>NC_080562.1:4855833-5226666 GCF_030253575.1 Rhododendron vialii | reverse complement strand
CGGGCCGTGATGTACCTTTCAAATCAAATCAAGGTGCCTCCATTTCAATGTTCTAAAAATCCCTAGGCGGGCCGTGATGTCCCTTTCAAATCAAATCAAGGTGCCTCCATTTTAATGTTCTAAAAATCCCTAGGCGCTAATCGGCCGAAAAAGGGTCGCCTCGCCTAGGCGGGAACTAGGTACCCACTAGTTGGCTGCCTAATTTAGGTGTTGAACCACTGCCTAAGCGGAGACTAGGCGGCCTAAGCAGCCGACTTAACACTTATAACACTGCTCCATTTTAGGCAAGGGCTAATTCTTCACAATCTTCACATACGGAGGTAGTTGTACACTATTTTTTTCTCTAGCTGGACTAGAACAGGAAACAGGTTTTCTAGTACTCTTCTTTGTTAATCTTATGCTCGAGAGAAACCCATTCCACATTCTCTACCCTGAACCATGCATCGTGAGGGGTTATATGCATGCCGCAACAACATTCCCACGTTTTCGGAACTCGAAAACCACTACGATCGTCTTCTCCAGTCCTGTAGCAGCTTGTCCACCCTCAAGCAAATTCACTCCTCTCTCACAACCGGTGGCTTCATCAGACAAAGCCCTCATCTGGGTGCCAAATTCATTGCCAAATATTCCAAGTATGACCACCCAGAAATCGCCCGGTCCTTGTTCGATGAAATCCGCAGTGGACACCATTCTTTCCTCTGGAACACAATGCTCCGTGCCTACACAAATGGAGCTCACTTCACTAAGACGCTGGAGCTGTATTTTCTCATGCAAAGAACCGGGGTCCGGCCCAACAACTACACGTTCCCGTTCGTTCTCAAATCGTGCGCTTGTGAATCGTTGCCTGTACAAGGAAAGATGGTTCACGGAGAAGTTATAAGAACTGGGTTTGATACGGATACGTACGTTGAGGCTGCTCTGGTTGATATGTATGCCAAATGTGGACTGATTAATGAAGGCCGCAGGGTGTTTGATAAAATGTCTAAGAGGGACCTGGTGTGCTGGACCGCGATGATCACAGCCTATGAGCAGGCTGAGCGAGCCAAGGACGCGTTGGTTTTGTTGCAGAAGATGCAGCAAGAGGGGCTTTCTATTGATTCTGTTGCGGTTGTGAGTGTGTCCTCTGCCGTCGGTCAGTTGGGAGATTCAAAAATGGCCGAATCGGTTCATGCATATGCTATATGTAACGCTCTATTACTCCACGATGTGTGCGCAGAGAATGCGATTATTGGGATGTACGCGAAGTGTGCAGACGTGAGAAAGGCGCGGTTGGTGTTTGATTGCATGGAGGAGAGAGATGGGATATCATGGAATTCTATGCTATCAGCTTACACCCAGAATGGACTAGCTAGTGAAGCTTTGTTACTCTTTGATCAAATGCAGGCTTCCGGTTGTAAACCTAATCTTGTGACAGCATTGATCATGGTTTCTGCATGTGCTTATCTGGGATCGCGGGAACATGGGAGGAAAATCCACAATCTTATTATCAACAGTAAGATAAAACTTGAATTGGCCCTTCGGAATGCAGTCATGGACATGTATGCCAAATGCGGAGATTTAGACACTGCGGTTGAAATGTTCAACGATAGTCGCCCCAGTGAAAGGGATGTAAGTTCTTGGAATGTGTTAATATCTGGGTATGGCACGCATGGGTTTGGAAAAGAAGCCCTAGAAATCTTTTCGCAGATGATGAATGATGGTGTTCAACCAGATCACATTACTTTCACATCCGTTCTCTCGGCTTGTAGTCATTCTGGCCTTATCAACGAAGGTAGGAAGTGTTTTTCAGACATGCCTAAATTCTCTGTGGTACCTGAGGCAAAACACTATGCTTGCATGGTTGATTTGCTTGGGAGAGCGGGGCTTTTATCCGAAGCTTATGATTTAATCAAACAGATGCCATCTCAGCCAAATGACGGAGTATGGGGTGCATTGCTTTTGGCTTGCACCATCCACAGGAACACTAAATTAGGTGAAATTGCAGCCAATAATTTATTCCAGCTGGACCCAGGACATCCAGGATATTATGTGTTAATGTCAAACCTATATGCAGCATCGAGCAAATGGCAAGAAGTTGGAAAGCTGAGAGGAGATATGAAGAGTAGGGGATTAAGAAAAATTGCAGCTTTTAGTGTCATCGAGTTTGGTAAAGAGGTTCATGGGTTCCACACTGCAGATCAAATGAACCTCTACTGGAGAGAGGTGCATAGAAAAGTAGAGGGATTGGCAATTGAGATGAAGATGGTGGGGTATGTGCCTGATCGGTCGTGTGTGCTGCATGATGTGGAAGACGAGGACAAGGAGCATATTCTCAACAATCACAGTGAGAAGCTGGCTGTGGCATTAGGACTCATTAAGATTGAGAGAGGAACCGATATCTATGTAACCAAGAACCTGCGAGTTTGCAATGATTGTCATTCGGCATTTAAGTTTATTTCACGTATTTATGGAAGAAAAATTGTCATCAGAGATGCAAACCGGTTTCATCACTTTCAAGGTGGTTTATGCTCGTGCAAGGATTATTGGTAAGCTGCCCCTGATGCATTGCATTAACTACTTCAGCATAGTCGTTTACACTACGTGCTGGTGATTCTTTAGAATGAGGCTCTAAACGGAGGAGTTTTCTGCTGCCTAAGAACCAGTTTGGACACGGCGTTGGTGAAGATGATATCTTCGCCTATGTACCTCAGTTTTTTGCAGTTGTGCTCACAAGTTGTACTAGATTTCACATTTATAAATTCCAGAGGAGAAAGATGATATTACAAACCAAGTAATGAGCTAAAGATAGGCTGAAAAGGGAGCGATTTTGTCTGAAAATGATCTAGAAAAAATAAGTGGAAAATGAAAACGCTTGTTGGAGAATGGTATTCTACTTCCTTTGAACTGTTGGCCTTTCACATGAAGCTGGTGCATCTGAAGCACTGGATTTGGCATTGATGTGTGATGTCACTAATCTAAATGCAGTTATTGGCCTACTCACATTGTCTTGTTGCTAATCGGACCAAACCAATATGACTTGTTCTAGTTACGGAACCTGAGTTGATTGGAGTTTGATATTGGGATTACGATGAAGTGCTTTGTTTGGTGTTGAGCTTCTTGTTGGGCTGAACTATGAGCTGAAGTTTGTTACGATTCACAACAGCAGGTATTTCCTCGGTGTACATTAACTGCTTAAAATACTTAATTCAGGCTGTCTTTTCCGTACACTGTTCACCCTAATTGCTTGAATCTTCCCTCTGCATGTGGCCTTTCCATTGTCCTCTCTCTCTCTCTCTCTCTCTCTCTCTCTCTCATGCAGATCTTTTAGTTCTCGTCCTCTTTCAGGTTAAAATCTGGGATGAAGCGGGTCCTCTTGCTTACACATCATTGTCTTACCTAGAACTGATGGAATCTTAGAAAATAGAGTAAGCCGTAAACCGCAGCACTGGAGATACTTTGGGCAGCAGACAAAGAATTCAATGTATTCAAATGAACGTCCAATTTCAGTACCTCAAAATCGTTGAACCAAGATAAGGTTCATATTTAAGTTGCCATTGTTTTTGTTTCCTTATGATTCAATGACCGGGAATAAGTGTGCCGTTTCAAATTTTCAGGAAGTTTTTCCAGTTTAGGATGAAAGGACAAGGAGTGAAGGCAAAATACTTTTTGTAGCAGTTTTCTAATACTGGGAGAAGGTATGTCTACTACTGCTTCAGGAAATTTTCTTTTGCATACTTTCATGATGTTTTAGCTCCTCGCACATGTAGTTGCAGTAGAACAATTAAAACATAGAGGACTTGACTTATTGTAACAGTAAATATTAGTAACTCATGAGAACAAGGGAGCATGCATGGATTTCCTGTGTATAGATGGGAAAGAGAAAATGAGGAAGAAAAGAACAAGCCTCTCAATCCAGAATTAGTCCTAGACAAACTAATAAAGTTGCGAAATTATTTGCAAACTGATAGGACTTCTTGTTAAATCCATTGTTTATTGTTGGAAAAAGGAAAAAATAAAAACTCCTCGTCCAACTTAACCCTTATGCGACACATCATTTCGTATGGGCAGTTTGATAAGGTTGGCGTTTCTATGAATTTGTAGGTCTTGGGGATCATGGGGTTAAACCACATTCCTCGTTCTACCTCTTACCGTGAAAACAGACTGCTCTTGTGGAAAATCTTCAAATTCTTCCAAGTGATTCAAGTTGGCACAAGTTTACCAATTACCATCTTTGGGGGATCCGAGATTGCGGGTTCTAGGCATGCTATCGACGCCCCCTTGAACCTTAGGGCATTGGCCTCACAACTTGGGTCTTTGAACCACCACACGCACCCCAGATTGCTATGGCTCCAAGTGGGGCAGTGCACAGCTTTGGATTTCGGTCCCCCTCCCGGAAACGCGCTGCGGGTTTGGAGGCTCTATGGTTATTCCCAGGAGTAGGTCACCACACCTAGTCGCCCCTCCTCCCTTTCGAGTAGGAAAAAAAAAAAGGTACACGGATTTTTTTTTATCACCTGTTGCCAAATTGGGTTCAAATTCTTACTGGATTTTTGTTAACCCCTTCTCTTCCCTTCCCCTTTTCTTTTGGGTAGTGATTTTACAGGGGAGTGTGAAATCAATTGCCTTTTCTTCTTCCACTCTCCTTTCCTTTTCTGCCCGAGTCACTGACTTCTGTGATTGTCGTTCTCAAGTCTTCCATTCACTGCACTTGGAAAGGTAATTTGTTCGAGTCTTGCGGGGCATGGCTGTCATTCCAGCCGTCAACGTGAGTGGATTGTAGGCTGATGTAAATCTTTTATGGATCTCTTTTACTCTTTCTACTTTAATTGAAAGTATTCAGTCTTTCCTTCAGATGATTGTGATGACTTTCACGTTCAACGTGTAACATTCTTTTCCGCAATTATACCAGTACCAGGGGCTTTTTGGAATAATAATGATCCACATAGTTAAATATTTAGTTATTCAATTTTGGAAACTGATTTTCGCACCCCAAAATTTACCACATGCACTCTATAAGTAGAGTGCGAAAATCAACTGCATATAAGGATTTGATTTTCGCTCTACGCTCCGGGGGCAAGACGGTAAAATTTGGAGTGCGGAAATCATTGTCCTGAAATCTTCTGTCTTACCCCCCTTTGTTCAAATGTTTCTCCACTCTTGTTTTGCTATTAAGCCATTAGCTCGGTTGCAACTGGCATTACAAAAAGAGTGATATTATGGTCGGGTCAAAGCATCTGACGTGCAATTTTTTTTTCCTGGTTAACTAGACTTTCTGACTCCTATTTAGAGCATCCACATCAGGGGAGGCAAAAACCCCTGTGCGCTACTTTAATGAGAAAAATGCTGAAAACTCAGCAACATCAAACTCGCTTACATCATCGCTACTTTACAAATTTTCATTTTTGCTACAGCTGCTCGCAGCTTTACACGAGCCACTGTTTACAAGTTACATATATTTTACTATTTTGTTATGATGTTGTTCCTACCTTCCGTTCTTTTAGAGCATCCGCATTAGACTCAGCAAATTTTGGACCAAATTACATCTAAAAAGTTACTTTTCTATTTTAACTGCTCATTTTTTTAAGAGTACACTGCATCAAACTCTCTATTATAACTTTATTTTATTAAACTACTCTTCCTTTATGCTTATAATTTTTTATTTCAATATTATTTTTTTATTTTTAATCATTATTTAATGACAAACAACTATTCACAAGCAATCGTAAAAAAATTAAGTACTTCAATTTTCAATCCGTTTGAAATGGTGCGGAAATTTTATTTTTCTAATCATATTACTCTAAAGACTCATAATTAATTTTTATCTCTAGGGCTCTCATAATTAAGTATTTGCTCTTTATTTGGGACTTTATAGAGTAGAAACTTGATTATGAGAGCTTTAGAGACAAATATATAAATAGCTAAAAAAATTAAGTATTCCAATTTTCAATCTGTTTGAACCGGAGCGAAGATGTTATTTTTTTATCATTTTATCCTAAAATGTCATAATTAATATTTATTTTTAGGACTCTCATAATCAAGTTTTTGCTCGCTATGGTCTCATAATTATTTTAACCAAGGCTCTCGTAATCATTTTAAATAGTAAATATATTACATAGTCCATCAACAGTGCCTCGCTGCATTAAAAGAGGCACTGTAGTAAAACTAAACTTTTGTAAACTAACGAGGAAGCAATTGAGGCTGATGCAGGGGATAAAATTGGGTTTCACTCTTTATTATAGCATTGAAGGAGAAGTAGAGAGTGAGGTGTGGATGCTCTTATTGGTTTGCTGCCTCTCTTCTTCTTTTTTGTAATAATAAAGAAGCAATATTTTTAATAGGATAGTTTTAATATAAAGAGTCTGATGCAGTAGATATTTTAAAAGTGAGTAGCTAAAATAATAAAATGAGTTTTTAAGAGGTAATTTGGTCCAAAATGTAGAGAGGCTAATGCGAATGCCCTAAAGCTTTGCCTAGCCCCCATTTTTTTTCCCATCACGATTCAAGTAAGTTGTGCGATTTTGTTCATTGACGAATTCGACTAAGTTACGTGATTATGTTCTGTTCTGCACGTGATTTTGTCGATCAATGAAATTCAACCAACTCCAATTGTGGTGTGAAGTTTATCAAAGGATGTGAAAATTTTGCGAACGCCCTTTATAGTACTTACTACCTTTCATGTGAAAATCAAGAAAGAGATCATTACAGTTGGCCTTTTAAGTCCAGCTGCATACGACGTTTTCTTATCGTAACTGCAAAGTACACTCCAAAAATAAGTGAGCATAGAAACTAGAATCCCACAGAGGCCACACATTTCAAATGTCGGGGCTACTGGAGAGTTTGCCCGGTCGTTAACTTCAAGGCTTCAGAATTATTCGAGCTGCGCGCAAACTGGCTTGGACATTCGGTTATCATAAAATACACTCCAATAGCACCTTTCTTTGTTTCTTCTTTGTTATTTGATAGGTTTCAGCCTTTCAAATGATGGGGAGTCTTGATTTGTTTTTTTGGTTCTGAGCTGATGAGATTGTTGTAGTCCATTAGTAGTGATTAAACGAGTCAAGAAGAGCAGCCTTTGTGGGCCATTAGTTATATCAAATTGGCACTTGATTTCTTTCCTCAATCAATTGCTTCAATGGCCGAAAAGCACTTAGCATTTCTTGTACCCATTCGAAAGACCTTCTCAAGTCTTTGTGGACCTCGTACGGCCCACTTTAAGATTCCTCCAACTCTGCCCTACATTTTCTCTAGTTCGGCACAGTCAAACTCTTTTATTTTCTTGGGTTGTATTTGCATTTTGGGGTGTCCTAATTGGAAACAATTTGTGTTTCATGAATCTATGGATGGACCCCAACTCCGTCTAGAATTGTTGAAAAATGCAGGCTGGGGTTTGGGTATGATGGCTTCTTTAGGTGCCGTTCTGCTTCCTTTTTAAACTCTTTTTTTTTTTTCAAAAAGAATGTAATTTCAAGCTCAAATATAATGAAAATGAAAAATTAATTTTGTAATTTTTTTTGCACCGTTTAAAAGATCTCAATAAGATCTATCAAACAGGATCTATATTAGTTAGGAAAATTATTTGTGTAAACACACGATTTTTGAGCTTGAAATTATCTTCATTTTCTAAAAGTTCCTTTTTTTTGAAATTGAAATTAAAATGGAGCCTTAGTCAGTTAGCGGTGGATGAGTCGGCAAAGCGGTTGAACTTTTGTACTGTATGTAATTTCTCACGTAATCTCTCACGCAATTGTGTGATTGAATATGCTTGAAGTAATAGGCCTACGAACCAAATATTGCGTGTAGAAATTTTGTTTTGTCTGCATCTAAATGGCGTGGCTGAATCCTATCGGTGACTAGTCTCTTCAGAGAGGTAGCTATGCCGGTCGTTTTCTTCTCCACCTTTTAACAGGATTTGGCTATGGTGAAAACTCTTAATAATCCAAATTTTGATATCAATACCGTTTTCTATTTGACAGTTGTGTCTCTCTTTATACCAGTGCTATATTAATCATCAACGATCTTATGATGGATAGTTGACTACCAAAAATTTAACTCAATAGCTCTCCTATGTAACGAAGACCCTTCCATTTGATGAGACCATTCGATGGTGTTATGGTTTCGGATCATTCGTGTTTTTTCTCAATAGCTCAGATATCCGAGTCAGCTTATGCGTACATCAACAAATCATGGGGAATTAATCCCCCCCTTCCACTAGCGGGGCTTCCGGGGCTTCAATTAAGCCAAAACTTCCTTGACCACCAGGCCAACCTCAAGAGGTTGGTTTTGTATAATTTGTTCTGCTTCATTTAGATCTGTGCATGGTGATTGGTGACTCATTGTTTGATTTGCATTATCTTGAATTTAAGGTAGTCTTTTTTTTTTTTTTTTTTAACAAGGACATCCCTATTCGACTCTAGCAAAAGGGAAAAGGGGAGGGGCTAGCGGGTTTGAAACCTTCAGCTCACAAGGTGAGTATGAACTCCCTTACCAACTGGGCTACCACTCAACATCGTTGATTCCATGTTTGCTTTCATCTTTGTAGTTAACAAAGAGCCATGCTTTTAAGAATTCAAAATTTTCTCATTGTACAATGTTAGTTTAACATATTGTTTTATGATATCCCGTTAATCACCGTGTTATATACTAGGTTAAGCTATCAAAACCTCTTATTAAGTGTTTTAAATTACAGATTGCCCCTCACGTTTGGAAAATTCACAAAATATCCCTTTGGCTCATAACAAATTCTCACTTCTCGTGATGTAGCCGCCAAGAAGTTATGTGGAATATATCCTATTACAGTTGATCAATCTGTCTTTTTTAGCTTGTGAAAGGCTATTTTCATAACTCTGCAACATTTCAGAAGCTACAAAAAGGATAATGTGGTTCATTATAATTAGGATTTTATGATGTCAGACAAATTTCGTCGAATTCTAACAGCTACATCATGATAAGGGAATGATTTGTTATGAGACATGGGTATTTTGTAGTTTTCTAAACGTGAATGAGCAATATTTAATTTTTAGAAACCTCAGGGGTAGTTTTGTTAATTGGAGACAGATTTCACATTTTGGGATCTCATGGCTCAAACAAAATTTACTGCAACATCACTGTAAAAAAGGACCCAGAGATAACAAAAGGGTCCGGCTCCTCTCCGGTGCAATGGTTTGAACTAGACGAGACCAAATCGGGACCGTCCAATGGTAGATTCAATGAATTGAATTTTCTCATACACTTTTATCTGTAAGAATACACTCTTACCAATAAAAGCGTAAAAAAACATCCGAACAATTGATTGCAACAAACGAACGATCCTGATCAGGACTGTCTCTTCCCGTCCAAAACATGAAGCGGGGAGGATTCATTTCCTAACAAAAACACAGAGATAGAGAGAGTCTTTATGCCCGGATGCATTTGTCAACAACCATATCAGTGGCGTAGAAAATTTACATTACCACGGCGCTATTCCTAGTTGTATTTCTTCTTTACTAACATGGTTTTGAAAAGTACCAAGGGATGTAAACTCTAAATTATTTCTGTTTTTCCTAATGCATTTTGTCTTAACCAAAAAGAAAAATTAGTTTTTTTTTAATCATAGATAGAGACAGTTTGAACACGGCATTCAATCCGCGTTGATAGCTGAAGTCGACCTATCATATGGTATTCTATCTCTTGGTACCTTTGTGTTAGTTTACTTATATAGTCAAGAAAAAGATAAAATATGTACTTGCCCCATAAATTATTTCGAAAATATTTACTTTTTCTTTCAACTACCAATTGAACATCCTTACCCCTCCAACTATTAAACCGTTACACACTAAGGATAATTCATCCCTCCTATCCAAATCTTGGATGGAAAAGCTAACACCTCTACCTATCTGGGTTAGTTGAAAGTTATTTTAGACTTTTAACCTAAAAAACTCGCTCTCTTTAAAATCAGCGTACAACAGAAGCGAAGTTCCTCTCTGGATTTCGGTACCTTACACCCCTCCCCCATCGCCGATCCTTCCTCAAGCCGGCGCCACGTCGCCGCCTTTGAACCTGCCTCTCATGGTCAATGTCGCCGTTCCCCTGTATTGCGACGCTTCCCCCTTGACTCAATCTATGAGCTTAACCCATATCACCGCACGCGCGGCCGACTGGCCAAGCAAACAGGGCCGGGCTCATGGATAGAGGCCCGTGGCTATGTCTGCACTGGATTGGGTTAGGATGGAACAATCCCTTCTTTGTCCGAAGAATTATTCTGTGATTTAAGATTCAGAAAACCACCACGGGCTTCAGCGGGTTTTAAATGCCCTAATCGATCTACTATCTTGCCGTTGTTGCCGTCATTCCCCTCTCGGTTGTGGATTTCTTGAATTGCTCGCCTTTGTTGTTGCTTTTTTTTCTTGTGAGTTTCTTAAAAATCGTTTTCTCTAAAATTGAAGTCCCAAATTAAGAGATTGCTTTCGTTATCTTAAAACGAATAACAGTGGTTGATTTGATAATGATAATATCAACCTTCAAAGATGGGTTTGTTCTCAAATGAAAGTTTCCAATTTCACATACAATCACCAATTGCCGAAGTTGGAGTTTTCTCTAATCCGTGCGAGTTACGGCTCTGATGTAGGTGTTTGTCTAATTTTCAATTAATCCAGTGTTCAGCAATGTGTGGTTCGTTTTTTCTCATTACTTCACTCGCACATCATTCTATGTATAAGCATGTCCAAAATCCACTAGGTACGCATTGTGAGGTAGAGGAAGAAGAGGATAGATACATATACATATACGGTAGGTTAAAAGTCTAAAATAGCCTTCAACTAAACCATATAAGGGAAGGTGTTAGCTTTTCCATCCATGATTTGGATGAGAGAGACGGATTGTCCTTAGTTTGTAATGGTTTAGTAGTTGAAGGGGCAAGAGTATTCAATTAGTAGTTGAAGGGAGAAGTAAACATTTTTGGAATAGTTTAAGGGGCAAGTACATATTTTACCCTCAAGAAAACACTTTTTCTATTTTGAGAAAACAGTACTATAAAAGGGACACTACCGGTTGAAAATACAAAAACAACTAAAAATAATAAATAAAAACTACAAAACCAAAAAAGGAAAGCCGCTTGGAACCATGACGCCGGAGTCGGATCCGTCGAACACACTTGTGAAGAGGGGATGGAGAGGCCGAAGTTGAGAGGCCAAATATGAACACAGAGCAGACCCTCCTGGATGACTCGCCGCACCAACTCGAACTCGACCCGTTGCAGACTGAAGGTAGCAATCGCCACAAATGTAGTCTTCGTCGCTGGTACACTGGTTCCAAGAAACCAAACCAAGAACTCTAGATCTAGCTCTTTAATCCAAAAATGATGGGAAGAATGGGAGGTCTCAGCCCTCTAAGTAGATAGTCTCAACTACCGAACAACTATGGGCGTAGAAAGAAAACCGGAAGAGATGAGAAATGAGATTGAGGGGAGAAGAGGAAGGGAAAAGGGGGGGGGGGGGGGGGGTGTGTGTGGGTGGGTGGAGGCCCACCCCAGGGCTTCTCTCTCTGGTGTGTGAGCTTCTCTCTCTGGTGTGTGAAACTTTAGAGCATCCCAACCCTACTTTTTATATTTTATATACATAAACCAAAAGTACAGAAAAAGAGAGACAATCTTCGCGTTGCCTATTCATTTTAATATGTATGTATTCCAACCACACTATTTATTTTTCGAGTACTACTATTTGCACCGACAGTTTCCATAGGGAAACCATACCGACGGCCACCGGACAGCCGATCCGAGCCGTCCAAAAATTTTTTAAAAAAAAACGAGGGGGCCCTACGCAAGAATCAACGGCATCCGGGTGTGTAAGGTGCTTGATCCGAGCACCTTTTTTTCGTGTATATATGTATATTCGCGCGAATATACATATATACACGAAAAAAGGGTGCTCGGATCAAGCACTTTACACACCTCGGATGCCGTTGATTCTCGCGTGGACCCCCTCGTTTTTTTTAAAAAAATTTTTTGGACGGCTCGGATCGGCCGTCCGGTGGCCGTCGGTACGGTTTCCCTATGGAACCCGTCGGTGCAGATATCTTTTCCGTTATTTTTCCTATCCAGCCATCCAAACTAACTTAATAAATATTAAAAAGAAATGTTCCTCTTGGAGTTTGACATCCTTCTTCTTTTTATTTTTAACGGCAAAGGGAAATTTCATTAATCTTTAAAAGAGAAATAAAGACTAATAGGATAATGAGAATGATATTGCATTTCTAATAAAGCTAAGAATAATCATTTGCCCTGTTTGAGACCCGATCCCTCAAGATCCTATTTCAGTAGGGCTTTTGCTCTAATTTGGGTAGTCTTCCAAGGAAAAAGAGAAGAAATGGAGTCCACCAATCAAGTTAGCACGCCGTGGTTGAGGAAGATGGAGGGAAATTCACTTGGCTAATCGCATTCATCCGTAGAAAATGACTAGCAGTCGTATATGTATCTCTATCGAGCGGGGGACATCAGATAAAATCGAAACCATACAAGTAGCAAGCAGGATTGAAGGCATTTTGCCTAGACATTTAATGAGTGGGTTGGAGTCCAAAAAATAAATTTTGGCCGGCTATCATGATCATGGTTGAGCATCTCTAACCCAAAATTTAGGAATTAGAGATGGTCTTCCATGAGATGATCAGCTATGTAGGTCCCTATGTAGCTAGATGAGTTCAGTCGGTTTTTTCCTATTTTATATTTTCCTCGTGTAAAATGAGGTGTGTCTTTCCTTTTTAGAACATCTCTCGTCCCTATTGTACACTTGCTTTAGCTCTTCTGTTTTGACAATGTAGCATTGCCAATAATAGCACTAAAATATTGGGTGAGACAACAAAACGTAGCTCACTTTGTAGGAATTTCCGGCATTACCCTCGACTTTGGAGTGACTTTTGAGGAACTGTCGAGGATGGTTGTAATTTAAACTTGACACCAACGCCATATACTTTATCCCCTACTATGAATAGTAAAGGCCCATTTTGCTAAGGGAAATAAGTGAAGTATTTATTTTTTGAAATAAAAGTGTTGAATTGTGAAAAAAAATGATCTATCTCGTAAAACAAAAAATAAATACTTAAAAAATAAGAATATTAGTGGAACAAAAACTTTACCCATCCCAACTTCACAGCTTTGGTCCCACACCCTCTCATCCATCAACTTGCACTCTAAAGTGGAGTATTAAACCATCCCCATGAATCTCTCCCCTAATTAAAAATTGAAGTAATGTACTAACCACCCTCTTTTCTTGGTAATTCCTAACTCTCTGGTGTTAACATATATTCTACTTTACTCTTACTGATCCTTAATACTTTTGACTATAATGTTTCTTTCCAAGTTTCTAATTTAGTAATAACGTCTCTTATGGTTTCATATAGTATTAAGACAATAAATGTGCCACTTAACTCATTTGGTTGTACCCTTTGAATTTGAGTCTATGGAGAGACGTCAAATCTCCTTTTTTGGCAAAAAAAATTATTATTAACAACAACTATCTTGTTCACATTTGTTGATAAAATAAATATTAGTAGTAAAATCTAGCTCATGGTCCCCAAAGAAAATCAAGAAAAAGAAAAAATTGATGTTGCTGTTGGGATTTTCGGCATTACCCTCAACTTAAAAAACGAACTTTTGAAACTGTCGAGGGCATTTCAATAATTTACACATCGACACGACTATATAAAGGGAGAATTATCGAATAGAGGTGTGAACTAGGTCGTATCCCCAATTCATGGTCTCCACTATTAAAATCACTCATCCCATGACAAGTGGTAAAATATTCATGAAGACATTGTGTACCAAGTTGAAATGTCAATTATACCCTGCTTTATATATCACTTCCAAGCCCTAGCCCCAAATTTACTCCCACAATCAGCATTTTCTTCCTCTTTCATCAACTGCACCCACCTCTCTCTCTCTCTCTCTCTCTCTCTCTCTCTCTCTCTCTCTCTCTCTCTCTCTCTCTCTCTCTCTCTCCCCCATTTCCAATTATGATGGAAACCCATCTATTCCAATCATATATATCCAAAGGAGCAACCCATCTCTGTGTTCTTGAATCAGCCAAACTTTATGAGTTCTATAATGGAAACAGTCGACAATATATCTCCAAGAAGGCAAGAATTGATATTTGAAAATCTTGGGTATCGACCGTGGGTTTGATTTATATGAACTGAATGGGTCTTGTAATTTCAATCAAAATATGTGAATTTGTGTTATCTCCACTGATTTAGGTTTTGGTTAGGAAAAAACGATACTAATTTGGGTTTGATTTAGGAAAAATCGAAACTAATTTGGGTTTGCCTTTCAAAAAAATTTGGAGGTGGTTGCTATGGGGGTTTAGGGGTGATGGTGTCAGAGAGGGGGGATGGTGGTGGCGGACCTGGCGGTGAAAAGATTAAGGGATTTTGTGGTTTGTGAATGATAGAGAATTGGGGGTTTTCAAATTGATTGAGAGAGAGAGAGAGAGAGAGAGAGAGAGAGAGAGAGAGAGAGGGGTGGGTATGGCTGGGGGTGGTGGTTGTTATGGAAGTTGAGAGGTGCTGGTCCTGCCGGTGATGGTGGGATTGTAATGGGCCTGGTGGCGGTTAAAAGGAACAGGAGAAGGGGAGATGGCATATTTCTATAAAAATGACTTGGTCTTTAACAATAAAAATGATGATCTATGTCAATAAAATCAAACGCCTGTTTCATATATTGACTTACTCTTTTTTGGCCCAAAAAAGCTTGGTTGAGCTTGAATGGGAGATGACATTCATTGAACAAGATATGACTTGGTCTTTATCAATAAAAATGATGGTCTATTTCAATATAATAAAAAGTTTGTTTTATATATTGATTTGCCTTTTTTTGGCCCAAATAAAATTGGTTGAGCTTCAATGAAAAATGACATTCATTGAGCATGATATCACTTGGTCTTTATCAAGAAAAATTATAATCTATTTCAATATAATAAAACGTCTATTTCATATATTGACTTATCATTTTTTTGACCCAAATAAGATTGGGACTTCGGACTACAAATGATGCCGTGTTATATTTAGGGGTAAAATTGTCCGACTGTTCCACCGAGGTTATAGTTATCATGTATTTGTCATTAAAAGACTTTGTACTATGTATGAGTCATTTTGAAAGTGTAATCTATGAAAGTGGCAATTAAGCCATCCGTACATCTCTGTCCCGTAATTCTCCCTATAAATAGCACTTCCCATTCCGACTTTACAGCTTTGGTGACAGTTGGCCTCTGATCACACCACCAACCATCGAACCCACCCCCAACGGAAAAGATGGCGGTGACGGACTTCTTCGCCGGCGAAATTGCCACGGAGCTCCTCAAAGTCCTATTCCAAATCTGCCGCAAATACAGCCTCTGCAAATCCACCGCCGAGAGCCTCATAGAATCCATCAACCACCTCCTCCCCATCGTCCAAGAAATAAAGTACTCGGGCGTCGAGCTACCCCAGCCGCGCCAGCGTCAGCTCGACGCCCTCTCCGGCTCCCTCTCCTCCGGCCTCGACCTCGCCAACAAGGTCCTCCGCTCCTCCCGCTGGAACGTCTACAAGAACCTCCAGCTCACGAGGAAAATGGAGAAGCTGGAGAAGCATATCTCGAGGTTCTGTTAAAATTGTCAATTACTTTAGGTTGTCAGAAACTTGCTCTAGTAATTAGAATTTGGAACTCTTTTTTTAAACAATATTCCAACAGGTTCATGGCGGGACCCATGCAGGCGCACGTGCTGGCGGACGTGCACCACATGAGGTTCGAGTCGGCGGAGAGGTTTGACCGGCTGGATAACGCGGCGCGGCAGCTGGAGAGGAAGCTGGGGGAGATGAAGATTGGGGTGGCGGAGGGGGGAGGGTTGTTGGGAGAGGCGGTGAGGAGGATGGAGGAGGAGGTGGAGGTGGAGGGTAGTTTGGGGAATTTGGGTGGTGGGATGGAGGTGGCGAGGAGGGAGGTGAAGGAGATGGTGGTGGGGAGGGAGGAGCTTAGGGTTGTGGGGGTTTGTGGGATTGGGGGCAGTGGGAAGACGACTCTGGCAAGAGAGATTTGCAGAGACGGTGAAGTTCAAAGTAAGTTATGTTTTTCTTTCGTTTGAGTTACATAATCTGCGAACGAACCGAGTTGCTTGAGAATCGGCTCATTATCAACTCGTTTCATTAGTATACGAGTCAAACTCGGTGTAGTTAAAGCTCGGCTCATTTGAAGAGTCTCAGCTTAGTCTAGAGACTTGTTTAGTAGACAAACGAGCTAGAATACCTCAATACTAAACGAGCTGAGCTTGAGCTCAATTTTTTGGGCTTGACTTGTTTTGAACGAGCCAAGATCAAACACTTCAAAGTCCGGCTCAGCTTGGCTCGTTTGGTGCTTTTGTTTGTATTTTTCAAGTCTTTATGCGTGTATCAAACGGTTCCGTTTAGTCTTCCATTGATGGCTGGAAAAATTGAGACAAGGAAGTAAAATTCTACTACTAAATAATATTTCAAGAATGAAATCTTACTTCTTATAGATGGAGAATAATTGGTTCTAGACCTGAAAATTTTCACCCTTGACTATCTTTCCTTCATTAGGCCTCAGATTCTCTTTTACACCTTTCTTCAAATAGCTTCGAATCAAATTGCTCAAATACAGTTAAAAGTACTATTATTTCTGGTTGGTCATAAAGATGGTAATCCGGGAGTAGCGAATAATTGGCCAAGTTAAAGGGACTGATGTTTTGAACTTGACTTCACTTTTCTGGAGGATTATAGTTATTGGGAGTATTTACTTTTGGAATAGCACTTTTTGACTCTACAAGTTAATACTATCAGGTTACTTCAACAACAGAGTTTTCTTCCTCACTGTATCACAATCTCCTAACGTGGAGCAATTGAAATTGAAGATCTGGGGAATGATAACTGGAAACAGCATGGCTGATTCGAGTGACGTAGTTCCTCAATGGACGCTGCTACCCTACGATTTCAGGATCGTCACGAAAACACTTATGATTCTAGATGATGTTTGGTCGCTCTCGGTTCTTGAGCAGCTTCTGCCAAGAATACCCGGATGCAAAACCCTCGTGGTTTCGCGATTCAAATTCTCCCCAGCAGTTATCAACTGCACCTATGAATTAGAGCTGTTAAGGGAAAGTGAAGCCTTGGCCTTGTTCTGCAGATTTGCTTTCGGGCAAAACTGCATTCCTTCAGGTGCTAACGTTAAATTGATCAAACAGGTAAGATAAAGGTTTGATATCTGATATATCTTACCATTCTCTCCAACTTATTTCTAGTGTTGATTGAAATATGCTCTGAAATCTGGATAGGTTGTTGATGAGTGTAAAGGCCTTCCGTTGGCTCTGAAAGTAATTGGAGCTTCATTAAGGGACCAAACTGAAATGTTTTGGAATAGTGCAAAGAGCAGGCTATCCCGAAGCCAACCTATTTGCGAGTCGCATGAAGTCCAGTTACTGGAAAGAATGAAACTAAGCATAGATATGTTGGCGCAGAAAGTAAGGGAGTGTTTCTTGGACTTGGGTTCGTTTCCAGAGGACAAGAAGATCCCAATTGACATTCTCATTAGCATATGGGTTGAATTGCATGATATTGTTGAGCCAGACGCTTTTATGAATCTTATTGAGCTTTCGGACAAGAATCTCCTCACTCTGGTGAAAGATAAACGGTTGGTGAACTGAAATGCAAGTTTCTTCTTTGTTGTTGATTTCGTTAGATGTTTGCATTTGAAAAGTTTAAACTTGTTGATTTGCAGCCGCGGAGAGATGTATAGCAGTTACTATGAGATATCTGTGTCTCAGCATGATGTGTTGAGAGATCTCGCCATACATTTGAGCAACCGTGAGAGTGTAAACCAGCGGAGGCGATTGCTTATGCCAAGAAGAGAGGAAGGGATTCCGAAAGAATGGGAGAGGAATATCGATAAGCCATTCAATGCCCAAATGGTCTCACTTCATACAGGTATTGTGGTATAACCTTTCCTACTACTGGAATGCTTTCTGGATAGCTCGAACCGTCATCTCTGTTTGTTCTATTTATTTTCTGTAGATGACTATGAAAACTGTCTACAAGAACCAATGGAGATGTTTTAATTGGAGGGGAAAATCTTGAATTTGTTTTACAAAGATATATTTGTTATTAACCCGATTAAGGGGCACGACTGCAACAGATTCCATTTCTAGTCTCTTGTGACATTTGATTTTTTTGCACTTTCCGCTGATATGTGTATATGTTGCGACACAGGTGAAATGAGAGAAATGGACTGGTTTTGCATGGAATTTCCCAAGGCAGAAGTACTCATCCTGAATTTCTCCTCGCACGAGTACTTCCTTCCTCCCTTCATCGACTACATGCCCAAGCTCAGATCATTAGTATTGATCAACTCAAGCACCTCGAATGCAGTCCTTCGCAACGTATCAGCCTTTGCAAATTTGACCAACTTGACGAGTCTGTGGTTTGAGAAAATCACAGTCCCTCAGTTACCCGAAACAACATCACCGTTACAAAACTTGCGCAAAGTATCGTTAATTCTTTGCAAGATCAATGACAGCCTTGATGAGTCGGTCGTCAACCTACCCCACCTCTTCCCTCGCCTCTTAGAGCTCACAATTGATCACTGTGTCGATTTAATCGAATTGCCTAAAAGTATTTGCCAAATGCACAAACTCAAGAGTCTGAGTGTCACCAACTGCCACAGTCTCCGCGAACTGCCACCCGAGTTGGGGAAACTGACTTGTCTACAAATTCTAAGGATTTACGCATGCCCCTCTCTGAGACACCTTCCGGATGGAGTATGCAGTCTTGTTTCGTTGAAGTACCTTGACATTTCCGAGTGTGTGAATTTGGCGTCCCTTCCCGAGGGGATCGGCAGGTTAACGAGTTTAGAAAAGATCAATATGAGTGAATGCTTGCAGATTAGGAATCTGCCAAGGTCTGTGGTAGAACTGCAGTCGTTGCGTCGCGTGGTTTGCGACGAAGAGATTTCTTGGTTTTGGAAAGATTTGGAGAATGCTTTACCAGATCTTTGTGTTCAGGTTGCTGAGGAATCCTTTAACTTGGATTGGCTGGCAGAATGATTTAGGCTTACATCTGTAGATGTCACTCCAATTTCCATTTCTTTTTATTGCTCTCTTGTAATTGAACTACTTGTAGATAGCTGAAATAGTAGAAAGAAGGGTGGGTTATTAATACACCACTTTCTATTGGCTTTCTGGGTTTTGGTCCAGTTTATTCTTCTGTAACTTGCTTTCTTTTAAGTGTTTCTTCTCTTGAAAATTCTGAAGATCCAAACGTGTCATAATTGAAAGGAAATAGCCAAGTGAAGGGTACACTACTAAATCTACAACCAAACATCTACGATTAATATATGTTTAGCTACGACGGTTACAATTTTAACCAAACATCGGGTATGTGGTCTCTTTGACTGTGCAATCCAGCTCGATACTCGTATCCGGTCACGTAAATATGGTATAATCACCTCAACGAAGAGTGAAATAGATGTATGAAATCATTAGTTTGAATAGTGCCACATACACAATTAGTACATTAGGACATATATGAGTATAGTCTCTAGAGATTTTGTTATAATAACGATATGTTGGGTTCAACTTACGCGAACTCTGACTAATTTCATAGTCACAAACTTAATGTTCAGACAAAACTCCAGCCAGCGATGAGATAAACCTTCTGCGATCGAGCTTTTTACAACGAGGAGATTAATAAGTAGTGCTGAAAGAAAGCCCTCTCTTCAACTTCTTCCAATGGGTGAGTCAGCACTTGGCAGCATATACCAACTCCCATACTGTAGAGTGGATATTCCAATTGGATCTTTGAATGTGTTACTTCCAATTCCAAGTTTAAAAGAGCTAGCTAGAAATTTCCCGGAAAATTCAATCTTTCAGACATCATCAATTAATTAACATGCATATATGTGGTTAACTAATGGTTTAATTTCAACCATCACATCCATGACATTAATTTGCTGGAACTTGAAGGGCAAGAAAAATGGAGAAGGGAATATGAATTTGGCTACCTTCTTCGTTTCGACCACTCCAAGAAAAAAGATATCTGGACAGAACAGCAATTTTCCCCTCAGTACGTTTTGATTTTTCTTTCTAGCCAAACACATATATGAAGTATAGAGCTACTCCCTCCGTCCCTTTTTAAGTGTCCTGCTTCGTAACTCCAACTTATTAAAAAGACATCATCATTATACCTTTCACATCAACTTTTTCCTCCACTTTCCCTACTTACCCATCATCATTACATTTTTACTCACTAACTTTTCAAAATGGAATCTACTTTTAGGGGCAAAATGAAAAATTCACCAACTTTTACCCATTAACTTTACAAAATGGACACTTATTAAGGGACAACTCAAAATAGAATACTGGACTCTAAAATAGGGACGGAGGGAGTACTTTTTATGGGAGGACTGCTAGTGGTACCGCACGGATGGGTACTCACGGCCCCGTGGGGCCCACTACAAGTCCTGCACGAATGATCCGAGGATCCTGAAATCTGAATGAAAAAATGGAAGATGATCGAACACCTACACATATCGGATTGAGCTAATTTTTCACAGGCCCACTCGAGTTTTTTTTTTAAACGGCTCGTATCATCTGTTAGGAACCCGTGGTGGGCGCCGCGGAACCATCGGTAGTCATTTGGTCAGTACTCTTGTCAATTCTATGTGATGGTCTTTATTTGAGAGTTAGGGAACAATAATGTGTGGACTGTGGAGCATTTGGCAGAAGATAAAACGCGTGGACCCTCGAAATAAAGACTTGTCGCGGTAGTCAATAAGTTCCTCGGTAGACAGTGACCAATACAAAATGTTAAGGAAAAAATGCATTCACACACCTCGTTCACACTTGCAGGTGAGTTCACACTAAAAGATTTGTCTTTGATATTTTTTGTTTTTGACAAACTTATTTTTCCGTAGTTTTTGTTTAGCCTTCCGTCATAATTTTTGAAAATAATCCTTACCCTCAGTAAGAGAAATAAAAAAAAGTAGTACAAAAATGTGAACCAAAATTGAAACAAATTCATGTAAGACGACATTAAAAACTACCCCTTATTCCCCGAGGTTTTCAATGTTACCCCTTATTCCCGTTCATTGGAGTGCTTTTTTAATCAATAATGAGGGATAGTTGGTTTAAAATTTTTCTTTTTTTTTAATTTAACTTTTCGACATGGTCAATTATTTTGGGACATCCCAAAATGAGATACAAGACCAGTGGGACAGAAGGAGTATTTTTTCGTCTTTAATGAATTTTTTTCTTTTCACCATAATTTTTTTTACCACCTTTCAGACTCCTCTCGTCGAGATGGATAATTAAACAAAAACAAAAATCCAAAACGTGTATTCCACAAAATTCCAGAAAATACAACAGAAATACCGAAACGAAAAATATAAATAATATAAGCATGAACTCACCCAATTTGTGAATTCATGGAGTTGGAAGTGTACTTGAGAGCAAAGTATTTTTCAGATTCTGAATGGTAGATTACAAGCTGTTGAATATAATGAGAATCCATAAAAGTGTTTGAATAATATTTGCAAAATAAACTTTGTGAAAAAAAAAATTACGATCAGAATGTTTTTGAATTTTGCATTCTCCAGTTCAATGGTGCATTTTTGACAATCTATTCCACAATCTGCTCCAAAACAGTCGAAATACACGAACAACTACAGCCCTTTATATCTCGCTTGGAATTCCGCCTCTCAGCAAATAAAACACACTTGGGGTAATTTACACAAGTACTGTACAGGCATGTAAAAGTGTCAAGTGTTCTAAAATAAAACACACTTGGGTAATTTTACACAAGTACTGTACAGGCATGTAAAAGTGTCAAAAGTGTTCTAAAGAAACCTACTAGGGATCCACTCATGCATTCTAATAGGGTAACTGTAGAACTCTTCATTTCTGCTATCTCCCTTCCTGTTCTGGAATGGAGTCCACCATGGAATCCCCCTCTCGTTCCGGTTTTTGTGTGCATCGAGAGTGTTATCCAGCAGCGTTCCGACAATCATCGCCACGGCAGGAGGCGAGGAGAATAATGTGTTCACTATGTCGTTGAACTGTCAAGAAAAATAACACAAAAACAAGATACATAAATTCATGTCACCAACAGAGACAGGCACCTTGCGTAAAACAATGAGATGGTAAAAAAAGAAACTACGCTCAATTAGTACCCCCATTAATGGATTTATGGGAGGGGCAGATCAAGCATATTAACTCAAATTATTTTCGGGTTGAATAAGCCAAAGAACCACATGAAGATGTTGCTTACCGAAAATTAAACTTGCATAGAGTTTAGTTATCTGGGCATCTTTTAATTATCTGGGCATCTTACCCAAAAACTACTAGTAATTTCCAAACCTAAAAAAAAAAATCTCGAGATGGAACACCTTAATGGAACACCTTAAAGGCAAGTTTAAAATGGCAGAGTCGTCTTAGGTTAAGGACGCCTTGTAGAGTAGAGCAGAGCTCGGATGTGTAAAATAACTCAACAAAATTTGTATTTTTATCTGTAACTCTTAAAAGTTTGCAGTTGATCATTTGCTACCTTCTCTTACACTGTTACCTCCTCACGACAAACAGAATCATGTAATTCGTAAGAATCATCCCCACAGCAACAAATATTGGATGACAAAATGGTATAATAAGACGAACAATATAGTGCTTACCCATCCAGCACTTGTTCTAAGAGGTCCATGTCCGGCGTCATCAGTGTGCATGGTAAAATATTGCGGTATTGATATTCCAAGGAACAGAGAAATGCCCAAAACGTAAATGTTTCGCAAGGAATTGGTGTTTGCAAATTGAATGAACGAAATCCCAACAGCAGCTGCAGAATAAATCATTTACAAAGGCCAAAAACAAAATCACAACATTTATAAACGATGAAGTGGACAAGTACATCGAAAAGAAGTCAAGTTATGAACTCTCACCAACAATGCCCCATAGGACACAGTACATGGCAGCAAATATTGGCAAAGGTATCATTGCAAAAAAGGCTCCAAATTTTCCTGAAAAGATAGGATTCCCAAATTTAAAATTGGTCATAACTCATAAGATCAAATTAATGACACTTCGAATTGCGATGGTGGATAAGATCAAATTAATGACACTTTGAATTGCGATGGTGGTACGGTAAGTCGGTAACAAACCGAATATGGAGAAAAAGATCATGAAAGCGGTTGATATCTGCACCACTCTTCTGCTCCCAACGTGAGTCAGTCCGAGAAGGCCAACATTTTCACTGCGTTAGACACAAGTGTAAGAGTAAACAAAAACCTTGAATACCCTTTATAAACCATAAAGGATGATTTTTTATGCATATTACTGATAAATCTGAATCTAGAAATGTATCAAATCCTTACACTGAAGCAGTGGTACCAACTACAGCACCGAATAACCCATCAAACAGCTGCCCAATACCCTGCACCCAAAGTGGATTCACAATCATGTGATTCAATTATCCTAAAATCGTCCAGTTGCACTAAAAGAAAAGGTCAAAAAGAGAAGAAACGAAAATGGAAAGAAAGAAATATCTGTAGTTTGTGTCTACCTGTAGACCAATGCCTCTGTTAATCACATGAATTGGAGGAAATGTAGCACCTGCAAGCCGTGCTGTAGCATAGAACGTTCCCGTGGACTGCACTACAAAGTACATAATTTTAAAAGTGGAAACAAGTTTGGTTTCTGGTCAAACTTACTTTACAAGAATACCTACCGGAAAACTGTTTTTGAGAAAATAAGCACTCGGTCGTTCTCATATAGTAATTAATTGTGAGTGGAAACAGTTTTTGGACAATCAAAACTATATTTTTGGTGTTTCCTTAAAATTTGATATTTTCCCAAACAATCCTTACAAACACGTATAAGAAATTTTCAACTCAGAAATATTCTGGATACTGAAAGACCAACCAAAGGGATTATACTACAAATTTCCAAACATCAAATATACATAAATTCAAAAATTAACTTTATCCTATTACCTCCGGGAGAAGGAGATCATGGTTTCACCGATTCAGGAATTTCCAAAAACAAAAACAATTTGGAAGAAGGTTTATATCAAAAAATTACAAGGTTGCTTAAATTCAAAGCAAAAACCAAAAATAAATACATTGTACTAAATCGTTTTCCGGAAGCACCTCTGCAGTTGAAACAAGTGCAGCACCAAACATCCCAAAGACATGACTTGCTCTGAATATTGGAGTACCCCACTGGAAAGGATACGGGATTTTGATCCTATATTGAACACAAACATCACTTTAGGTGTCATATGAACTCCAAAAGAGAGACAAACTCAATAGGATAATCCCTATTTTGAAGAGTACCATGGAGCAGATTCCAAAAGATACGAACGGTCTACGCGACAACTCTGCTGAGTATTAGTTTTGGCATTGTTGTAAGAACCGGCTACAGTGAGAACGGCAGCATATGCCCAAACTAAACCAATGCAGATAAGCAAAGCAAACTTCTCAAGTACTGCATGAGCAATAGGATGAACGTGCTTCAAATACTGTAGAAAAGAAACAGAAAACGCTTTCAGTTTCCTGAGGTATTCTAAATAAAGAACGAATCATCAATCGTTGCCAGTAGAACAATGTCCAAATCACCTGGCAGGCCACAAGTAATATAAGCATCGGCAGACCAATCTCCACGCAATTGGCAAGCTGTACATGGGACATTAGGAGTCACATAATTGTTTTCCAAAAAAAGATTGCAAGAGACGATTCAGAATTTTTTCCTAGTCATAAGAACTAAATCTCTGTTTGGTTTTAGTTTCTACAATACATTACCAAAAACAGAAAAATTGGTTGATTGAAGGTTTTTTTAAACCCAAGACTTCTAATCTTTGTGACAAAGGAGGAAGTTTCCAAATTCTAAAAACAAAAAAAGTGTCCTCTAAGAAAAAAATACGATATGAAAATGACGAGTATTTGTTTCTCCAAAACCAGTTTCTAAAAAGTGTTCTACAAAACAGATTTTGAAAATTGCAAACCGAAAGAGCTGACTCATAAAAGGTACCTGCGGGAAGCCCATTGCAAACCGACCAAGACCCACGACACATACCACTGGTACAATGACAATAGGACTGAAGAGCCTGAAATAAAAATGAAATAAAATGAAACGGTGAGGAGATGAATAGTGAAAACAAAAGAAAATCATACAAAAAGACGAGGAAGACTCCCAAAAGTCTAGGCAACGGGTTTTGGTCCAGTTTATTCAGAGGTTCAAATTCTCGGGCCAATATTGATATGCAAAAACATGCAAGTCTAGAAAGTACAAGTGCAAAGTTGATGCACAAGATCAAACTACATTACCTTGTAAACTTCCCCCAAACCTTTACGTATCCAATCAGGATATTGATTATAGAAGAGACTATCAATGATCCTTGAATAGTTCTTATTGTGTGAAGGAACCTCTGCAGGTGTCATATCAAAACAATCAATTAAAACTGCAACCACCACCCTTAAAACAAAAGCTGCTACATCAATAAAATCAAGGTTTCTCAACGTAAATAAGAGATATATCTTACATGCTATTAGCAACTTCACTTTAACGAGTGAATAATGCCCAAGTACTTTACAGCGAACTGCTAATTTACATGGCAACTACCATATTGAGGTTGACAACCACAAAGTCTGGACATAAGTAGTAGATATGTGGTAATGAGCTATGAAGGAGGGGCATGGACATGAAGAAGTGGTAATGTAGGACAAGATGAGGTGTAGCCAATGAAGCACAGGTCTGGGTGTACGGGATACGGCAAAACCCCAAAAATGTAGGGTTCGGCTAAAGCAAGGGTACGCCAATATTCTTTTATATTTATAGCATGCTACTGAAAAACATGGCCTTATTCATTCATGGACGTCCCACCTCCACTTATTAAAGTTATACTTTCCTTATAGATTTTTTCTTCTCGGTTTTTTGTGGGTACTTTAAATTGGTTTTTTTGAAATAAGAAAGTTTAGTAAAGATAAATAAAAAATATGAAATAAGAATGAGAGAGCAAAAATATTTTTTAACATTAACAAGTATCTAGTACATATAACAGAAAGTAATATAGAATAATAAAGAGAATAGGTGTACTGGTGTCGTACCCATCGACATACCCATCCCATACCCATGGTGTACTGGCGCTATACCCGGACACCAAAACGTACCGGGTATGGATTATGCCGTACCCGGTACTCGTGCGGCAACATTTTTGGAGTACCTGTGCTTCATAGGGTGAAGCCAACCATGATCTTTTGCTAGATGCAACAAATTCCATGTTGAACAACTAAGAATGAATTAGATTAGAGTTGGAGTGGCAAGAAGCCATGTTTGACGGACTTGGGACAAGTAATTGGTCATAGGCCTAACAACTGGATCATTAAGAGAAATTCCACCCGCTGAAGTATTGGCTTGCAAAGCCATAATTTGGCAGATTCTTTTTGGCAAAATTCATGTTCAACCGTGAGCCAAATTGCTGCCAAAAAAATGGCAAAGCCATCTTTGGTGCCAACTTGATAGCAACTTTGGCGATGCCAAAATCTGCCACATCACCCAAGCCAACTGATTTGGATCGAAAAATGAGATGGGCTTAATCTAATGGAGTGGATTTGAGATTGGGCCAAAATGGCACGAAACCAATGCAACAAGATCAAGATTTTTTTGGGCTTTTGACATTGTAGCCAGTCAAAAATTGAATTTGGCAAAATAATTTTAATATCAATGGGTGGACTTGCTCAAAGTTCACATATCCAAGGACACATCGAGGGTACGTAAGGACACATCGAGGGTACGTAGTAAGTACACACATTTTAGAGAGTTCATTTCAGTTTAGTACAATAAGGAGGCCAAGGAAAAGTTTAACCGTAGTTGCACGAAGCGGGTGTGGAGCGGAACCAAGGGAGCTGGCAATTATAGAAGCTCCCAAGGTTGGGAGCGTAGAATGAACATGTACATATATTACGAATATTATGTAGCATAGAATGTGCACTTTAAAAGTACAATCATTTTTGGAGTAAAAACATGGTTCGAGTCCACCACAAGGGTAAGAAATTGGCAAGTGTCGCAATATATGGGTTTTTTTTGTTTCAAGATATCATGACTTGGGCTATATATATAAGTTAAATTGAGGACCAATTTATAGAGCCAAGTTATAAATCACTCTTTTTATATATTAAGGATCATACGAAAGCTCTCATCTTCATAAGGAGCGGACTCCCGTCAAGCTTCTTTGGAGCACAGTAGTGCGCTCCTAAGGTGGTAGTGGCACTGTTTTAAGAGGTCCCTGCTACTAAGGTTTAACCAAACCAAACCGAGGCTTGTGTCCCAATCAATTGGGTCGGCTATATGAATCCTTTTTTTCATTGACCTCTGTTTAGGGCTACCTATCTACTTAGATTAGGCAGAGTAATGGATAGAGCCAAAGGAAAAGTTCAAAGAACTATTTATCCAAGTAATGGTAGAGTCAAAAGGCGCGGTGAGGAGCCGGTGACAAAGCCCAACTCTAGAGTTGGACAAAGAGAAGGCATTGGTGTAACCAACTTCAAGTAGTTGGGATTTGAGATTACGGGTCTAAATTTGGGTTGCACAGTTGAATATTAAATTGGAACTAGATAGAGAAAAGACGTGTCATTGACAACAAAAGCATTTTTAAAAATTTCTTCCAACAATACAAGGAATAAAAACAACTTCTTAGTCAATTAAAAGATGAACATGTCATGTGCAGCAATAATGAGTTTGACCATGGGCAACATCCATGCTATCGCAAGCAGTAGTTCAGAATTTGGAAATTATAGTAATAGTTCTCGTTATAAAACTCAAGAAAATTCGACAATTTTATTGTACAATGAAAAGGCTAGAAACTTGTAGTGAAGTTGCATACCTCATGCTCTGAAGTGAAGTTGTTGTTATCGAAGTAATCTTTGATAATCGACAACACGGGGAGGACATAAGAAAATGAAGGGCCCATCACAGTAGGAAGCCTTGTCCCAATCCATGTTTGAAAAAGAGTATTTATTCCCGATGTAAACAACAAAGCTTGAATCACTCGGGCTTTATCACCCTAGTCAGTGAATTTATGGAGCTCAGAAAGTTGAAAGTCAAGATTTTAAAATTTCAATGGGATAACCTGTAAATTTAACTTAAGAGAAATGGCGAACAATACTCACATTAGTCCCACCCATGCGAGGAACAAGATAAGTGGCGATCATAACTGTGGTTCCAAGCATCACAATATAGTGTTGGAAAGCCAATAAAACGGCTCTTGCTGTTAAATAAAAAGCGCCCGCAACTCATTAGCACGAACCCAAAGAGAAACAATTCAAGTTACACAATGAGAATTTTGCAGAGCTACTGTGCGCTGGTGGGCAGCAAAATCTTTTTATGATTTTCATAATTTTTTGACATTCATAAAAAAAAAAATTCAACCATAAATGAAAGGTATGAACAACCATGATGTTTTGAGTACACTAAATTAATTACAGTGAATGATATTGGTGGATAATGATACTGTATCAATGATACAATAGCAACAATATCACAAAATTAATCGAATGACTGCATTGCAATGAATTTGTAAAATTCACTCCAAGGAAAACTTCTCTCTCATATTTCAGCCCCCCTCGAGTTCGATCCTGGCTCTGCTCCTCACGGAAGAATTGTTACTTCAACTCTTGGGGTTCAACAATTCCTATAATACTCAGCGAACCGGCGGTAACAGCTGAACTTAAAGTGCAGCCACAGACAAAATTAGACTCAAAATTTATCGATAATTCAGCAAGATTCCATTTTTAAGGCTCAAGATCCATATATGATCATTTAATGGAGGTGGGTGAGCTGAATTCCAGTCATGAGATGCCACTCCAGAAATTTTTACTACATCAGAAAAAGAGGGAGAGAATCAGAGTAAAGGTTTAAAAAGTTCAATTCGCCGAAAAAAAGAGAAGAAAAAAAAAGACATTAGAATATCCCACTTAAAGGTGCTTTCTTCCAGCATATATACTAATAATTAAGATACAACTTTATCATATATATATGAATCCGACTTCTCTGCGGTCTGAGTCGGACTGCAGCGGGCAGTCTGTGCAATCGCAATCGAACAGTAATATTTTTCATGGTTCAGATTTACTGGGAGATTCTCATCAGTAAGAAAAATATCTCCGCCACAGAGCCAAGCCTTAGAGAGACGGCCAACAAGCAAGAATCTCTCGCATACCTCGACTGTAGATTATCCGAACTGGCTGTCGACATGCAGCTGCTTCTTAACGATTAACCATAAACAAAGAACATACATATAGCCGATTGATAGCAGAGGGAAAAATCAGAGACAGCAACAATCAATTTCACAAATCAAACAATTTTAACAAATCCATAGAGAAACCCCATGAAGTACAAATCAACACAGAGAGAGAGAGAGAGAGAGAGAGAGAGAGAGAGATAACTAGATATATATATGTATAGAGAGAGAGAGAGAGAGAGAGAGAAAGACTGACGCCAAGAAGGGTTAGAGTGGATGCAGTAGTGGAGCTGAAGGAGTTGCTCAGATGGAGCGTAAAGAGGGCCCCTAGCGCCACCAAGTGGCTGTTGCATGGGCGGCGGAGCAACCGGCGGCGGCTGGTGCTGGTGGTTTCCGGTCTCTACCATTACTCCCCTCTCTTAATTTCCCCCTGTTTTTGTACTTCCTACTTCTCTGTTTTTCCCTCTGTTCTTCTATTCAAAGCGGTGGGTGGATTCTTCTTGTTGATATTATCTTCAGCACTGTTCCCAATGAATCACCGCCTTGGGGGAGATTCTGGAAATTGGGTTTTTCTGTCTTTGGGAAGTACTATTACCAATTCTAAAATTAATTGGTGAATTTAGGAATATGATTTGGGATCTGTTCATTAATAGGAACGTGTCCGAACATTTAAGAATGCTTTGCCACGATGACACAGAGAGAGAGAGAGAGAGAGGATAGAGAGAGAGAGAAGGAAGTAGTACTACTAAAGGGTCCCCTTTTCTTTATCGATTTGGGGAGATTTATTTACACGTTAAGGTTGTCCTTACCGAGGAACAGAACAGAACGCTTGGGCTTTGATCTTCCAACTTCCAAGTTTCGTTGTACTCGAGACGACCCTTGACCTTCCCCTAAATGTCTATTGTGCCACTCACAGTTTAACCGTTCTGCTCAGTAAAAAAAAAATTGGCATATTTTGGTATGCCCAACGGTAATTCCGGGGTGCCCTTTAAAATCGTGTCTGAAAATGTGATCTAAACCGTTTATTTTACAAAATTTGACACTTAAAATAATGCTTTGTATAATTAAGTCGACAGAATATCGCTAACTTAATGAATAAATCATATTTTTGGACTTAATCTTGGGGACACAAATGTGATTTGTTCCTTTGGTTATTAATTTAATCGACTTGATTTTTAGCAATATTGTCTATGAAGAAAATGGTGGGGATCACATTTTCGAGGTTGAGACGATGCCCATTTAAGGAGCACTGCATGCACCCGAGTTTAGGGAATGGACAAGAATTTATTTGGCCTATAGCGAGAGGATTTGGTTAGAAGTAAGTGGAATCTATAAATTCCTATTTTTATGGGTAAATATTTAACGGTCTTGCTATTGTCAGCCCAATGGGTTGACGATAAACTCATTAGAAGACAAGAAAAACACAAATTTTTGTATATTTTTTATACCCTTTAATATACATTCACACATTTACTATTGTCAGCCCACTGGGCTGATTTTAGAATTTTCCAAAATACTTTAAAATGTATCATCGAACTATTTAGTTTTTTTTTTTGAAAGACAAGGATATTTAGTTTAATACTCCCTCCGTCCCTTTTTTAGAGTCCAGTATTTCATTTTGGGTTGTCCCTTAGTAAGTGTTCATTTTATAAAGTTAGTGGGTAAAAGTTGGTGTATTGTCTATTTTGTCCCTAAAAGTAGATTCCATTTTGAAAAGTTAGTAAGTAAAAGTGTAATGATATGATTATGGGTAAATAGAAAAAGTGAAGGAAAAAGTTGATGTGAAAGGTATAATGATGATGTCTTTTTAATAAGTTGGAATTACGAAGCAGGACATTTAAAGAGAGACGGAGGGAGTAACTCAAAAGAGAGTATCTAATCTATTGATCATGCCCCGTTTTGTTAAAGTTCTCAATTTTTTAAGTGTTTATTTCTGTTTTACGAGATAGGTCACTCTCTCATAATACATCACCTTTAATTCAAAAAATAAGTGCGGAAATAAAAAAATCCATACTAGGTTCTACTTCAATAGTAAAACCATCTTTTGAATTCTTACACTTTTTATCAATTCTCTAAAAAGGATGATGCTATGGTGTCCCCGGTCATTTTGGGGACACCGTAATTTTTGGCATAACTTTACCATTATGAGTATAACTAAAACTCATTACAAGCATAACAGAATCCAAACAAGGCATAACCAAACCCAACTAAAGCATAACAAACAAGTTATGTCTTACTGTGGTTTTGGTTATGTTTTGTTCTGGTTCTGTTATGCTTGTAATGAATTTTGATTATACTCATAATGATTTTGTTATGCTAAAAGTTATGGTGTCCCCAAAATGACCGGGAACACCGAAGTCATTCCCCTCTAAAAAAATCAAAGTATCTAGTTGTTGGTATCTTGGACCAAATATTTAGAGGAAGGCACATAACCTTGATCAAATACTTATCCAAATAAGAATTAAGAATTACTTGATTGAATTGTTATAAAAACAAGTCCTCCACAATGAATGAATGGTTTTAATAAAGAAAAGTAAAAATCTATCGTAAACTTTTTAAAAAGTGAGTAATGTTCACCGATATGAACACCATATAACGTTCACCTACTGTTTAGATAGATGATCAAAAAAGTACTCCAAACTCCCCTTCCTTTCTCAAATTCTTGTGATGCATGTCATTTTGTGAGTCGATAGAATGTTGTCAGAGGCTGATTAAAGTTATGTTTTATATAGTGCCTCCACTAACGCATATTCTTGACAACGCCACTGTGTTGACGTACGGATTGCACAGCAACCAGAGTCCTAACCATAAATTGAGAACATGCATGTATCCGATTGAAACGAGAGGAAATATCACATAAACTATGAAAATATGTATTTTACCAAAAAATTCATAGAGAAAACCCAATAACTGCAAATAGAGAGAGAGAGAGAGAGAGAGAGAGAGAGAGAGACTGACGCCAAGAAGGGTTAGAGTGAATGCAGTAGTGGAGCTGAGTGAGTTGTTCAGTGGGACCATAAACAGGGCCTTTACCGCCTCCAAGTGGCTGTTGCAGGGGCGGCGCAGCAATCGCTACCGGGGGCGGCTGGTGCTGGTGGTTTCCGGTCTCTACCATTATTTTTGCACTTTCTAAAATTTCCCTGTTTTTTTTTTCGTCCTTCCTATTGCTCTGTTTCGAATGAATCGCCGCTAAGGAGATTCTAAGAAAAATTAGGTCTTTGTCTTTGGGAAGAAGTGAAACAAATATTGGTGAATTTAGGAATATGATTTGGGATCTGTTCATTAAATAGGAACGTATCCGAAGAATTAAAAGAGTACTGGATCTCTGTCACGATGAGAGAGAGAGAGAGAGTATGGACTAGGAAATTTTCCTTTTTTAAGAATTGGGTGAGGTTTACACGTTAAGGTTGTCATACCGAAGAACAGAACGCGTGGGCTTTTCGAACTTCCTTAAGTTTCATCGTCACCTGAAAATGACCTAAACCTTCCGGACCTAAATATGTCCATTGGTCCACTGGCAGTTTAACCGCTTATTTTGCAAAACTTGATACGTTGGATAAATGCTTCATATAATTAAGTGGACAAAATATCGGTAACTTGATGAATTAAATCGATGAATCACATTTTTGGACTTTATTTTTCCGGACATCGATAGCAATGTTGTACAAATGTGATTCGTTCCTTTGGTTATCAGTCAACTACTATACAATCGACTTGATTTTTTGCAATATTGTTTATAAAGAGAATTGTGCGGATCACATTTTAGAGAGGTTGAGACAACGCCCATTTAACGAGCACTCCAGACACCCCAGTTCGGGGAATGGACAAGAATCTATTTGGACTGTCGCGAGAGTGGTTAGAAGTAAATGGGATCTATAAACTCCTATTTTTATTATGGGTAAATATTTGTGTATAATTAACTAAATTGAACACATATTTGCAAATGTATCATCCACCTATTTTTAATCTCGAGTATACTACTTTATTTGAGTGTCCACTAATTTTACATTAAACTTAAAATAAACTTTGATGTGATTTTATATGTTATATGTGCACTGTATTTGATCGTATGTTATATCCTTACAAAGTACAGTCAGAATTTTATATTTAATGTACGTAGTTCATAAGGAGTTTATACTTTCGTATTCTGTGTAAATTAATGAACTCTTAAATGTTTAATCACATTCCACATGCATTGGGTAAGTGGAAGGATCTCCAAATTGTTAATCATACAATCAATTCTATATTGATTTTCACACTTTCCAAAAATTACCACACGTGTAGCATGAGTGCTACTATTTTGAATCCCGGTTAAGTGGAATTCAAATATCGAATGTGCATCTTATAAAAGATGGGTAATGTTTCACTTGCTACTTTTTAGGTGACACTCTACACAAGGTGTACTTTAGCTTAATTGAACTTTGTTAGTACGAATCCTTCAATTCTTGGTCAAAAGTAGGAGTGGGTAATAGGTAATTTCGTGTCATTTTGTGTTATATATCAAAATCTTATTTATAAAATCCTACAACATTTTTCAACTTATCAAATCTTTCGTATCATGTTCGGGTCGTGTCATTTTCGGGTTGTGTTGTCATGTCAAAAAGTCCTACTTTTCACTAAATTTTTATTTTTTTTAGTTGACAGTTCATCAAACTAATGTCCAATGTATAGAATTACCCATAAAAATATTTATTTTTAGCTCAATTATATGAATTTATTTTATTTTTTGTGTCAGGCATGCCCACCCCTAGTCCAAAGTTTAAGACCAAATAACTGATGCAAGGCAAGTGTTATTCGATCAATATTTAGTCGAGTTGATTTTTTTATGAATAAAATGTTAAAAATCTAAAATTGCAAAATAATTATATCAAATTTTTAAAGATGAGAGATTTTTTTTAAAAGGAAAAGTGCGAGATTCAAAGAAGTACTACACAAAAATGGTGAACACGCCTCAAGGGTGGGGGCGGAGCCAGAATTTACTGACAGTACGGTCAATTATGTACAAGATATAAATTCTCTTTTTCATATTTGATGATCTGGAAAAAAATACATTGAAATGCCAAATAGAAAGGAGTGTAACATATAATCATTTACAATTATTCCACAAAAAATACACCGAAATGCCAAACATTTTATAAAGTAGTTAAGTAGAAATCTATTCATAACGTATAATCGTGTTTGGAATATACCCAAACAATATTTATATTTTGTGGGTGTCAAGTCAATGCAACAACACAATTTAAATTCTTCTTTCCAAAAAAACACACAAGTTAAATTCTTACAAGATTTCTCAATCACAAGGTCCAACTAAGTAACACAATTATATATAATTCCTTTACTTGCATAATTTTATAAAAATTGGGGAAAAAAAGGTTTCCCAAGTTGAGGGAAGAAGAAGACAAAAAAAGTATTCCCTCCGTCCCAATTTGTTTCGCCTATTTTGACTTTTCCGTAATTAAGAGACATCATAATTACGTTGACTTTTTGTTAATTTTACTATTTTATCCCTTTGTAAAAATATTAAAATAATGTAAAAAATAAAAATAAGTACTGAACAGCCAAATTAAATTTGATATGCTGTCATGTCGGGACTCAAGAGAGAATGGCGCCTAAAACTCCACATTTAAGTGTCCTTTGAATATCAAATTTGAAATCCTAATATTTTTAAATGTAAAAGCAAATGAAGGGTAAAATGGGTAATATAGATATCCAAAAATGGAAAGTTTTGAAACAAGTGTATCATTTTGGTACATCCCAAAAAAATAAGAGCAGAGCACAACAAATTGGGACAGAGGGAGTATGAGCTATGAAGGGCAAGGTGCTTGTGGGCAGCATGTCCTTTGGAAATTTTCGGATTTCCGAACGCGAGGGCCCGGAATCGAGGGGAGCGCGTGCGCGGATGCCGAGTGCTTGCAAAATACAGAGTCGCCACTTAGGTTTTTTGAAGGTCCGACACCCAAGGAACCGTATTTCGAAGCAGCTGCCGCTCTATTTGATTTGAAAAAGTTAAGGAATCAGTCCGTCATAACCATATTTGAGTTTAAGAGCCAGGTTATGAGAGGGGAAGGGTTTTAAGGCACCTCTCTCTCCCAATCCGGAGATCGGTCTCTACTTAGACATTTTGCAAAAATATTTGCAATTCTTCTTTTATTAAAAAAATTTTAGCCAGTTAAGGCGGGGGAACAGTTAATCGGGGATTAATACTATAATACTTTGTAGGATGTGATCAAAAATAGTATTGGATGGAAGGCGTGCTTGGAAAATAAACGAGATAAAACCCAACACTGTGATCGGATATCAAAACAGTGCGTTGATATGAATTTGGTACGGGCAGCGGCCAACTTGCATGCATGGGTCTGCCAGCATGCAAATCAACCGTCGCGCGACCAACTCATACCATCGAGCGATGGTCATATCCTTCCAACAGGTTCAGTTTTATCTCATTTTGGACTCTGAAAGGATCAGTGCACACTCGAGATCAAAGCAAGCAATTTATACATACTAAAAATAAATAATTATTACAAACAGGGATAACAGGAATAAAATACAACCCCTAAACAGTGGGGGTAGCAAAACAAAGGCCATAGACCAAGTTGCCCATGCAAGGGCAATTACTGAAAACAGGCGGACCATCGCGCGACGAAACCAGTTAATCGCGCGAGGGTCATGACTGGACTTCCAGGAATTGCTTTGTATGCTTGGGCTCTGAGACATGTTCAGAAGCGACCCAGGGGCATTTCCAAGCTAATGAATAAGAATTCTAAGTTAAATTACGAATTTTATCATGCAAAACAGTGAATCAATTTAAGTCATGCTTCCCAGTTATTCATAACACTAATAAAATAGAAAATAAACTAGCATCACATCCCCATGAGGACCATCGCGCGATGACGGGAACCGTCGTGCGTGTGACTGGGTCCATCACGCGTGGGAGTACCAGTGCACGATTTCTTGTAACCTTGCTGACTTTAGGACCAGAACTGGTATAGATTATCATCCTTGGCCCTGTCAGCCCCCCTCAGGGATCAAACAGTAAACAGTAAGGGATTATACCTTTGCTTGAGTGTTTTGAAAATGGATTGAACAAGGTGGTGGAGCTTGGAAAATGAGTATATGGAGGTGGTTAGAGTGAGGAGATATCAAGTGTGCTAGGGCTTGTAGAGTCTTTTTTGCTTAAGAATTGGTAACCTTTTAGAAGAACAACCATGGGGGGTACTTATAGGGCAAGAGGAGGTGTATAGTGGGTGAAGAACTTGGCTTAGCAACCAACCAACAAAGCTGGCCATCTTCCTTTGGTGGAGGAAGAGGCCAATAAGGTGATGGGAGTGGTTGTGAGGGTGGTGCAACCCATGCATCTGCAGAGCACTATTCAGTCAACGAAAACAGGGTTCCTCAGGACAGTGGCCCCCTGATCATCACAAAATCCAGCTGAAAAAAGGTGAAAGTGACAGGTGTTGACCATCGCGTGATGAAGTGACTCCGTCGCGCGATAGTTAAACTAGCCCCACGATGGTCAACATTCAAGGCTTTGACTTTGACCAACACCTAGTAGATGGATCATCGCGCGAGGAATCCAATAGATCGCGCGATGGTCAAACCTAAGGTCAGGGTTTTGATTTAGGATTTTTGGGTTTGGGACGGGCTCCACTCACTCCAAGCTCAAACCATTTTGCTCGTAAGACTGTTTTTGATCTGATTCATCATCGGGAAAATAAGAAACCGAAAAAACAATGTAAAACAATTGAAAAACCAGATTAGAGTGTCTACAGTGCTGTAATTTTTGCTTTTCTTTGAGACAAAAATACATCTTACATATGGGGCAAGTTAATTAAATTCTCAAAGAAATTACACATATCCTATGAAAACTTAACACCTCAGTGGGGTCAAGGGGCCCCCCTTACCCTTAATCCCTCCCCCTTGCTCAAGGATAAATCCAATTGATTTGTAAGTTTACTCCTTATATAATTGACCAGTGTTCGATTTTTGAATTAGATTATAAGAAAGTAATTTTTTGTGATTTTCTTAGTCTATCGTATAGAAAAGGGTGAACAACAAACAAAAGAATTCACAATAAATTTGGCCAAACAAGCTTGAGAAAGCTAATAGTAAGTCTTTGTCATTTATGAAGTTGCATGTTCGAATTTCACAGATGCCAAACATTCCAAGACTTTGAGCTATTGAAAAGATTGTCTGATCTTTAACTTCATGGTTCGAAATTACGTGAGATTTGCGAAAGCTGGCTCGAATCCCTTTTCTTTCTTTTTTTATTAAAAGGAACACTAGCAGTCCGGGTGGCGGGTACCATCTCAGCCGACATCAATCAAAAAATTGGCAAAGGGGAGTGAGTGGGAAATATTGACACTTTTTCCTTTCCGGTGAGCAGTCTACTCCAGATGTTAATGGAGGATTTGTTGGCTTTTTGTAGTACTCAAAGATCTAATCTAATAATGCAGAAAGGCTTCAACTTTCAAGGTAGGAGTAATATTGTCCCTGCTTTTGGTACATATGAAGACAAAGATGGAGGTCATTTCAAAATGAGATTAAATTCCTTCCGCCAATTGCCGAAATTATGGATTTACAACCACTATCATTTGGGACTCCACGATGGGTTGATTGTCAATCTGAACCGTTCATCATGTAAGGTCAGCAAAATACTATTCTCATTCAAAAATTTAGCTTCACTTGACATCGATAGGTGTATCAAATTTTAAATTTTGATTAATAAAATAGATGATTATGGACAAATTAACTTGACAGGATCGGACCATCCATTTTATAAATTAAAATTCAATTGTTGTTTGATCTATCTATATCCAATCAAAATGATTTTTTGACTGAATGTATTACACTATGGACCCTACAAGTTGAACGGTTTGGATTATACCAATAACGTATGGTGGGGTCCACCATAGACGACGGTGGAAAATTTACCATTTCCACTGCCGGTAGATAGAATTTAATCTCTTTCAAACTTCCAAACTTTCTTCATGATACTCTCTTATCCTCAGCCACACCATTGACGAATGAATCATTTCCCATCCATCCAAAATTCCTCATGCAACCCCTTTTCCTATTTTGGTTCGAGTTTGGAGACAACCAAGAGATTGATTATAATTGTTGTGACTGTGTGCTTCCGTGAGCGCATGAAAGAGTCTAATGAAAACATTCCCTGGCTTGTCGATCAGTCAGAGATTGATTATTATAAGTACTAACTATGCGCTTCCTTTAAACCTAATAAACATCTTTGGAAGCTGATATGGAAAATGAAAGTTCACTACAAGAAATTATACCATTCGCAAAAGGTAGAAATTTAGCCGGCAATAGTATTTCTGGACTAAAAACTTTGGTTGGTGATTTAGTCGGGGAATTGCAGTCGGCATATGTTGGCTTTTCCCGACTAGTTTTTTCGTCGGCTAATTTGAATTATTGTCGGCAAATGTTTAATAAATTACCAACTAATTATTCAGTCAGCAAATGTTTAATAAATTGCTGACTATTTATGTAGTCGGCAAATGTTTAATCAATTACCGACTAATTGTTTAGTCGGTAATTGTGAAAAGAATTAGCGACTAAATATTTAGTTGACAAATGTAACATTCCCCCTAAAGTAAGGAATTTTTGATGGAGGGTTTGCAAAAATGGCCTAGCAACAAAAGAGAATTTATACAAGAGGAGGTGTGCCAATTCCCCCACCTGCCCTGTTTGTGATGACAGTGTTGAATCCGTGGAACATATGCTTACTCAGTGTGCATGGACAAGACCGGTTTGGTTTGGTTTGAGAATGATCTCATCTCCTCTATCTCTCCTGATAAGTGCCCCTCAATGTTCAAGTGGACTTCCAACATTATTGATAGCAGCTCTAGTCTCAGTGGAGCAGCAGAGGTGATTAGTAAGGTGGCTTTTCAAGCTTGGATCATTTGGAAAGGGAGAAATAACTTGGTGTTCAACCATGTGAGGGTGGATCCCTTGTCTGCTGTTTTCAAGGCCTCACAGGCTCTTGCTGAATTCGTATTGATTGATTCTGTTCAGAGAAAGGTTTAATTTGGAGCATCATGATGACCCCCCCCCCCCCCTCCTGCTAATTCGGCATGGAGAAAACCAATCACTGGCAGTATTAAGATTAATTGTGATGTCGCTGTTCCTCTGGGCAGGGAAAAAGCTACTGCTGCAGTATTAGTTCGCAATGAAGCCGGAAAGATCGATCATTGATGGCTCTATATCCTCTTTTGTCTCAACTTCTATCTGTCCTTCGCGGGGAGATAGAGGCTATCAAGAAGGCATGCTACATGGCTTTTGTTCATGGGAATGAACTGGTGGTGATTGAATCTGACAAGAAGATGGCCATATCTCTTAGTGTGTCAGAGCTGGTGCCCCCTTGGGAAGTAAGTCTACCCTGTGGTTATGGATATTCGGGACCTCAGCAAACAGAAGAATCTGAAGCTGGAATGGATAAGAAGATCTGGCCGGAAACAAGGTGGCTCATCATGTGGCAGCATTAGCTTCAAAGGGGAATCTCAACCCTAGTTGGGTGTCCAACACACCATAGTCTACTTTCTTTGTTATGCTTAGATTTTTCCTTTTCGAAGTTGTAGACCGTACGGCATTTTTATCTGTCTGATAATAAAAAAAACTATGCGCTTCCATGCTCGCATGAAAGAATTTTTTGAAAACATCTGAAATTACTAAACTTCGTGAAGAGCGATGATCGAGAGCGGCAGCTTAGATTGAGCATTGAGCGCGAAAACAAAAGACCGTACTGATTATTTATGGAACTTAAAAGAATGTAGTTAAGTTGTTTAAGATCTCTGATCTCCGACTTCATAGTGTCAAATTTCATCATTCAATTTGTGTGATCTAATTGATAAATGTAATTCAAAATAGTTAATGGATCAAATGCATCTGATAAAAATAATCTTTTTTTAGGATAGTGGAAACGAGCCTTGACACTTTGTTTGGAATTCAAGGAAAGAAATGAAAAATAAAAAAAAGAATTCTCGTCGATTGATTGAGTTGTTTGAGCTGTAAAGAAAGAAAAATATGTATAATCAATTGAGCACATTAAATTATTCTATATACACACGTATTACTCCTCGCTATTATGTTTTCCTTCTTTTTTTTTTGTCATCCTTTTTTGTTTTCTTAAGGTTCCAAGCAAATTCTTATTTTTTGCAGGAATGGTTGATAAGGGATAAGTGAGCATCTCCATCCCATCTCCATAACTCCAAAATGGAGAATAAATGTGATACATTGAGGAGATAAATTTTGTAATTTATCCTATCTTTTTTCACTTTTATATTTTTTGAGAGAATCTTAGAGGGACTCATCGTCAATTTTAGAGATTTTAGTTTCCAAAATGGAGTATAGTCTCCAAATATGGAAGCCACACCCCATTTTGGAGACCAATACCTCTAAAAAAAAATATGACGGATCCCTCCAAGATTCCCCATAAAGCACAAAAAATGGAAAAAAAAAAAGGTGTATAAATTACAAAATATTTCCTCAATGTATCACATCTATTATCCATTTTGGAGTTTTGAAGATGTGTTGGAGATGCTCGTGCGCATGCATGAGCGCAAACTAAAGTGAAGCACGAGGGGTAGCAAAAATTAAGAGCAGAAGCCAAGGATTTATTTAAGCTTGTGCCCCAAGGCCCTCTGTACCACAAATATGCGTGGGCCACTAAAATGTGTGTACAAATAGCCCATGCGGGTTGGGGCATCACGTGACTTGGCCACACCTCGTGGGCATGGAATAATCTCTCCAAGCAATGGCAGTGTGTGTAATTTCGTGACAGTTTTGGGGTGGTAGATATAGCATGCATATCTCGTGGGCATGGAATAATCTCTCCAAGCAATGGCAGTGTGTGTAATTTCGTGACAGTTTTGGGGTGGTCGATATAGCATGCAATTAAAGGCATTGCATACCGTTGTACCATGGCATAGGAATTCGTGCCGAGATCACGTGAACGCCGCATAGTCTGTGGGAGCAATCGGAGGAAAAAAAAAGTACGCAATTTATCGTTGTTTGTAGCTTATTAATTAATAAAAGTACCCGCATATATATAGAAACCAAACAAGTTCTCCTAGTTCACTTTCCGAGTTATATTTACATCATTCCAAGACTCATGTAGGACAAATTTATAGAGCTTGTCAATACAAACAGACAATGTATCGACATTCATTGATCGATATTAATTCGAGTAATGCAATTGGTATGACGATCGATATTAATTCGAGTAATGCAATTGGTATGACTGAGCTTCTCGGCGATCTCCGCAAAATAACCTTGTTGATCATTATAGTATAGCAGGAAGATTCTTAACAAGTTTGCTTCCCAACTTATATTAATATATTTACATCTCATCTCGAAAAAAAAAGTAATATTTGCATCTAGGCTAATGGTGTCCTGGCTGATTGTCATCATTTTGAAGTCTCGTGTCGGTCAAATTTAAAGAGCTCCTAGTTCTCATCAATATAAATAATGTATGGACATTCATTGATCGATATTCAAGTTATGCAAGTGGTATGACTGAGCTTCTCGATAATCACTGCAAAATAACCATGTTGATTGTTATATTATATCGGAAAGAATCTTTAAAAATAAAACTTGAAACAGTCCGGAGTATTTTATAAATGATCGTTATTTGAATAATGTAACTGATTCTCTGCAAAATATAATTGCTTTGATCAATAAAGTGAACCCGGATAAATCTTAAAATATGAAAATTGAACCTGTTTTAGAGTATTTTAGTAAATTGGAGGGGCGCTGACTCCTGAAGTTTGTCACACACCCTTCATAAAAATAAAAATAAACATCAGATAAGTGGTCATTGTAAGGGTAGGCATAGATTGGAGTGAAAATAGGAAAAAAGAGGTAGGTATTAAAACAGAAATGCTAGGGGTACGGCAAACCCCGTACAGCAGCCGCGCACAGATTCATTTTGTGCCCGTCTCGGGTCTCACAAAGATGATCGGAGCCGCTCATTTTGTTCAAAATATATTGTTTAGGGTCCCTTGTAAAATTATATCTCAATCCGATATTGGTAAGGGCATTTACGAATCATATAACTTTGCGCCAAATTCTAAAGCAAAGTTGGATGATTCGTAAATGCCCTTACCAGTATCGGATTGAGATGATTTTTTACAGGGACCCTAAACAATATATTTAAGAACAAAATAAGCGGCTCCGATCATCTTTGTAGGACTCGAGATGGACGCAAAATGGATCTGTACAACAACAACAAACTGCACGAGCTGATAACAAAAAACCCCCCAAAGAAAACTACTTAGTATAAACTACAAATAAAATTTGAATGTGACAGAGAGAGACACACTCAGATTTAAACGTGAAGGGGAAGAAATCATAGATTAGATTATCAAGGAAACTCATTGGGCCTGGCCCAACCCATCGTCTCCCCCCTCCAACCCAAGCCCATAGTGTTGGGCCTGAACTAAAACGACAGCGTCCAGTCCCGAGTCGAGAACCTGAAATTTAAGAATTAAAGAAGCAAGGGCAATGTTGGCAAATACTAGTAGAATCCGAATACGGACAGGATTGAATCTCAATTCGGTATCTCAGTCTTCATGCATGTCATGAAATACCCTTCGATACTGACTGGACTACTCTTTATATATATATATATATATAACCTAACCAACGCCTTCAATCAAAATCTTAAAGCAGTCTCTTCTTCCTCTCAGATTACGCACAAGAGACAACTACTCTTTCTCTCTCTCCTCTTTTTCTCTCTCTCTCTCTCAAACTCGAAGGAAAAATTGCACGACCAATGATTAGAACTGGGTCGGGCAGATTCGTCAAACTGTTAGGGGATGGAAAGGTATACAGCGCTAGCTCTCTCCTTTTTCGTACATCTAGATAGATAGATAGATCAATGTCCCCTTTTTTCAAATCCTAGCTTGCGTTTAATTCATAACCAAAAAATACATAAATAAATATCCTTGGCTTGATTTTTGGTTTTAGGGTTTCCATTCCTCATGGTTCTCAAACGAACAAATCTAAAGGGAGTTTTTTAATTTTTTTTTTATTGTTTATAGGCTTTGTTGTTGGACGAGGTGGACTCCTTGGAGGGTGAAGAAGTCACCCTTTGGCCCAAGGGTCTAGAAGAAAGAGCAAAAGCGTCAAAATCACTTACTAAGGAGGACACGAAAAAGTTTTATTTTACCCCCGAAGAGTATGCCGTTTACTCCAGAAAGCTGCGGGCCAGCGAGGTATGTGTTCAAATTTGTAATACCCCAGAATTTTGAAATAATATGATTAATTACCTGTGCAAATTAGGTGTGGGTTTTCAGTGGTGCTTGAATAGGATTTACATGTAATACGGTAAGTGGTGCGTGTTAATGTGCTCGGGGGATAATGTTAAAAACGAGATATTGTATTTCCATATAAGTCTTGTAGCATAGGGAGGGAGGGAGGGAGAAAAAAAGAAGAAGAAAAACAGTTTCGGGGCGGGGGTTTGGAAAAGGCAAGTACGTAGAAAGAGGAAAGAGTAGGGAGTGCATATGGAAAATTATGTGTAAATATTATATTTAAGGAAGTGGGTGATCACCTTCGAGAATTGTTTGTTTATTTATATTGAGAGAGATTTGTGAGTGTGAAACAGTCAATTTTGTTATCTCTTGATCGTGGTGCTTAAGTATCCGGGTCGTTTTATATATGTTTAAGATTTAAGTTTATTATTTACTTTTTGTGCTCTCTCTCTCTCTCTCTCTCTCTTTATGTTTGAATTTGGATTAATTCTGTGGGAGGAAGGTTAAATGCATGGTACCTGGAGCAAGTATTTACTATTAATTATAGAATCCAAATCGAGTGGTGATTTTCTTAATTTGTTGAGAACGTACAATTATAATTTTGTCCCGGCCGGTGGTATATATGTCACAGTCTTGATGAAAGAGATTGGTATCTATTGTTGTTTGTTTTTTCCTTTTGTGGCATGCATGTGTGACGTGGTACATATAGCTGGGAAACAAAAAATAATTAATAGTATTACGTACGGTTTCACGATATGAGCTGTTTCGATCGGCATGTAGACTGACTTTGTGAAACTTGTTTCTTGTACAGGGGTTTGATGTTGGGGACGTTCCAGCCCGCCTTCTGATAGAGGTGATTCGTCCTGTCCGTCAGCAGAGTGATCCCCTTGCTCTGCAGCAGGGTTTTAGTGACATGGCCAAGGTAGCTCTTGGAGTTTATAACGAAAACCAGGTATCCGCTTTTGCTTCATTAATTAAATTCTTCCCTCTTTTGTTAACTCCTTTACTTGTTATTGGGTTTAACTTCTTTTTGTTTTTGGTGCTGTTCAAACTCGTAGGGGACTCGGTACCAATTTTTCCAAGTAATCAGGGTGAATTGTGTGTTTACTGGGGCGCTCTGGTATTATATTACGTTCCAAGCAAAGAATGTAATGGATGGTTCTCAACTTAAGAATTTCCAGGCTGTCACGTCTCTGGGTCGGCTTGGAAGTGAGGAGAAGACACAGGTTAAATTCTGCAGAGTTGAACCAAAACCTGAGCTTCCTGAAGGTACTTTTGTCGTTTCCAGTTATTAATTGTTGCATATGATCTTGATCGACCCATGCTTGACTTTTGCGGCCTTTTAGGGAGAACATTATATAATCGTACCTGATTCTTCTGGTTATTGACTTATCATTTCTCTTGTGCTATTTGCAAGATTGCTCCGAGCGATAGCGGCAACTTTATCGTGTAAACAAGGACCTTCGGAGACATCAGTGCAGCAACGCAGCAGTAGCATACCGGTGTGGTTTTGAGGTTCATCAAGTTAATGTTATTTTGGTGAAGTGGACATATCCAAGTTTAGTTGGTGCTTTATAACATATCCATTAGTATTATGGAGTACTATTAGTTTACATTTTCGGTATTATTGCCTATTGTAAATGATAGTAATGATTATTACTAATTAATTTTGACACCTTTTTATCTGTGAGACAAGTGTAGTTGAGAAAAACCAACCAATAATAGTCTTCATAAAATGCAAGTGTAGAGATCGAAGATGCCTCGCTATTGCATTTGTGCATCAAGAATGGTAATCATTTTAATTTGAAGCCCAACCTAATTAATACTAACAAACTAATTAAAGCAGTCAAATAGGATTGATTATATATTGATATAAAAAAGAAGGGCATATTACAGGAGTTTGAGCCTATATGGGACTGGTGCCTGATCTTTGCGGCCATTTGTTTCAACAGTTACTCACACATTGCACCCTTTCTTTAACTTGGAGAATGCAAAATACGTCAACTGCAAAATACAATCTAAATTCACAGACAAGGATATATATGTTCAACAGTCTCTCTTTCCTCAAAAAAACATCATCCTCGAGTTCTTGTTGAAAATCTGACATCTTTCATGACAAAGAAATAGATATTTAGAATACTTCAATCTCTTGATTTCCTTCAAAAAAAAAAAAAATTCACAGAAAAACGTAACGATATCTTTTATGCACACTTCAATTGATTGACAATATCCACTATACGAGAATTGAGTGCAAACTCAAACTGCTCCAACTTACCCAAGAAAATCAACACTTTCAACTTTATGTTGAAAGTGCATGTTCTGTTGACCTTGCTCCACCATGGAATTGGTTGGTAGATCAAGTACAAATGATGTCGCATGAAGAGTATTTGTAGTAACTTCACCACTAGGAAAAGTCATAGCTCCAAGTGGTTCACAAAGCTCAATATTGAGGGTGACATTCTTGTGTTGAGAAATTACATGCACCCATTCATGAATATCCTCTTCATTTGATTCTAATGTTTGGTCGATTGTTGCAATATCTTCATCCTCCCATGTGACTACCACTTTGAAAGCATTTCCATCAGGAACGAATTGTCTTTTGAGCATTAGGGCAAACAAATTTGTTTGAAGAAACTTTATGCTCATCAAAATTTTCATCTTGTGCCATGTCCTGATTGGCTGTTTATAGTGGCGCTTCCGATTAGATTGTAATTGCCCCCACCATCTAGAAGCATAGCCTTGTAATTTACGGAATACCCGTGTCGAACTCAAAAAATTTATCAACTCTGCGAAACCAATAAATAAAATTCTCTTGATGGCAATACCCATGAAAATTAAGAATAATTGGTTGTTCCTAAAAAGTTGAAAAGTCGTCATCTATGCGATCCTTCAAACCTTGAATGCCGCTTCTTTGACTGATATCCATAATAATCCTTAAATAACTCGTCTTCAAATTCATCCTCATTATCAAGTTGATGATAAGAATATCCTTTGAAGACGTTTTGGTTAATAGGTTTGGTTGCGAGCAAATCTTTCAACGCGGTTCCTATCAACTCTTTTTTTATTTATTTATTGACTATGGGCGAATCCCTTGGTGCTAGTCCTGTTAAATACTGCCCTACGATCATCGTCAATAGGGTTTGTGCATCTTCCATGGACAAATGCCATCAAACCAGGCAAAGTCTTGCTCTAATACCACTTGACGCAGTGGAATTCATAAGAGAAACTAGGTAGCATACTAGTTCAAACTAGATAAACAACTCGAGTCCATGAGCAACGCTTGCACACAAGGAAAAGAGAGAAACTCTGTTTTCCATGATACGAAAATTGAAACGAAAAGACATAATTTTAACCTAATAAATATATTCCTAGCCAAAATCTAGTTCTAGAATAATAAAAATAAGAATAGGAAATTTTCTTGAATCTTGTCGTACATCAATATAACAAACCAATAAACAATAAACAAGAACACAAAGATATACGTAGTTCCACTCAAGTACAAAACAGGAACCCACTCAATGTCGAGGCACATTTGCACTCATGCAGTGAATCACTACAACAAAATATAAGAATACCGAGGATGGCTGGCATTGGCGATTAGGAGCTCGGGAGATCTCCAAAGCATTGGCAAGGCCCCAAGCTAGTGCTACGTTTAGATATTCAATTTGTTAAGTGAAAGGAAACTACCCAGTCCGATCAACTTAGAGCCCAGCCTCGACAAATGACAATTTTACGTGGTCGTGGCTGGTTGGTTGTGTACATTTCATTTCTCCTTATACGTGCTTCTATGAAAAAGCTTTAAAAACAATCTCCCCCGGGGCCTGGGGTGGGTCACCTCCAATCTCCCCACCTATTTGACAACAGCGATTACTCATTTCTCACTCGTATGAGATATCACTACGTAATTGAATGGAAGTATCACGTAAAACTGTCACTTATTACTCCGTAATTGACACTCCGAAAGCATTGAATAATAAGTCAAGATTATTGTCGAGTACACATTCATCCTATGGAATGAAGTGAAGTGATAAGATACCCAAGAGAAATTAAAAGACGAAGACGAAGTCAGAATCAAAGTCAATGGCCGAGTAAAGCTACTCTTTTCTTCGTTTTTAACTTATACGTGTGTTTTCTAAACGCGTTGGACAAGTTGATCAAAACCCATATTTCTCAAAATAAATGTGTTCCTTTGCAATTGAAAAATAATAATTTTCTTATGGGCTTCTTCATCTTCTCGCACGCGGTTGCAAAGATCAAACGTTGTACTACCTAGGTTAGATGAAGAAAAGATCAAACGTTGTACCTACGTTGCTAATTTTTGGTATATTTTGCATTTTGTGGACTCATGTTGAGTTTAGTCTGATGATCAAAATTATTTACTTTATGGAGCTTATCGAATTGATGTGCCGTTTAAATATTAATGTTATTTGAATATCGATCAATACCTTGATCGAAAATAAAACCGTGTTGGATAAATTGATAAAAAAAAAACCCATATTTTTCAAAAATAATTTTTTTTTAATAGGCTTCATATGATCTTCTCAACGACCTCTACGAAGTGAACAATTTTGATCATTAAAGTGGACCTTGTACGACCCAAAAGGCAAAACTAAACCCTCTAATCTTAAAATGAAGTTATAAAAGTATCCGGTTTCCAGATGAAAGATACCCCACAGAAATGAAAGACAAAGACCAACAGAAATAAAAGACAAAGACCAAGACGAACAACGGCCGAGTAAAGCTACTCTTTTTCTTTCTTTTTTTTAATTGGGATGATTGGGGCTTGCTTGTGGGGCTATTTTTATTAGTTGAGGTTGAGGGCAATTTTTGTAGAATTCTGTCCACTTACATGTTGCCATCACCAATTTTTGTTAACAACAATGTACGTAACGGAAGGGGGACTCTTCATTATAGTTTCAAAAAAAATAAGGGAGGGCAATGATATTTTAGAAATCTCAGGGGACGTTCTTACATTTGACAAAAACATCAAGGAAGGTCAATGAAATTAAACACGACGGCCGCGTTTGTTTGTTTTTTTAGATTCCTTCGTTCTTTTTCCTTTATAAGCTTGTGATTTTGAGTAAACTTTGCATAACACTCACACGGTCACACACACCTATCATGTCCTCTAATTAATCTCGAGTACGAACGTAACGTTCCCATTCTCTGTTTTAGTCATGGCAGCTTGAATTTCCAAGGATTTTATCATCAACATCATCATCATCTTCTTCTTCTTCTTCTTCTTCTTCTTCTTCTTCTTGTAACTTGTGACATGGCTGATGATTCACCAATTGGGAGAACAGATGCTGAATTAGAGTCAAGTGAGCATTCATCTCCTTCAACTTCACTGGTATGTCTTAAACGAGAAACACATACATGTCACTAAATTTCTATCCCCAACCTTTGTTTCATGTCATTGTTTAGCTAGATGCTTATTATACTCAAATGTTCTGAGAAATTCAAAACAAAGCGAAACATCTTTTCTCACGTACGCAATGGAGCAAAATCGTGACAAGAATCGATGAATCTCTCATTGTAGTATTAAATTTAGCAGGAAGGAGGAGGTGACGGGCCGAATTATGAACTTTATGATGAGCTTGAAGAAGCCATGGCGGAGGAAGATAAGTCCCTGCGAGAGGCCTTTGAAAAATCCATGCGGCGTAGGGAGGATTTAAAAGATGCCATTAACGATGCCCGCATGGTAATTATATTTTATTTTTTTGGTTTTAATCTTTTATTTTAGTTTCTTTGCTATTTTATTTATTTATAGATAAATCCCTAAGGTTTGCACCTAATACTACAATGGAGCCTATGGGTTTCTGAAAATTAGATGTCCCACTTTATTGACCCTGCTCTGATGTTACTAAATGTTGGGGGAGTTGAACTCCAGCGTCCGTGTGTTCATCAGTCTGCTCGCCAAAAACCCAAACCAAGCGGGAGAGACAACGGGCCAAAAATCGCAGCAAATGTTCAATACGCTTGGAACTCGGACTAATTTTATTTTCCCGACGCTGTGGGACTCTTAACTTTCACATATGTTAGCAACATTTAAGTCTAGCAACCTTTAGAGGCATACATTTGATTTGAGTGATTATTTATCGCCTGGTTTCAAGACTCTGATCCTTGATCCCGAACCAGTGAATAGTTTCTCTCCTCTCATTGAGAATAAATTTTCCTGACATCAACAATTGCATTCTTTTTCTTTCAATGATAACTGTTAAAAGATCCAGTGATGGGTAGTCTCTATGTTTTCTGAAAGATTATAAATGAATATCAAGCGTATGTTTACGGGAAATTTGAACATGAACTTGAAAAGATTTCAACATGCAACTCAATATTTTGTTTGGTGAGAGACAAAATTTGCTTAGTTGTGTATTCCTGAAAAGACTCTGATCACAGCAAACTAACTGTAAAGTCTTTGACTAACTTACAGAGAGAAAGGAAAGATTTTGAGGAAGAACTAGCAAGGAAAGCACAAAAAGTTGAGAACATGAGTCAGCAGGTCGACAAACTCACGGTCCATCTCTGCATTGCCTTGGACGAGAAATTATCTCTACAGATGGAGATCGCAAAGTCCAACCAGATGGTGCAAGAGTCTGAACAGAACATGCTCTCTGCTGTAGAACAGCTGGACAAGTATAAGATGGAACGGGACGATCTGCAGGAGCATGCCTCCAACACAATCACGCCTCTGTCTTTCTCCCTCCACGAGATCGAAGGAGCAACTGGCAACTTTGACCCGTCGATGAAGATTGGGCAAGGGGGTTATGGATCTGTTTACAGAGGTTTCCTTCGTCACACTCAAGTGGCTATAAAGACTTTGACCTCTCAAAGCATGCAAGGCCGCTCAGAATTTCAACACGAGGTATGGTGGGTTTTTTAGACTCATTTTTGAAAATTGTAAGTTCGAATAGAAGAGCTGAATTGATTTTGTTATCATGGAAGCAGGAGTTGGATTCTAACTAGTTATCTGTATGCTTATATGCATAAATTTATTATCTACCGATAAAGGGTGTCTGAGTGTACTCCTCCCTCCCCTAGATACCAGGTAATTGCGGGCCTATGCCCTAGATAGCCTCAAGGGTCCTTTGAGCCCAGGACTTCCTCATACTATCACATTCTCTTCCAACATGTCCATTCCACACATACTAGGTAATTACCGGCCTAATCCCTAGGTAGCCTCTCAAGAGGCATGTGAAATATAATATTTTCCCATTGGTCTCCACTACTTACGTTCGAGCTATGTCTTCCCATGCTATCTCATTTTGCAGGTATCGATTGTTGCCTGCAAAATGTTGAGCTATTTTGTCGTTGATGTCGTACCAGAATCGAACTGTTATGGTTAATGGTTCTGCTTCATTTGGAAACGGCCTAATTTGGGCATGGAACAATTAATTGTTGTTAGGGTGTCATGAAAATGGGGTGTTTTTCTTTGTTCATTCACTATAAACAACAAAAGAAAGGACTTGTTTCGATGAAGTAAACAAAATTTACCTTCACATTACTCAGTATATTCGACCTACATGTTTGCACGTTGTAGTCGCCTCGATTCTTCTGTAGTTAATTCTTGTTAAGAGGGAACCATATGAATTTGCGGCTTCTCTTCGTTTATTCAGGTCCATAATCTGAGTAAGTTGAGGCATCCAAACATTGTCACGCTCATTGGAAGCTGCCCGGATGCTTGTATTATCATCTATGAGTATCTCCCAAATGGAAGCCTTGAAGACAGACTTAGCTGCCGAGACAACTCGACCCCCCTATCCTGGAAAACTCGAATACGTATTGCAGCGGAGCTCTGTTCTGTTCTCATCTTCCTTCATTCCGAAAGCATAGTACACGGTGATCTAAAACCTGATAATATCCTTCTAGATGCCAACTATGTGTGCAAACTCAGTGACTTTGGGATGTGTCGTGTGGTAAATCGAAACGAGGAATCTAGCAACACGACAGGGTGTTACGTGACCGTACCGAAGGGCACTTTTGGATACATAGATCCTGATTTCGCTGAAACAGGAGAGCTTACCCCGAAATCAGATGTCTATTCGTTCGGAGTCACATTGTTGCGGTTATTGACTGGAAATAAACCTGCCGTGGGGTTACCAGCGGAAATGCAAAGGGCACTAGATGGGGGAAGATTGAAAGATATACTAGATCCTACAGTTGAGGACTGGCCTTTTGTGCAAGCCCAACAGCTGGCTTACTTAGCAATGAGGTGCTGCAAGAGGAATCGTACGAGCCGGCCAGACCTTGCCTCAGAGGTGTGGTGGTTGCTTGAGCCGATGAGAGCTTCATGTGATATCTCATCATTCCAAGTGAGTTCCGATGAGAATCGCCAGACTCCGCCTTATTTCATCTGTCCTATCCTTCAGGTTGGTCCATTGGTTCTCATCTCTATTTCGTAGTAGTTTGTATTGAATTTTTTTTGCTACATTCTCCCAGAATCCTTTTTGCAAAATAAGTGATTCTTTGTAGTCTTTATAACCAGCTTTATACTGCCAATTGTTTGCATTGACCCCCGCCGCCGAGCGTAGCTTAATAGTTTTGGTCTATGAAGCATTGACACACCTAAGTGGTTGTCATATACTCGTATGCGTGTTGGACACGCTAAGGACACAGATACACATAGGACACTTCGGATTTGAGTGTCAGGAGAGTGTCGGTGTACGAGAAATGTCCGACACTGGTACGTGAGCTCCGACACAAAGTGTCCGTGCTACATAGTGTCATACTATACCAGTTGGTTGTTTGCGTATTTTTCCATCTCGCAGGGCACTCTCTTTCATTCATAATGGGTTTATCTCTCCCTCTTGGATTTAGGAAATTTGGATCAAACCACGTAAAAATGGAGTTTTCCTTTTGTGTATAAGCGTGATTAGATATTTTATGGGTGATTCTCGTGGTACAAATTAATCGGACGCAGAAAAAACCCCCAACATTAGCTAAGCAACGAGTTCAAATTCCGAAAGCTCCTCATGTAAACAAAACATGTTGTTCTGGGCCAACATGGTTCATCATGTATTTTCCGTTTGACCGGAAAAAAAAAGGTTCATCATGTGGTGGCTTAAACTTGCAGGACATCATGGTAGATCCACATGTAGCAGCTGATGGTTATACTTATGAACTGGAGGCTGTGAGAGGATGGCTTGACGGGGGCCACAGTACATCGCCCATGACCAACCTCCAGCTGCCACACTGCAATATTGTCCCGAATCACTCTCTCCGTTCTGCAATTCAGGAGTGGCAGCAACTGCAGCGGCGATGAGTACTGGTTTCAAATTTTGTCGCACAAGTTTTTCTGTAGTCTGGTTTTCTTTCTTGTTGATTCATGGGATCTTCATACTTTGCATCAGCATCATATCCAGTCGTCGTGTGTATATGAGAACAAGTATACTTGTTATACATGCGTATCATAAATGTTTACCAAATTAAGAAGAGATTCATTATTGGCCAGACACAGATTTTATAACCTGTGACTACATGAGCAGCTAGCACAATTACAACTTACAAGAACATGTTTAGTCATAACATTGGTAGTTCTATTACAAGTACGAGGAACATAATGAAAAGCACAAGCAGAAATTTGACAAGCAAGATGCCAGCAATCTTGTGTAAGCACTTCAATCTCGGAGGATGGCTGCCATTGGCAATTAAGAGCTCGGGAGATCTCCAAAGCATCGCCTTCTATGCAAATATTGGGGTTAAGGCCCCAAGCTAGTGCTACGTTTAGATCTTCAATCAATTTGTTAAGTAAAAGGAAACTACCAGTCCGGTCAACTTAGAGCCTAGCCTCGATGAAGGACAATTTTACATGGTTGTGGCTGGTTGGTTGTGCACATTTCATTTCTCATTATACGTGCTTCAATGAAGAAGCTTTTAAAAGAACCCCCCTGGGGAATTGAATAACTTCTCCTAAGCGAATCACCCTTTATCTCCCACCTATCCAAGAAAGTGGTGACTCATATCTCACACGTATAAAATATCGCTACAAAATTTAATGGAAGTAACACGTGAAACTGTCACTTAATTGATACGCAGTCAAGATTGTACAGTGGCAGCTCTAGAAATATTTTCTAGGGTGTTCAAAAAAAATCTTAATCTTTGCTAACTTTGTTCTACACTAAAAGTTAAACAAAATTTTACTAGAAACTATTAAACCAAGCAAAACTGTCATCGATGAGTTAGACTATTTTGAAACCGTTGCGTAATAATTTCATAATCAACAATATTTGGTTCATCTTCCCAAATGTAATTAATCATGCCAACATTCGTCTCTCTCTCCTTGGTTTAAGTAGTTTAACTAATTAGAAGTTTTTTTTAAAAATAATAATAATGTAATATATATTCAACTTGAAATGGATCATTTAGTTTACACAGTACTTGAACAACTAAAAAATCAGCAGAATGACAATTTTATCATTCTCTCCTTCTCTTGATTTCTTAATTTTTACTAGCATTTATGGTTGTGGGGTGGGTTTTTTTCTTGGGATAACTTGGTATCTGGTTACATGCACTTCGACTAATTTTAGGAGACCATAAATACGCTATTCACTAGTTGTGCCAAAGCAAATGTTGAATGGACTAGCCTTAAAGGAATTGATAGCACCTGAGAGATTTTAAACTTGAATTTGTGCTAATTGGCTATCTTATAAGTTGATGAGTGTTCAAACTTTATTGGAGTGGGCGTTCAAATTAAATCAGGGATATAATAAAAGAACATAAGACTCATATACACCCTATAAAATTTCTAGGGTGTTCACATGCTTCAATGTGCCGCCGCCTCTGAGATTGTAGTCGAGTACGTTCATCCTCTGGAATGAAAGTCTCTCAATCTGTACGTGAGAATGAGGCCAGCCATCTGATGTGAAGTGATAAGTACGATGGTTGTGTTTATCCAAGTTGGCCTGCTATTGGTACCAACCATTGGGGTACGGAGAAGCACGTGGGGCCCACTCCGGGTTTCATACGGATTATCAAAGCCTTTCAGTAATTTTTAAAAAAAAAAACTTGTTAAGCTTGTGAAAAATCAACTTAATTTGATATGTGTAGGTACTCGATCCATTTTTTCCATTGATCCTGTAATCTGAATAAAAAAATAAATATTAAATCGAGTACTTACACATATTGGATTTAGCTGATTTTTATGGGCCTATTTTAGTTTTTAAAAAAAATTATTGAACAACTCGGATCATCCGTATGGAATCCGGAGTGGGCCCCGCGTGCCCTTCGATATCCCAACGGTAGGTACTCTTAGCATTTTCGTTTAAAGTTTTGAAGAGTAGCTTCTGTGTTAAAAGCTATGTCATACTGGTTACTTGCTAGCACAATTAACTTCTGGGGGTAAAAAAGAAAATTTGATTTTCTAGAAGCTCTATTTTGATGGCTTTTGATTTCTACTTTTACGGACGCTACTTTTATCATAGACTATATTCATGCACAACTCTGCCCCAGGGACACTGAGAATAACTTCTGCACATACATTACAGAGAACTGAAAGAAGTAACTAGCTAGCTAGGAGAGGATCAAATGTATTATGCACAACCTTGCCCAAGGTACACTGATCGAATAACTTCTCCACGTAAATTAGAAAGACGGAACTAGCCAGGAGATCGAGGAGAAGAGCATCATTGTTGCACGCGACCGAAAAGATCAAACATTGTACGTACCTTCTAGGTTAGATGAAGGACCTGGATCCACTTTTTGGACTATTTTGCCATTTGTGGACTCGTGTTGAGTTTAATTTGCTGATCGGAATTGTTCATTTATCGTGTTGATGTGCCATTCAAAAATTAATGTTATTTGAATATCGATCAATACCTGATGAAAATATAAATGCGTTGGACAATTTGATCAAAACCCATATTTCTCAAAATAAATGTGTTTAGATCAGGCATTCCTTTGCAATTGAAAAATAATAATTTTCTTATGGGCTTCTTCATCTTCTCAACGAGCTCCACTAAAGGCAAAACTAAACCCTCTAATCTTAAAATGTGGTTTTTGTTTTTGGTTTTGAAGGAGATTGAAGTGAGAGAAATAGACAGAGAAAATGTATTGAGGACCGTGCGCAGAGTTTTAAAGCCCCCAAAAGAACAAGCCCCGATTTTATAAATGTCACCATATGCTCTTATGTATGCTGACTTTATTAAGAAATTACAAGGAAGGAACTAGCCAGGAGACGAGAAGAATCATTGTTGCACGCGGTTGAAAATGATCCAGACATTGTACTAGGTTAGATGAAGGAAAAAAATAAAAATAAAGAAGGTTACATGAAGGATCTGGATCCACTTTTCGGACTATTTTGCCTTTCGTGGACTCATGTTGAGTTTAGTTTGACGATCGGAATTATTTACTTTATGGAGCATATCGAATCGATGCGCCATTTAAAAATTAATGTTATTTGAATATTGATCAATACCTGATCGAAAATGTAAACGTGTTGGACAAGTTAATCAAAACCCAATATTTTTCAAAATAAATGTGTTTAGATCAGGCATTGCTTTGTAAGCGACAAAAATAGTAATTTGCTTATGGACTTCATCTTCTCAACGACCTCCACGAAATGAACAATTCTGATCATTGAAGTGGACCTTGTATAAGCCCCCAGAAGGCAAAACTTAACCCTCTAATCTTGAAATGAAGTTATAAAGTATCCAGTTCCCAGATGAAAGATATCCAAAGGAATATAATACGAAGACTCAGAGTCAATGTCAACAGCCGAGAGCAAAGCTACTCTTTTTCTTCTTTGGTAAAGTTCACCGACGTTTCTGACAAATGCAGATGCCTCCCATGAGGTTTCTAAAATTACATTGCCCTTTCTTGCTTTTGAAACTATTATACAAAAACTCCTCCTTCCGTAACTAAACTCACTAATGGTGTTAAATTTAGCTCTTAAATGACACAAATACCCTTCAAAAAATAAGTTGGGCCTATGTTGGGCCCACGTAAATGATCAAACCGTCCATCATGTAGATCTTGTCAAGTCGAGTGACTAAATTCAAGCCAGGATTATAAAGTAAAATTGAATCTATCTTAAATGGCTTTATCGATATCTAATTGAGTTGATTTTTGACAAACTATTTTGAACAAAATGAGTTGTTCGAATAATTTTTTTCCTTTTTAACCCAAGACGGATCCAAAATCAATATATACGCGATGTATGTACCTATAGCAAAGCTAGCCAAAAATCCCCCTCCATCAAGGAAAACCCATCAAAGTGTACCTGAAACTAAGGGAAATCCAATGAGTAAAATGACATCATTTGTGTCTTCATTGGGGGAAATCGACTACAGGTGGCCTCAAAAGAAGTGGCCACAACTTGAAATATGGAGAAAAAAATAGTGATTTGAGCAAAATTCAAGAGGAGCATAAAATTAAGATTAACTACTTCTAAAGACATATACACATATAGTAAGGACCGAATTGGGAGCACAGAGGTGTCGTAGGTGGTGGAAGATGCTCAAGACGATTGTCAGTGATGTTAAAGTAGAAGTGGCAAACAGTGGTGGTTATAGGTGGCAATAGTTGCTGTGGCCCTTGCGGGTGATGAATTTTATGGTATGCAGCAGCCAGCAGTTGGGTTGTAGGTGCAGGGGAGAGAGGAGGGCAAATATAGTAGTTTTTTGTCCACTACTGTTGATATCATCAATTTCTGTTTAACGGCAATGTAACAGAATGGGGAATCTTCATAATAGTTTCACAAATGTAAAAAAATAAAAATTAAGGGTGAGCAATGATATTTCAGAAACTTCATGGGACGTTCTTACATTTGTCAGAAACATCAAGGTCAGTAACCTCTTTTGTAGTCATGGTGGTGCCCGCTTGCCACTGAAATTTTTTTTCGTAGTCATGGCAGCTTAAAGTATTGTTTTGATGGGCCCTGTTTTGATCATTATGAACTACTAATGTTGAAATTTCCAAGTACTTTAAATCATCATTCTCCTCCTCCTCCTCCACTTCTTCTTCTTCTTCTTCTTCTAACTTGTAAGTTGTGGAATGGCTGATGATTCAGCAAGTGTGGAAACAGATTCAGGATCAGAGTCACGCGAATTGCAAGTCTACTGGGGTAATTCTCCTCAGCATTCATCTCCTTCAACCTCACTGGTACGTCCTAAACGAGAAACACTACATGTCATGTTACTAAATTTCGATGAGGTTTTTACATGTAGCTCTTGTTTTAGACCCCTTTTCTCGTGCACTCCAAAAAAAAAAAAAAATGGACTGTAAACCCATAAAAAATTGGAAGGGACTGTAAACCCATAAAAAAATGGACTGTAAACCCATAAAAAAAATGTAGCTATTTTCCGAAGTACCCAAAAAAAAAAAAAAAAATGGAAGGGACTGTAAACCCAAACATTCTAAATTCAAAACTTCGCAATCTCTCTTAGGGCCAGACTGCAAGAGAGAAATTTCTTGTAAATCTCATATTTCTGACATAAATGACCTGTCTTTGACCGAACTGAAGAGGGAAATAGCCGAGATGCGCGAAAGCTGACGCAGACATCATTGACCCTCAAAAAAAGAAGCCCACAAACTTAGATAGTTAGTTATACCCTATTTGTAGCCCTTCTGCTTCTAAGAGGCTGAGAAACTTGACCTTACCCCTAGGAAAGAGGCTGTTCTATTTATCACAAATCACAATGCTCATAGCATAGGCCATAAAGCACTTGACATGGCTCTAGCTTCTATGTCACGACCTCTGCGCATATATTTTCTTCTTTTCCTTCAGTAAACTTCTATGCTCATAGGAATTATAGGTTGTTCCTTAAAAGTTGAAAAGTCGTCATCTATGCGATCCTTCAAACCTTGAATGCCGCTTCTTCGACTGATACCTATAATAATCCTTAAATAACTCATCTTCAAATTCATCCTCATTATCAAGTTGATGATAAGAATATCCTCCGAATACGTTTTGGTTAATAGGTTTGGTTGTGGGCAAATCTTTCAACGCGGTTCCTATCAACTCTTTTTTTATTTATTTATTGACTATGGGCGAATCCCTTGGTGCGAGTCCTGTTAAATACTTCCCTACGATCATCGTCAATAGGGTTTGTGCATCTTCCATGGATGAATGCCATCAAACCAGGCAAAGTCTTGCTCTAATACCACTTGACGCAGTGGAATTCATGAGAGAAACTAGGTAGCATACTAGTTCAAACTAGATAAACAACTCGAGTCCATGAGCAAAGCTTGCACACAAGGAAAAGAGAGAAACTCTGTTTTCCATGATACGAAAATTGAAACGAAAAGACATAATTTTAACCTAATAAAAATATTCCTAGCCAAAATCTAGTTCTAGAATAATAAAAATAAGAATAGGAAATTTTCTTGAATCTTGTCGTACATCAATATAACAAATCAATAAACAATAAACAATAACACAAAGATATACGTGGTTTCACTCAAGTACAAAACAAGAACCCACTCGATGTCGAGGCACATTTGCACTCATGCAGTGAATCACTATAACAAAATATAAGAATACTTCCATAGACTACTGCCACAATACGTGCCAAGTGTTTTTTTTTTTGTTGCCAAAAGAGAGGAGAAATTTTATTAAAGACAAAGAATCGAGAGCCGGTCGGCCTACAATCCAATAGGTGGGCTTGGTAGATCCCCAAAGGAAAGCTGATGACCAAACAGAAGAATAACATGCATGAGCAGTCCTATTACGTGCTTCCTATGAAAAAAGCTTTAAAAACAATCTCCCCCGGGGCCTGGGGTGGGTCACCTCTAATCTCCCCACCTATCTGACAATAGCGATGACTCGTTTCTCACTCGTATAAGATATCGCTACATAATTGAATGGAAGTATCACGTAAAACTGTCACTTATTACTCCGTAATTGACACTCCGAAAGCATTGAATAATAAGTCAAGATTATTGTCGACTACACACTCATCCTATGGAATGAAGTGAAGTGATAAGATACCCAAGAGAAATTAAAAGATGAAGACGAAGTCAGAATCAAAGTCAATGGCCGAGTAAAGCTACTCTTTTCTTCGTTTTTAACTTATACGTGTGTTTTTTAAACGCGTTGGACAAGTTGATCAAAACCCATATTTCTCAAAATAAATGTGTTCCTTTGCAATTGAAAAATAATAATTTTCTTATGGGCTTCTTCATCTTCTCGCCCGCCGTTGGAAAGATCAAACGTTGTACTACCTAGGTTAGATGAAGAAAAGATCAAACGTTGTACCTACGTTGCTAATTTTTGGTATATTTTGCATTTTGTGGACTCATGTTGAGTTTAGTCTGATGATCAAAATTATTTACTTTATGGAGCTTATCGAATTGATGTGCCGTTTAAATATTAATGTTATTTGAATATCGATCAATACCTTGATCGAAAATAAAATCGTGTTGGATAAGTTGATCAAAAAAACCCATATTTTTCAAAAATAATTTTTTTTTAATAGGCTTCATCTGATCTTCTCAACGACCTCTACGAAGTGAACAATTTTGATCATTAAAGTGGACCTTATACGTCCCAAAAGGCAAAACTAAACCCTCTAATCTTAAAATGAAGTTATAAAAGTATCCGGTTTCTAGATGAAAGATACCCACAGTAATAAAAGACAAAGACCAACAGAAATAAAAGACAAAGACAAAGACCAAGACGAACAACGGCCGAGTAAAGCTTATCTTCTTCTCTTTTTTTTAATTGGGATGATTGGTGCTTGCTTGTGGGGCTATTTTTATTAGTTGAGGTTGAGGGCAATTTTTGTAGAATTCTGTCCACTTACATGTTGCCATCACCAATTTTTGTTAACAACAATGTACGTAACGGAAGGGGGACTCTTCATTATAGTTTCAAAAAAAATAAGGGAGGGCAATGATATTTTAGAAATCTCAGGGGACGTTCTTACATTTGTCAAAAACATCAAGGAAGGTCAATGAAATTAAACACGACGGCCGCGTTTGTTTGTTTTTTTAGAATCCTTCGTTCTTTTTCCTTTATAAGCTTGTGATTTTGAGTAAACTTTGCATAACACTCACACGGTCACACACACCTATCATGTCCTCTAATTAATCTCGAGTACGAACGTAACGTACCCATTCTCTGTTTTAGTCATGGCAGCTTGAATTTCCAAGGATTTTATCATCAACATCATCATCATCTTCTTCTTCTTCTTCTTCTTCTTGTAACTTGTGACATGGCTGATGATTCACCAATTGGGAGAACAGATGCAGAATTAGAGTCAAGTGAGCATTCATCTCCTTCAACTTCACTGGTATGTCTTAAACGAGAAACACATACATGTCACTAAATTTCTATCCCCAGCCTTTGTTTCATGTCATTGTTTAGCTAGATGCTTATTATACTCAAATGTTCTGAGAAATTCAAAACAAAGCGAAACATCTTTTCTCACGTACGCAATGGAGCAAAATCGTGACAAGAATCGATGAATCTCTCATTGTAGTATTAAATTTAGCAGGAAGGAGGAGGTGACGGGCCGAATTATGAACTTTATGATGAGCTTGAAGAAGCCATGGCGGAGGAAGATAAGTCCCTGCGAGAGGCCTTTGAAAAATCCATGCGGCGTAGGGAGGATTTAAAAGATGCCATTAACGATGCCCGCATGGTAATTATATTTTATTTTTTTGGTTTTAATCTTTTATTTTAGTTTCTTTGCTATTTTATTTATTTATAGATAAATCCCTAAGGTTTGCACCTAATACTACAATGGAGCCTATGGGTTTCTGAAAATTAGATGTCCCACTTTATTGACCCTGCTCTGATGTTACTAAATGTTGGGGGAGTTGAACTCCAGCGTCCGTGTGTTCATCAGTCTGCTCGCCAAAAACCCAAACCAAGCGGGAGAGACAACGGGCCAAAAATCGCAGCAAATGTTCAATACGCTTGGAACTCGGACTAATTTTATTTTCCCGACGCTGTGGGACTCTTAACTTTCACATATGTTAGCAACATTTAAGTCTAGCAACCTTTAGAGGCATACATTTGATTTGAGTGATTATTTATCGCCTGGTTTCAAGACTCTGATCCTTGATCCCGAACCAGTGAATAGTTTCTCTCCTCTCATTGAGAATAAATTTTCCTGACATCAACAATTGCATTCTTTTTCTTTCAATGATAACTGTTAAAAGATCCAGTGATGGGTAGTCTCTATGTTTTCTGAAAGATTATAAATGAATATCAAGCGTATGTTTACGGGAAATTTGAACATGAACTTGAAAAGATTTCAACATGCAACTCAATATTTTGTTTGGTGAGAGACAAAATTTGCTTAGTTGTGTATTCCTGAAAAGACTCTGATCACAGCAAACTAACTGTAAAGTCTTTGACTAACTTACAGAGAGAAAGGAAAGATTTTGAGGAAGAACTAGCAAGGAAAGCACAAAAAGTTGAGAACATGAGTCAGCAGGTCGACAAACTCACGGTCCATCTCTGCATTGCCTTGGACGAGAAATTATCTCTACAGATGGAGATCGCAAAGTCCAACCAGATGGTGCAAGAGTCTGAACAGAACATGCTCTCTGCTGTAGAACAGCTAGACAAGTATAAGATGGAACGGGACGATCTGCAGGAGCATGCCTCCAACACAATCACGCCTCTGTCTTTCTCCCTCCACGAGATCGAAGGAGCAACTGGCAACTTTGACCCGTCGATGAAGATTGGGCAAGGGGGTTATGGATCTGTTTACAGAGGTTTCCTTCGTCACACTCAAGTGGCTATAAAGACTTTGACCTCTCAAAGCATGCAAGGCCGCTCAGAATTTCAACACGAGGTATGGTGGGTTTTTTAGACTCATTTTTGAAAATTGTAAGTTCGAATAGAAGAGCTGAATTGATTTTGTTATCATGGAAGCAGGAGTTGGATTCTAACTAGTTATCTGTATGCTTATATGCATAAATTTATTATCTACCGATAAAGGGTGTCTGAGTGTACTCCTCCCTCCCCTAGATACCAGGTAATTGCGGGCCTATGCCCTAGATAGCCTCAAGGGTCCTTTGAGCCCAGGACTTCCTCATACTATCACATTCTCTTCCAACATGTCCATTCCACACATACTAGGTAATTACCGGCCTAATCCCTAGGTAGCCTCTCAAGAGGCATGTGAAATATAATATTTTCCCATTGGTCTCCACTACTTACGTTCGAGCTATGTCTTCCCATGCTATCTCATTTTGCAGGTATCGATTGTTGCCTGCAAAATGTTGAGCTATTTTGTCGTTGATGTCGTACCAGAATCGAACTGTTATGGTTAATGGTTCTGCTTCATTTGGAAACGGCCTAATTTGGGCATGGAACAATTAATTGTTGTTAGGGTGTCATGAAAATGGGGTGTTTTTCTTTGTTCATTCACTATAAACAACAAAAGAAAGGACTTGTTTCGATGAAGTAAACAAAATTTACCTTCACATTACTCAGTATATTCGACCTACATGTTTGCACGTTGTAGTCGCCTCGATTCTTCTGTAGTTAATTCTTGTTAAGAGGGAACCATATGAATTTGCGGCTTCTCTTCGTTTATTCAGGTCCATAATCTGAGTAAGTTGAGGCATCCAAACATTGTCACGCTCATTGGAAGCTGCCCGGATGCTTGTATTATCATCTATGAGTATCTCCCAAATGGAAGCCTTGAAGACAGACTTAGCTGCCGAGACAACTCGACCCCTCTATCCTGGAAAACTCGAATACGTATTGCAGCGGAGCTCTGTTCTGTTCTCATCTTCCTTCATTCCGAAAGCATAGTACACGGTGATCTAAAACCTGATAATATCCTTCTAGATGCCAACTATGTGTGCAAACTCAGTGACTTCGGGATGTGCCGTGTGGTAAATCGAAACGAGGAATCTAGCAACACGACAGGGTGTTACGTGACCGTACCGAAGGGCACTTTTGGATACATAGATCCTGATTTCGCTGAAACAGGAGAGCTTACCCCGAAATCAGATGTCTATTCGTTCGCAGTCATATTGTTGCGGTTATTAACTGGAAATAAACCTGCGGTGGGGTTAGCAGCGGAAATGCAAATGGCACTAGATGGGGGAAGATTGAAAGATATACTAGATCCTACAGTTGAGGACTGGCCTTTTGTGCAAGCCCAACAGCTGGCTTACTTAGCATTGAGGTGCTGCAAGAGGAATCGTACGAGCCGGCCAGACCTTGCCTCAGAGGTGTGGTGGTTGCTTGAGCCAATGAGAGCTTCATGTGATATCTCATCATTCCAAGTGAGTTCCGATGAGAATCGCCGGACTCCGCCGTATTTCATCTGTCCTATCCTTCAGGTTGGTCCATTGGTTCTCATCTCTATTTCGTAGTAGTTTGTATTGAATTTTTTTTGCTACATTCTCCCAGAATCCTTTTTGCAAAATAAGTGATTCTTTGTAGTCTTTATAACCAGCTTTATACTGCCAATTGTTTGCATTGACCCCCGCCGCCGAGCGTAGCTTAATAGTTTTGGTCTATGAAGCATTGACACACCTAAGTGGTTGTCATATACTCGTATGCGTGTTGGACACGCTAAGGACACAGATACACATAGGACACTTCGGATTTGAGTGTCATGAGAGTGTCGGTGTACGAGAAATGTCCGACACTGGTACGTGAGCTCAGACACAAAGTGTCCGTGCTACATAGTGTCATACTATACCAGTTGTTGGTTTGCGTATTTTTCCATCTCGCAGGGCACTCTCTTTCATTCATAATGGGTTTATCTCTCCCTCTTGGATTTAGGAAATTTGGATCAAACCACGTAAAAATGAAGTTTTCCTTTTGTGTATAAGCGTGATTAGATATTTTATGGGTGATTCTCGTGGTACAAATTAATCGGACGCAGAAAAAACCCCCAACATTAGCTAAGCAACGAGTTCAAATTGATGGTTATTCCGAAAGCTCCTCATGTAAACAAAACATGTTGTTCTGGGCCAACATGGTTCATCATGTATTTTCCGTTTGACCGGAAAAAAAAAGGTTCATCATGTGGTGGCTTAAACTTGCAGGACATCATGGTAGATCCACATGTAGCAGCTGATGGTTATACTTATGAACTGGAGGCTGTGAGAGGATGGCTTGACGGGGGCCACAGTACATCGCCCATGACCAACCTGCAGCTGCCACACTGCAATATTGTCCCGAATCACTCTCTCCGTTCTGCAATTCAGGAGTGGCAGCAACTGCAGCGGCGATGAGTATTGGTTTCAAATTTTGTCGCACAAGTTTTTCTGTAGTCTGGTTTTCTTTCTTGTTGATTCATGGGATCTTCATACTTTGCGTCAGCATCATATCCAGTCGTCGTGTGTATATGAGAACAAGTATACTTGTTATACATGCGTATCATAAATGTTTACCAAATTAAGAAGAGATTCATTATTGGCCAGACACAGATTTTATAACCTGTGACTACATGAGCAGCTAGCACAATTACAACTTACAAGAACATGTTTAGTCATAACATTGGCAATTCTATTACAAGTACGAGGAACATAATGAAAAGCACAAGCAGAAATTTGACAAGCAAGATGCCAGCAATCTTGTATAAGCACTTCAATCTCGGAGGATGGCTGCCATTGGCAATTAAGAGCTCGGGAGATCTCCAAAGCATCGCCTTCGATGCAAATATTGGGGTAAGGCCCCAAGCTAGTGCTACGTTTAGATCTTCAATCAATTTGTTAAGTAAAAGGAAACTACCAGTCCGGTCAACTTAGAGCCTAGCCTCGACGAAGGACAGTTTTACATGGTTGTGGCTGGTTGGTTGTGTACATTTCATTTCTCATTATACGTGCTTCAATGAAGAAGCTTTTAAAACAACCCCTCTGGTGAATTGAATAACTTCTCCTAAGCGAGTCACCCGTTATCTCCCACCTATCCAAGAAAGTGGTGACTCATATCTCACACGTATAAAATATCGCTACAAAATTTAATGGAAGTAACACGTGAAACTGTCACTTAATTGATACAGAAATGATTCGTGCACAGCGGCCTTTTTCTTCCGCCTCGGATTGCGCAAAGATGATCGGAGCCGCTCATTTTGTTCAAAATATGTCGTTTAAGATCTCTGTAAGCCAAATTCTGAAGTGATTTTGGGTGTTTTGTTAACGCCTCTAACGATATCGAACGAAGTTCATTTTTTACAGAGATCTTAAACGACATATTTTGAACAAAATGAGCGGCTCCGATCATCTTTGCGCGACCCGAGGCAGGAGAAAAAGGCCGCTGTGCACGTAGCACAGCTCTAATTGATACGCAGTCAAGATTGTACAGTGACAGCTCCCGAAATATTTTCTAGGGTGTTCAAAAAAAATCTTAATCTTTGCTAACTTTGTTCTACACTAAAAGTTAAACAAAATTTTACTAGAAACTATTAAACCTAGCAAAACTGTCGTCGATGAGTTAGACTATTTTGAAACCGTTGCGTAATAATTTCATAATCAACAATATTTGGTTCATCTTCCCAAATGTAATTAATCATGCCAACATTCGTCTATCTCTCCTTGGTTTAAGTAGTTTAACTAATTAGAAGTTTTTAAAAAAAAAAATAATAATGTAATATATATTCAACTTGAAATGGATCATTTAGTTTACACAGTACTTGAACAACTAAAAAATCAGCAGAATGACAATTTTATCATTCTCTCCTTCTCTTGATTTCTTAATTTTTACTAGCATTCATGGTTGTGGGGTGGGTTTTTTTCTTGGGATAACTTGGTATCTGGTTACATGCACTTCGACTAATTTTAGGAGACCATAAATACGTCATTCACTAGTTGTGCCAAAGCAAATGTTGAATGGACTAGCCTTAAAGAAATTGATAGCACCTGAGAGATTTTAAACTTGAATTTGTGCTAATTGGCTATCTTATAAGTTGATGAGTGTTCAAACTTTATTGGAGTGGGCGTTCAAATTAAATCAGGGATATAATAAAAGAACATAAGACTCATATACACCCTATAAAATTTCTAGGGTGTTCACATGCTTCAATGTGCCGCCGCCTCTGAGATTGTAGTCGAGTACGTTCATCCTCTGGAATGAAAGTCTCTCAATCTGTACGTGAGAGTGAGGCCAGCCATCTGATGTGAAGTGATAAGTACGATGGTTGTGTTTACCCAAGTTGGCCTGCTATTGGTATCAACCATTGGGGTACCGACAAGCACGTGGAGCCCACTTCAGATCTCATATGGATGATCAGAGCCTTTCAATAATTTTTTTAGAAAAAACCTATTCGGCCTGTGAAAAATCAATTTAATTTGATATGTGTAGGTACTCGATCCATTTTTTCCATTGATCCTGTAATCTGAATAAAAAAATAAAAGATTGAATCGAATACCTACACATATTGGATTTAGCAAATTTTTACGGGCCTACTTTATTTATTTATTTTAAATTATTGAACAACTCGGATCATCCGTATGGAATCCGAAGTGGGCCCCGCGTGCCCTTCGGTATCCCAACGGTAGGTACTCTTAGCATTTTCGTTTAAAGTTTTGAGGAGTAGCTTCTGTGTTAAAAGCTGTGTCATACTGGTTACTTGCTAGCACAATTAACTTCTGGGGGTAAAAAAGAAAATTTGATTTTCTAGAAGCTCTATTTTGATGGCTTTTGATTTCTACTTTTACGGACGCTACTTTTATCATAGACTATATTCATGCACAACTCTGCCCCAGGGACACTGAGAATAACTTCTGCACATACATTACAGAGAACTGAAAGAAGTAACTAGCTAACTAGGAGAGGAGAAGCATCATTGTTGCAAGCGGCCGACTGAAAGGATCAAATGTATTATGCACAACCTTGCCCAAGGGACACTGATCGAATAACTTCTCCACGTAAATTAGAAAGACGGAACTAGCCAGGAGATCGAGGAGAAGAGCATCAGTGCCGGCCCCGACATTTGGGTTGCCCAAGCCCGACTTTCCGCTTGGTTGCCCACTCGAAAATTATAATCGCAAGGAAGATTTGCAGGGAACCACGCAAGGAAAAATGCGTTTGGGCTCATTCCGGGTCTCACAAAAATCTAGAAAAATATTCAAAAAAAATTTAATATTATTTTATGGGGCCCTGTAAAAAATCGGCTCCAAGGGATATCGATCGGTAAGTATTACTTTTGGATTCGTTGGGGCGAAACTGCTCAATTCGCCCATATGAATTCAAAAGTAACACTTACTAATGTCCGTTGGAGTTGATTTTTTATAGGCCCCATAAAATAATATTAAAAAATTTATGAATATTTTTCTAAATTTTTGTGGGACTTAGAATGGGCCCAAACAAGTTTTTCCTTATGTGGTTGTCTGCAAATCTTTATTGCGAATAACATGGCTCGTTGTCCACTAGTGTTAAGTATAAAAAAAAAGACATACAAGCAACAACAAAAAAGGACAAAAACAAAATTATATTGTTCATTTAGCTTGAATTACATCATCCGTCCCTTCTCGTTTTGGCTATAGCGTCTCTTTTCTTTTTTTCTTCTTATCTGATAGCCCTCCTAATTTTCTCTCTTAATAATTTGCCCTCCTATTTTTTTAATCTGTTATTTACCCCAAGTATGTAAAAACCTCTCTTTTACCCTCCTAATTTTCTCAAGTATTATAATTTTTTAAAGTAGGTGGAAACCATACATATTTACTTTTTTTTTAAAATTTGTACAAAATTTTTTGGATGATGCCCCTAAATATATTTTTTGCTGGATTTCTTTTTTTTTTTTTTTTGTATACATACAAATTGCGAGCTTCTTTGTTTTTGGTTTTGAAGGAGATTGAAGTGAGAGAAATAGACAGAGAAAATGTATTGAGGACCATGCTCAGGGTTTTAAAGCCCCCAAAAGAACAAGCCCCGATTTTATAAATGTCACCATATGCTCTTATGTATGCTGACTTTATTAAGAAATTACAAGGAAGGAACTAGCCAGGAGACGAGAAGAATCATTGTTGCACGCGGTTGAAAATGATCCAGACATTGTACTAGGTTAGATGAAGGAAAAAAATAAAAATAAAGAAGGTTACATGAAGGATCTGGATCCACTTTTCGGACTATTTTGCCTTTCGTGGACTCATGTTGAGTTTAGTTTGACGATCGGAATTATTTACTTTATGGAGCATATCGAATCGATGCGCCATTTAAAAATTAATGTTATTTGAATATTGATCAATACCTGATCGAAAATGTAAACGTGTTGGACAAGTTAATCAAAACCCAATATTTTTCAAAATAAATGTGTTTAGATCAGGCATTGCTTTGTAAGCGACAAAAATAGTAATTTGCTTATGGACTTCATCTTCTCAACGACCTCCACGAAATGAACAATTCTGATCATTGAAGTGGACCTTGTATAAGCCCCCAGAAGGCAAAACTTAACCCTCTAATCTTGAAATGAAGTTATAAAGTATCCAGTTCCCAGATGAAAGATATCCAAAGGAATATAATACGAAGACTCAGAGTCAATGTCAACAGCCGAGAGCAAAGCTACTCTTTTTCTTCTTTGGTAAAGTTCACCGACGTTTCTGACAAATGCAGATGCCTCCCATGAGGTTTCTAAAATTACATTGCCCTTTCTTGCTTTTGAAACTATTATACAAAAACTCCTCCTTCCGTAACTAAACTCACTAATGGTGTTAAATTTAGCTCTTAAATGACACAAATACCCTTCAAAAAATAAGTTGGGCCTATGTTGGGCCCACGTAAATGATCAAACCGTCCATCATGTAGATCTTGTCAAGTCGAGTGACTAAATTCAAGCCAGGATTATAAAGTAAAATTGAATGTTTCTTAAATGGCTTTATCGGTATCTAATTTTTTTCCTTTTTAACCCAAGACGGGTCCAAAATCAATATATACGCGATGTATGTACCTATAGCAAAGCTAGCCAAAAATCCCCCTCCATCAAGGAAAACCCATCAAAGTGTACCCGAAACTAAGGGAAATCCAATGAGTAAAATGACATCATTTGTGTCTTCATTGGGGGAAATCGACTGCAGGTGGCCACAACTTGAAATATGGAGAAAAAAATAGTGATTTGAGCAAAATTCAAGAGGAGCATAAAATTAAGATTAACTACTTCTTAAGACATATACACGTATAGTAAGGACCGAATTGGGAGCACGTAGGTGTCATAGGTGGTGGAAGATACTCAAGACGATTGTCAGTGATGTTAAAGTAGAAGTGGCAAACAGTGGTGGTTATAGGTGGCAATAGTTGCTGTGGCCCTTGCGGGTGATGGATTTTATGGTATGCAGCAGCCAGCAGTTGGGTTGTAGGTGTAGGGGAGAGAGGAGGGCAATTATAGTAGTTTTTTGTCCACTACTGTTGATGTCATCAATTTCTGTTTAACGGCAATGTAACAGAATGGGGAATCTTCATAATAGTTTCACAAATGTAAAAAAATAAAAATTAAGGGTGGGCAATGATATTTCAGAAACTTCATGGGACGTTCTTACATTTGTCAGAAACATCAGGGACAATGACCTCTTTTGTAGTCATGGTGGTGCCCGCTTGCCACTGAAATTTTTTTTCGTAGTCATGGCAGCTTAAAGTATTGTTTTGATGGGCCCTGTTTTGATCATTATGAACTGCTGATGTTGAAATTTCCAAGTACTTTAAATCATCGTTCTCCTCCTCCTCCTCTTCTTCTTCTTCTTCTTTCTTCTAACTTGTAAGTTGTGGAATGGCTGATGATTCAGCAAGTGTGGAAACAAATTCAGGATCAGAGTCACGCGAATTGCAAGTCTACTGGGGTGGTTCTTCTCAGCATTCATCTCCTTCAACCTCACTGGTACGTCCTAAACGAGAAACACTACATGTCATGTTACTATTTCGATGAGGTTTTTACATGTAGCTCCTGTTTTAGACCCCTTTTCTCGTGCACTCCAAAAAAAAGAAAAGGAAAACACTGTTAAAGATTTCTGAAATATTTTCTCAAAACTGTTTTGGTAAAAGTGTCTAAACCATTAAAATCTTACTATAATAGAAAAGTAAATCATAAACCCCTATGAAAGTACCTAAACCTAAATCTTATGGTACCATGTGAAGTGTCTAAAACCCTAAACTCTTCGAAAGTGTTTAAATCACTAAAATACTGTGAAAGTGTCTAAATCACTAAAATACTATGATAGTGCCTAAATCGTATAGTACCCTACCTGGAGGGGTATCTTAGGGTAGGATAGGGTACTCTAGGGTTTAGGTACTTTCACAAGGTTTAGTGAATTTAATAGTATTTGAAAGGTAAAAGGGTAATTTTATCATGAGGTTGTACTTGGAGGTAATTAAAAACTGAGTTATGCGAATCAAGTGCATTGTTTCTATCCTTAGAGGTAATTTGCTGGATTTCGATCACGGGCCTGTGTTTCATGTCATTGTTTAGCTAGATGCTTATACTCAATGTTCTGAAAAAACCTCAAAACAAAGTGAAATCATCTTTTCTCACGCACGCGATGGAGCAAAATCGTGACAAGAATCAACTGTAGTCTTTGTATTTTTTTTAGCTTTGCTGAATCACTCATCGTAGTGTTAAATTTAGCAGGAAGGAGGAGGTGGTGGGCCAAATTATGAACTTTATGATGAGCTTGAAAAAGCCATGGCGGAAGAAGATAAGTCCCTGCGACAGGCCTTTGAAGAATCCATGAGGCGTAGGGAGGCTTTAAAAGATGCCATTGACGCTGTCCGCATGGTACTTTTATTTTTTTTTATTTTTTTGGTTTTAATCTTTTATTTTAGTTTCTTTGCTATTTATTTATTTATAGATAAATTCCTAAGGTTTGCACCTAATACTACAATAGAGCCTAATGGGGTTCTGAAAATTAGATGCCCTACTTTATTTTCCCTGCTCTGGTGTTACTAATGTTGGAGGAGTTGAACTCTAGCGTCCATGTGTGCACAGGTTCATCAGTCCGCTCGCCAAATACCAAAACCAAGCAGGAGAGTCAACAAGCCAAAAATCGCACCAAATATTCAATACGCATTGCTTGGAACTCAACTAATTTTATTTTCCCAACGATGTGGGACTCTTAACTTCACGCATGTTAGCAACATTTAAGTCTAGAAACCTTTAGTACATTTGAGTGATCATATATCGCGTGGTTTGAAGACTCTGATCCTTGATCCCAAACCAGTGAATATATAGCTTCTCCCGAATAAATTTTCCTTACATCAACAATTGCATTCTTTTTCTTTCAATGGTAACTGTTAAAAGATCCAGTGATGGGTAGCCTTTATGTTTTCTGAAAGAATGTAAATGAATATCAAGGGTATTTCTATGGAAAATTTGAACATGAACTTGAATAGATTTCAACATGCAGCTCAATAGTATTTTGTTTGGCGAGAGACAAAATTTGCTTAGTTTTGTATTCCTGAAAGGACTCTGATTTCCTAACTAGATGTAAATTAAAAAACGGAGGGAAAAAATTGTCAGCATATCTATTCACAGGAAACTAACTGTAAAGTCTTTGACTAACTTGCAGAGAGAAAGGAAAGATTTTGAGGAAGCACTAGCAAGGAAAGCAAAAGAAGTTGAGAACATGAGTCAGCAGGTCGACAAAATCGCGATCGATCTCTGCGTTGCCTTGGACGAGAAATCATCTCTACAGATGGAGATCGAAAAGTCCAACCAGATGGTGCAAGAATCTGAACAGAACATGCTCTCTGTTGTGGAACAGTTGGAAAATTATAAGATTGAACAGGACGATCTGCAGGAGCAGCCCTCCAACACGATCACGCCTCTGTATTTCTCCCTCCATGAGATCGAACGAGCAATTGGCAACTTTGACCCATCGATGAAGATTGGGCAAGGGGTTTATGGACCTGTTTACAGAGGTTTCCTTCGTCACACTCAAGTGGCTATAAAAACTTTGATCTCTCAAAGCATGCAAGGCCGCTCAGAATTTCAGCAAGAGGTATGCTGAGTTTCTTAGACTCTAGTTGATTTTTGTTGAAAATTGTAAGTTCAGATAGAAGAGCTGAATTGATTTTGCTATCATGCAAGCAGGAGTTGGATTCTAACTAGTTATCCATATGCTTGTATGCACAAATTTATTATCTACCGAAAAAGGGTGTCTGAGTGTACTCCTCCCTCCCCTAGATACCAGGTAATTGCCGGCCTACGCCGTAGATAGCGTCAAGGGTCTTTTGAGCCCAGGACTTCCTCATGCTATCACATTCTCTTCCTACATGTCCATTCCACACATACTAGGTAGCCACCGGCCTAATCCCTAGGTAGCCTCAAGGGGCATGCGAAATAGAATATTTGCCCATTGGTCCACTACTTAGGTTCGAACTATGTCTTCCCATGTTATCCCATTTTGCAGGTATTGACATTTTGTTGCCTGCAAAATGTTAAGCTATTTTGTTGACGTCGTACCAGAATCGAACTGGTATAATTTATGGTTCTACTGCATTTAGAAACGGCCTAATTTGTTATGGTTTGGACCATTGTCTCAATAAAGGGCATGTAACAATTAATTGTTGGGGTGTCATGAAAATGGGCTTTTTTTTGTCTGTGTTCATTCACTATAAACAACCAAAAAAAAAAAAAAGAGGACTTGTTTCGATGCACCAAACTGTAAACAAAATTTACCTTCACATTGTTCAGTATATTCGACCTACATGTTTGCATGTTGTAGTCGTCTCAGTTCTTTTGTAGTCATTTTTTATCAGGAGGGAACCATTTAAATTTGTGGCTTCTCTTCGTTTATTCAGGTCCATATTCTGAGTAAGTTGAGGCATCCAAACCTTGTCACCCTCATTGGAAGCTGCCCAGATGCTTGTATTATCGTATATGAGTATCTCCCAAATGGAAGCCTTGAAGACAGACTTAGCTGCCGAGACAACTCGACCCCCCTATCCTGGAAAACTCGAATACGTATTGCAGCGGAGCTCTGTTCTGTTCTCATCTTCCTTCATTCTGACAGCATAGTACATGGTGATCTAAAACCTGATAATATCCTTCTAGATGCCAACTATGTGTGCAAACTCAGTGACTTTGGGATATGTCGTGTGGTAAATCGAAACGAGGAATCTAGCAACTCAAGAGGGGGTTGCGTGACTGTTTCAAGGGGCACTTTTGGATACATAGATCCTGATTTCGCAGGAGAGCTTACCCCGAAATCAGATGTCTATTCGTTTGGAGTCATATTGTTACGGTTATTGACTGGAAATAAACCAGCGGTGGGGTTACCAGCGGAAATGCAAAAGGCACTAGGTGATGAAAGATTGATAGATATACTGGATCCTACAGTTGAGGACTGGCCTTTTGTGCAAGCCCAGCAGCTGGCTTACTTAGCAATGAGGTGCTGCGAGAGGAATCCTATGAGGCGGCCAGACCTTGCCTCAGAGGTGTGGAGGTTGCTTGAGCCAATGAGAGCTTCATGTGATATCTCATCATTCCAAGTGAGTTCCGAGGAGAATCGCCAGACTCCGCCATATTTTATCTGTCCTATCGTTCAGGTTGGTCCAGTGGTTCTCTCTCAATTTCGTAGTAGTTTGTATTGAACAATTTTTGCTAAATTCTCCCATAATCCTTTTGCAAAATAAGTGATTCTTTGTAGTCTTTATAATCTATACTGCCAATTGTTTGCATTGACCCCCACCGCTGAGCGTAGCTTAATAGTTATTGGTCTATGAAGCATTGACACGCCTAAGTGGTTGCCGTACACGTGTCGGACATGCCAAGGACACGGATACACATGCCAAGTGGTGTGCCCAAATAATGTTATTCACTTTTGAGTAGGAAACACGCGAGGGACACAACTTGGACATGCGTAAGTGAAACACGTTTTGGTACACGGCAGAGGGTCAAGTCATACTATAGTGGTTGTTGGTTTGCGTATTTTTCCATCTCGTAGGGCACTCTCTTTCATTCATAATGGGTTTAACTCTCCCTCGTGGATTTAAGAAATGTGGATTAAACCATGTAAAAATGGAGTTTTTCTTTTCTGCCGGTAAAAATTGGATGTAAAAAACCCCAACATTAGCTAAGCTACGAGTTGATGTTTAGTCCGAAAACTACTCATGTAAACAAAAACATGTTGTTCTGGGCCAACATGGTTCATCTTGTGGTGGCTTAAAATTGCAGGACATCATGCAAGATCCGCATGTAGCAGCTGATGGCTATACTTATGAACTGGAGGCTCTGAGAGGATGGCTCGACGGGGGCCACAATACATCGCCCATGACCAACCTCGAGCTGCCACACTGCAATGTTGTCCCGAATCGTGCTCTCCGTTCTGCAATTCAGGAGTGGCAGCAACTGCAGCAGCGATGAGCAGTTTCAAATTTTGTCTCACAAGTTTTCCAATAGTCTGGTTTTCTTCTTGTTGATTTGTGGGATCTTCATACTTTGCATCAGCATCTTATCCAGTCATCATGTGTATCGTCAATTTTACCATCGTTGGCCAGAGACAGATTTTATAACCCTTGACTACATTAATGTCCACTATAATGAGTAGGCATTCCAATAGAGAATCAACAAATTCAAAGTAATTTAAGCTGGGAAATGATTTTGCCACACCATTTTTTGATATTGCCACACCCTGCAAGTGTATTTTTGCACCAAAAAATACACTTGCAGGGTGTGGCATTATCAAAAAAGGGTGTGGCAAAATCACTACCCTTAAGCTGTGGGTATATGTTTTTGGTTGTAGATTGGTACGTAACTATTGGCAGATGTTGAATTTTTCTTGTTTCATTTCATAAGTTCTAAAGGCCAAGGTTGCTGAACAAGGTTAGTGTTACACTTAGATCTTGAATTTGTGAAGGGAAAGGAAAGTAGACGATAAATAAAAGTACTAGCTAGTCCGGCCACCTTAGAGCCTAACCCTCAACAAAGGACAATTTTACATGGTTGTGGCAGGTTGGTTGTGTACATTTCATTTTTCCCTGTATATGTCTTTATAAAGAGGCTTCAAGTCTAGGCCATGTTTGATAACTTTCTAGGGTTAAGTGGGGATTGATAATTGGTATTCCTAGCTATGGAAAAATCAGTTTATTGGAACAATATTCCCCAGTGAAGTCCAATCATTCGGATTCTACAGATATTTTACAGACTGCGTGCGATAGTACCATGATGTCGTATCTCTTTCAATTTGCATAGAATAAAAACTAGAAAGCCGCTTGTGCAGTATGATATTACTGAACAGAAAGGAGCTTTTTTCACTCTTCCTGTGAGTTAAAAAACACCCCTCCAAACCTAACGCATCGCAACAGGTAGCAAATGGCTTTTACATCTAACAGAGTCCTACGTACCTAAGACGACCAACTAACAGCTCCACTGGAGCACCAAGTTTACTCTCTGCTCATTAACATCTTGCGAAGTATAACTCCACAACCACAACCAACGCAGATGCATTGACAACTCAGGATAATAACCTGTAAAAAACTTCCCTAAATACAAGTGACAGGATATGATATGAGGCACACAAAGGCGACATATTCTCAAATTAGTCATAATAAGCATCTATTTTCCTTATTTGGTCAAGCTTCAAAACATGATATCACAAACAATCAAATTTATAAGGAACATAAAACAACAACTAAGTCACACAATGGACAAGTTATGGCACCAAACGACATAATATTTTCAAATATCTTCGTAAATAATGTTCTCGCTACTTTTTAATTTCTTTTCAGTTTCTGTAATTTACAAAATTAAACAACAAAGTTTCTTTATACAAATCACGTGAATGCGACAAACCAGGTGCATGTCTAAAACTGATGACTTCAGCAGACGAAGAAATATACAAATACATTGATGGATCAAAAAACATGCCCAAATAAGCCTCTGTCATTTCTCCTACCATTTCACATCCAGAGTAAGTGCCTCTGGAGGGACAAGGACTGATGGAAACTTTGTGAACGACATGTTGGACATTAAATTACTCCAAGCAGATGAATCTACGTCAACGAAAGGTCTTACCTTCTTTATCGCCAACGGCTTCAACCTCTCTCCCTCAATTCTAGCCACAATCTCAAACCAAACTCGTTCGACGGAGGGTCTTGTTCTCCATGCAGCCAATGTGCCCTGAGCAGTGTCATTGCTTCTTATATCCCTTTCTAGTTCCATCTTGAAGCGAACAACAGTTGATGCTTTGATGCTTGCTTTCAGAAAACCAGAAGTTGAATTCTGGTCGATTTTGTTACCGAGAAAGCTCCTTAAAAGTTTCTCCATCAGGGTTATTTTCAAATCTAGGGAATCAATGGGACAACGCCGTTTTTTGTAGATATTTTGTGCATAACATTTTTCTGGAAGCAACTCAATTGTGTCTTTCAATGGGAAAGCAGATACAATATAGGAACTAGGGTTTCGAGTCCTGTAGGCAGCCACTGCCACAGAGCCTGAAATGTGAATAGGAAGTAACGGCCTACATATTGAATCCTGAAAGGGCCAGATATCATCACTTCTATTCAACTGTAGCCCAAGCTCCAATGCTTGAAACAGGGAGACTACTTGAGCATTTCTTACTTCTACTGTGATGCCTTCACCAACGAGGATCCTTTTAAGACCAGCATGTGACGAGTTCAGCTAACAACAATTAAGGCAAAAAGGTACTGATATTAGTAGGAGCACTACAGCAGCAATTTTAGTAAGAGATTAGACATATTTTACATCATAAATCAAACAAAGAAACTTAGAACATAAAGGAAAACTTGTTTGACGTAGAACATATGATTCCAACACTCCATTAGCAATATGATGAGCCCTATTGCTACAACAAAGAAAGCATCAAGCAAATAATTTCTGCTAATAGTCGCAATAACAGTACAGGTAAGCTAGTAGCAGTAGGAAAACACTCAACAGACTAAAGCCACTTGACGAATTACAATGCTTAAGAAGAAATTAAAGCCTTATGTGGATACACCACTTTTCGCGAGATGGAGATTCTTTTAGGTTCGGGAGCTACGGTACAGAAAGGGAAGGTGTTAGGCACTCCTTTCTGCCCAACCAAATGGTTGGCCTTCAACGGGTTTTGAAAATGGTTTTGAGTGCACAAGAAAACGCACAAGCGCTTTTTAATTAATGCTCTTTTAATGGAAAAGCAATAAAGAAATAAGGGATAGGGGATGGGGCCGATAAAGTGCCATTTCCAAGCGGGAAATAGCCTTAATGCGAGAAGAACACCGCGGCCATGCTATTGAGAAGCATTTAAACCATGTGTCTGTTGAAAGATGATCTCGCGGCCATGACTATGAAGTGGTGGCCGCAGGATCATCACTGCACCAGAATTCCAGAGAAAGAAGAGAAATGACAACAAAGTAAAATAAGGATATTAAAAGTGCAATCCAGGGGATCCTCAGTTTAGTTGAGTGATTGCATATGCTTGGCTTTGCTTGGAAGAACTAATGAAGTGGCTTAGGACTTCTCGGAGTGTTGAAGGGGTGAGAATATGGAGGTAAGTCAGGGTTTTGAAGGTGTAGTAGCTCGGGTAGAACAGAGACAGTGGGGGTGTAGTTTCAGCTCTTTCGGTGTATGTGTTGTAGTAGGTTGTGTGTTTGGACTTTGGAGTTGAAACGGTCTCTCCTATTTACAGGGGGGGGTTTGTATGCAGCTAAAAGGGGTAGGGACGCTCCGAGAATCAATTAGGATCAATTAAGCCAGAAATGGAAATGATTTCCGGGAATTCGGACTCGCGGCTATAATCGCGCGGCCATGGGAACAATCAAGCAGCCAGAGGTTTGACCACGCAAGCGGGCCTTTGTAACACGTCTCCAAACTCCATTACGCGGCCGTGGCGCACGTGGGAAAAAGGAATGACAGCAGTGGTGCACATGCCAAATAGATGGTACGGCCGTGTGAAAGATTACACGGCCGTGAGATTGAAGATGCGACTGTGACTTTCGGTTTGAGTTCCAAAGGTTTGGAAGAGGTTTCTTCACTCTAGAGTTGTCTTAGTCACTCCTTAGGCTCTACCAGAGCATTGCTTCTGTTAATAGGGACCGGCATCATCATTGGGTCCAAGGTGGGGACTTAGTTAACCTACGTAGCCAAATTGGGGTGTCTACACCTTAAGTTGCTATAACTACTGTTCATCTCTCCATGGGTACGACTGGCCAATTACTAAATGAGTTCTTGTCTGTAAAAGCTTTTGACAAACCCTGAGCATCTTAACCAGCTTAAAGCATGAGAAGGATTATACTGGGCACATGCAAGGGACATTTTTAAAATTTGCCATTTTTAAGTAGACACGTGTAGAAAGAGTTCAGTTCATATTACAAGATTAACTATGACACAGAAGTTTCAGAAAGAGGAAACCATTTCCGCAATAAGATTATAGTCTCGTTCCCGACCTGCACGATCCGATTAAGGTGTCGCTAGGTTCAAAGACTTGCACGACTCAGACCCAGCTTGTTATTTAGGGCTACCTTGACTAAATTCATTATGTAGAGTTTTTCTTTACAAGGGGAATTTTGGGCTCTAGGGCTTTATGTGAGAGTCATGAGACACAACTGCCACACTATGTTCTCCTCCTTCATAGTGAGATTCCTTTGTTGCTCTGTCCGTGGATGTAAGCTTTAAACCAAGCTACCTACACTGTCAGTGTTCTTGTGCAATTCTTCTTGTTTTTGTTGTCTTTTTTATACTGTATAAACCAGTAACATGCTATACAGGAATACAAATCAAAAATATATATATACATATATATATATATCTATTTTCAGTTCATAATATTGAACTTGGCTTACATAGATGAATGATGAAAGTGCTGGAGTGTTAGCAGGACGTATTGGAAGCAATTTGAGTAACAGGTAAAAAAATAAATATAATCGGACAATATTGTCCACTTCTCAGATCTTCATAAACTTCTCAAATAAACAGCCCCAAAATTTAGCTATAACTAAATTTAAGCATTGACCATGCTGTCAAACTAAAAATTCAGTCTGAATGACTTCCATATTGTTTCCAGCCTGAAGTCGTAACGAATCACAGACCTCCCAATCAAAAAGTTTATGAGGAAGATATTAACTCTTCTAAACAACTGTTACAATGTTAATAAGCTGAAATGGATGCAACTTTTATCCCACAAGGCATCAACTACTTGCATGATCTTTTATTGCCCTGCTAGCCTAATCTTCATTTTTTACTACCCAAGGTAATCAATTAAGTTTTGAGCTAAACTAAACACGAAATATTTCTTACAGAATCCTTTCAATACCTTTTTTTGCCAAAAACTGCAACAAGCAATCAAAATTTTCTATCAGATCACTAGCCCTTGGTGGGGCAGTAGAAACCTATGGGTGACTGGTCGGCCGCCGCTGGTCTAGAATCCATATGGTCACACCTAGAGAGGTTGATATGCCGGTCGCACCCTCCTCAAAGATCACCAAAACGTTTGAGTTCAATTCCCACCCACCCTAATTCCTCATTTCCTCTTTCAAAATGAATTCTTCCCCACTAGAAATTGACACACTTCAATTTTAAGCTACCGAATGAATCAGTTACAAAAAAGTACACACAAAAAAACAAACATGATCAGAAAATTCCAGGGCACAAGTCAAGAATCCAACTGTACCGGCAATAGCAGCGACAACTCATCATCTCCTCCCGCTATCAATTCCAAAGGCCCTTCGACTCGGAACACATCGAGCACCGCGATCGAACTAACCTCCTTAACCAAAGATTCAAAATCCCCTTCCCCTTTCCCCATCTTCTGCCACAAAGACACTTCATCTCTGAGCTTGAAAATCAACTCGGTTTTCCTCCCGATCCGAATCCGAAACTCATACCTCTCCGAACTACCATACCTTGCGTTCTTCCCATCTAATTCCAAAACCCTAACATCCCTCAAGCTGTCCCACTCTTGTCTAACCAAAATAGCCCTCAAAACATCCTGAATGTCAACCATAACAACCAATTTAATCAAATGATATTACAATACTCCGTCGGTCCCAAATTGCTCATCCCCTACGAAAAGTCGTGTAATTTTTTAATTAAAAAAATAAAACACTTTCGTACATAAGTTTTTGGTCTGAAAGTTGCACAATTCGCAGAGGACAAGCAATTTCAACCATAAAAATGTATTCAAAATCAAGTGAAAGTATGATACTCCATCGATCCCAAGTTGCTCGTCCACCACGAAAAGTCGGGTAATTCTTGAACAAAAAAATAAAATACTTCCGTGCATAACATAATCTTTTGATCTGAAAGTTGCGCGATTCGCAGAGGACAAGCAAATTTAGAACGAGACAGTAAGTAACTAGAATTTTGAAGTTAATAAAAAGGAAAATCGAAGAGAAATTTGCACGGACCTGCAAGAAAGGGGAGGGTTGCGGGCGAAATTCGTCGCGGATCTGGGGGTAGAGGAAGTGAGAGATGTTGAGGGTTTGCTGGGCGGTGATTAGTGTTATGGTTTGGAAGATTAGGAGAGAGAAAGGGAAGGTGGAGAAGCGCGTGATGATCATTGTTGTCCGGTGGTGTTTTCCGTCAACGGCCGTTAACGACGGCGGCGGCGAGGACTACTGCGGATGTGAATGGCGGGGACTGTGGGGGGTTGGAGCGACACTTGGGCGTAGGATATACTAGTTAAAAGTTTCTGACTTGATTGGGGAATCTCTTTCGTGTCCGAGCAAAGACGTGTGGAATGACGAGAATGACCCCCGTGGGTGAAAGGGGATTCCTATGATGGGGTGATCTGGGCCGTTGGAAGTGAGGAGTTAAGTGGAATCGAAAGAACACCGACGGAAGGAACTGCCGGTCAAACTAGCAGTTGGATTTTCGAATTATTGTGGAAAAGAAGGTTCTGTTTAGCAGCTAATTATTGAATTTTTATTGTTTTAAGATTATAAGTTACCGTGTGCATCATCTGATATAACCGAAAAAAGACAAATTGCACACGCAAATGTCAGATAGCACATTCAAATCAAATGAAGCATAAGCGATCAAATTGATCAATTGGTTAAGTGTCGGAGAAGCACATGCAGGTTGTCGATGAACAGCTGTCACAACAATCCCACTATTGACGAGGATTCCATAAAGAAACTAACCGATACCGACCGAGTTTCTCTAGCACCCCAGGCAGAGGGGACTGAGTCCACGGTTATAACACATGATGCAACTAAATGGCCAAGACCAACTACAACGCAAAAATCGATAGAGTAAATGTAGAAAGAAATTGCAACCGTGATTATTAAAACTAAAACTGCTCTAGAGCATCCACAGTGGTATAATCAAAACAAAAAAGTTTATAAGGTTAATAACATTTACTCAAAAAAAACTCATATTGGAATTTTTTTTACACGTTTTTTTTATTAAAACTGTTTTTTCCAAAAAAGTTTTAAACAGTTTTTTTTTATTAAAACTTTTTTTTTAAAAAACTGTTCTTTTGAAAGAAAAAAAATTTTCTATTCAAAAACTGTTTTTTTTTTAACTGTTTCCCGAAAACTGTTTTTTTTTTTTTAATCAAAGTTTTCAAAAAACTATTTTCTCTTTTTCTAATAACCTATTTTTATTAGTTTGAAAACTATTTTTAAAAAGTTGTTTTCTATGTCATAATTTCTAGATTTTTATAAGTTAAAAAGGTGATGTGACAAGTTTTGGTTATTTAATTTTAATTGTACCATTGTGAACCTCTACATTACTAACCTTAACAACTCCTTAAATGAATAATCAAAATATGATGTGATAATTTTGATTATTCACTTTTAATTATTCTACCGGGGATGCTCTAAGCCGGTGTACCCTCGGCACTTTTAAGTACTACTGTCACCCCAGTTATAGATATTGGATTGTAGATTACGTGCACATACACATGCTCAGTTTTGAGTACTTGGGTGTCACTTTTGTAGTTTGCTTTGTCAAAATGAATGGCTAACAATAAATTAGGAAAAACAAAATTTAAAAATCACCATAGCTTTTTTATTCTGATTATAGTTTCACTCATAAAATCAGTTTTCACAATTTGTTCTGCGCATCTTATCCAAAAATTCTGTAATTTGCAATTTAAAATTCACAATCTAAAAATTAATTGACTCAAAAAAAAACCACCAAAGTCTTTCTTCAACTTATGTTTAACAAAACTTTTGGCAAAATGTCATTTTCAGTTCAAATGTCTAAAATGTCTATTGTTCAGTTTAATCTTCCAATACAATATTATTTTATCTTTATGTATTTCAAATTTCGATTCACCATTGCCTCATTTCACTTTATTCTTTCTTTTTCCGAGGTTGAAACTTGGAAGATACTCCCCTATGATCCTGAGAAAAAGATAAAATAGCCAATTGTCTCGAATACTTTCTCCGTTCCTAATTGTTAGTCTACTATTCTTTTTTGGGATGTTCCAAAATATTTGTCCTTTTAAAATTGAAAATAGAAGTTTGATGATTTTCAAAAGTGTCTCTCATGAGTGAATAGAAAAGTTTGTAAAATAAGTAGAATATAGAGATAATGGTGGAAAATGAAGTCTTTTTAGGCTCAAACCGAAGGAGTATTACATTCTCATAATGCAATTTTTACAAGAATTGAGACATTCCTTTACCCACGCAAGAGTCTGCAGACTCTGCACAAGCTAAATCAAATTGAGAGATGGAGTACTTATTCACAGGTTCTTTATGGAGGAAATGAATCGCGATCATTCAAAAGTGTTCTGACGGTCTAGATTTTAATAAAATTTTAAATCTTCTCCGAAAAAGTTTCATTAACATTCAAATGGTCGCGATTGGCTCCGTAAAATCTTATTCCAGAACCCTCCGTGAATAAGATTATTGCAATGAAATTTAATAAACAGATCCCATGATATAGCCCCATAATGGAGAACAAGTAAACTCAAAAAAGGCTCCTTAAAATAAGGAACAATAGATCCATTCTCGTTGTACTTGTATCGTGCCCTATTTTTTTCATGTGTGTGTCGTGTCTCTGTCATGGCCTAACTTTAAAATGTACAACAATTTAACTAGACCTATTCAAGTCGATTTTCATGCAGTTTAATATATCGGGCCATGCTCATGATATGTCAATATTGATCCGACCCATTCACACCTCTATACATTTTTTAAAATTTTTAAGAAAACATATTACACAATTAGCTTTAAGCTTCTCACATTTTCTTCCGTCTTTTATCTTTGGTAAGCACTAAGGAAAGGCTTAATAGGACTAAATTAAAAATAATATTATTATTTTCTGAACTTTAATGATATTAACACCGAATTTAACCTCCACTCTCCATTGTGTGTCGTGCCACTGTTATGGGCTAATCCTAAAACATACGACAACTCATCTGAACCTAATAAAGTGTATGTGCTATGCCCGTGCTGGTCCAGGCTGATTTTCGTGTAGTTCAATATATCGTGTTATGCTTGTGACATGTCAATATTGATCCGACCTATTTGTACCTCTATGCATTTTTTTAAGTTTAAGAAAACATATTACACAATTAGCTTTAAGCTTCTCACATTTTCTTCCGTCTTTTATCTTTCGTAAGGACTAAGGAAAGGGTAATAGGACTAAATCAAAATATTATACTTATTTTTTACAGTAAACTTTAATGATATTTACACCGAATTTAACCTCCGCTCTCCATTGTGTGTTGTGCCCCTGCTATGGATAATCCTGAAACGTACGACAACTCATTTGGAGCTAATAAAGTGTCAGTGCTATGTCTGTGCTAGTCCAAGCCGATTTTTGTGCAGTTCAATATATCATGTCATGCTTGTGACATGTCAATATTGATTAGTAATATTGGAGTATTATTTTTCAAACTTTAATGATATTTACACCGAATTTAACCCCCACTCTCCATTTTAAAATTTATCTTTGCAGTACTTAGAAAGAAATTTAAAAACGGCAAAGAAAGAGTGTGAACAACAAAAGAGACTTCGTTCAATTTGAATAGGTCTTTAAGGCGAGGAATTTCTTTTCCTATTTGAGCCATGCTCGTTATTTTTATTTTAGCTAAGCTTTTTCACCGTAACGTTCTATATCTCAGAAGATTTCAAGTGTCATTATTTCACAAAACCATAATTACAAAGGAGTATCAACATAAAATGATTCATTAATTTATTATGGAAAGAAAAAATAGTAATCCCACAAAAAATAGCCAAGTATCTCAAAAATGTTTTCATACTTGTAAAAAAAATAAAAAATTTAAGGCCTGTTTAATTATCTAAAACTTTTTTTCTTCCAATTTTTTTTTATATTTTTTGATTTCTTAATATTGTATTCTTTGAAGAAAATAAGAAGAAACAAGAAGGAGACTTCTCACAAAAGGGCACATAAAACCCCATAGCCATCTCTCCATTGTGTATCGTGCCCCTGCCATAGGATAACTCTAGAACGTACGACAACTCATCAGGACTTAATTAAGTGTCTATGCGGATCTCGTGCTGGCCCAAGCCAACTTTCGTGCAGTTCAATATATTGCGCCATGCTCATGACATGTCAATATTGATCCAACTCATTTGTAAAGAAAACATATTACACAATTATCTTTAAGCTCTCACATTTTCTTCCATCTTTTATCTTTCGTAAGGACTAAGAAAATGGTAACAGGACTAAATTAGAAATAGCATTATAATTTTTCAAATTTTATTGATACATACATCGAATTTAACCTCCACTCTCCATTGTGTGTCTTGCCCTTGCCATGGGCTAACTCTAAAAAGTACAACAACTCATTTGAACCCAATAAAGTGTCAGTGCTATGCTCGTGCTGGCCCAAGCCGATTTTCGTGCAATTCAATATATTGTGACATGTCAATATTTGATCCGATCCATTTGTACATCTGTGCATTCTCAAACATTTTAAGAAAATATATTACACAATTAGCTTTAAGCTTCTCACATTTTCTTCCGTCTTTCAACTTTCGTAAGGAATAAGGAAAGGGTAAGAGCATCCACAATGTAATACTAATCAAAACTAAAAGGTTGCTAAAGTTAGTAATGTTTGCTCAAAAAAGTGCTTACATTGTAATAACCAAACTTAGCAACCTTTTAGCAACTCATCAAATTTTGACCTTTGAATAATCAAACTTAACAACTTTTACCAATAACCAAAACTCAATAACCAAATTCAAAACTAAAAAATTAAAAAACACCTCACATTAGAATCGTCTTATCAAGACGAATAATTTGGTGTGGTCGGGTGCGTGATTGGAACTCATTTGCAATTGGACATAGATGCATTGCGTATTGTAGGGGTTTTTTTTATAGGGATACAAAAATAACCAATGTGGAGATCAAGTTTGTTAGATTTGATTATGAACTAAATGGATAATCAAATGCTGACGTGGCACATTTTGGTTATCGATTTTGATTATTCCCATTGCGGATGCTCTAATAGGACTAAATTAGAAATAATATTATTTTTTCAAACTTTAATGACATTTACACGGTATTTAACTTCCATTCGTCATTGTGTGTTGTGCCCCAGCCATGAGCTAAATCTAAAACATATGACAACTCATCTGGACCCAATAAAGTGTCGTGCTATGCCCGTGCCAGCCCAAGCCAATTTTCGTACAATTCAATATATCGTGCCATGCTTGTGACTTGCTAATATAGATCCAACCTATTTGTACCTCTACGCATTTTCAAAAATTTTAAGAAAATATAGTATTACACAATTAGCTTTAAGCTTCTCATATTTTCTTCCGTCTTTTATCTTTCGTAAGGAATAAGGAGAGGGTAATAGGACTAAATTAGTAATAATATTATTTTTTCAAATTTTAATTATATTTACACCGAATTTAACCTTCACTCTCCATTGTGTGTCGTGCTCCTTTATGGGCTCACTATAAAACTTACGACAACTCATCTGGACCCAATAGTGTCGTGATATGCCAGTGCTTGCAGTTCAATATATAGTGCCATGCTCGTGACTCGTTAATATAGATCTGACCTATTTGTACCTCTATGCATTTTTTAAAAATTGAAGAAAACATATTACACAATCATCTTTAAGCTTCTCACATTTTCTTTCGTCTTTTATCTTTCGTAAGGGTTAAGGAAAGGGTAATAGAACTAAATTAGAAGTAATATTATTATTTTTCAAATTTTAATAATATTTACATTGAATTTAACCTCCACTCTCTATTGTGTGTTGCGCTCCTGCCATGGGCAAACTCTAAAACGTACGATAACTCATCTGGACCCAATAAAGTGTCTGTGCAATGCATGTGCCGACCCAAGCCAATTTTTGTGCTGTTCAATATAGCGTGTTGTGCTCATGACTTGATAATATTGATCCGACCCATTTGTACCTCTATGCATTTTAAAAAATATTAAGAAAATAAATTACACAATTAGCTTTAAACTTCTCACATTTTCTTCCGTCTTTTATCTTGCGTAAGTACTAAGGAAAGGGTAATAGGAGTAAATTAGAAACAATACTATTATTTTTCAAACTTTAATAATATTTACACCAAATTTAACCTCTTCTCTCCATCTTAAATTTTATCTTTGAAGTACTTAGAAAGAAATTTAAAAATGGCAAAGAAAAGGTATGAACAACGAAAGAGACTTTGTTCAATTTAAATAGGTCTTTAAGCCGAGGATTTTTTTCCCTATTTGAGCTACACTCGTCTAGCGAAGCTTTTTCACCATAACATTCTACCTCTCATAAGATTCCAAGTGTCATTATTTCACAAAAGCATAATTATAAAGGAGCATCAACATTATTATGGGAAGAAAAAATACTAATCCCACAAAAATAGCCTATTATCTAAAAAATGTTTTCATACTTGTAAAAAGAAAACAAGAAGAAGCAAGAAGGATTCATTATTGTCAGGCCTGTTTAATTACCCATAACTTTTTTTCCTTCCAAATTTTTATATTTTTTGATTTCCTAGTATTTTATTCTTTGAAGAAAACAGGAAGAAACAAGGAGACTTCCCCCGAAAGGGCACATAAAAACCCCATAGCTAGATTCCCCCTCCCCCATCTTCTTGGCGTTCCCTTTCCAATTTCTCTCTCCTGAGCCCCTCTCTCTCTCTCTCTCTCATCGAGAGATCGTCTGGGACTCACCAGCTTCCGCAACTCCCTCTCCTCCTCTTCTCTATCATCACCCACCCTCTCTCTGTCTTATCAATTCCAATTCTCACTTACCTCTCAAGTTGACTCTCAAACCTTCAAAACCCACTCCCCATTTCCTCGAATTCTAGGGGTTTCTCTCTCTCTCATCGCCAGATCCCAACCAGCCCATCTAACCCCACCACACCCATGGCGATCCGGTTCACCGTCACCTACTCCGGCTACGTCGCCCAAACCCTCGCCTCCACCAAAACCACACCCTGCCGCCTCTTCCAGGAATGCTTCCTCGGCTCCCGCTCCCGCTTCCTCTGCCCCACCCAAAACCCCGAAAAAATCGATCCCAAATCCAGCTTCCGTCCTACATCATCAGCATCGTCTATGTACTCGACTCTCGCTTGCGAAATCCTTGGAGGTCAGAACTGTAATTCCTCCCCGATCGTCGTGGGTTTGGTCTCCCTATTAAAATCCTCGGCTGGGGTATCCGGGCAGTCGACTTTGGCGATTTCTCCGTTCAAGGCGTCGTCGATCGTTCCGTTTCTGCAAGGGTCGAAGTGGCTGCCGTGCAACGAGCTGATTCTGGGTTCGGCTATAACTGTAGCGGATCAAGGCGGGAGGAGGACCGGCGGAGGAGAGAAGGCGGCGAGGGAGGTGTCGGAGGGGGGCGTGAGCGCAGCGAGGAGCAGTGGTTGGCTTGGGAGGCTTTTGAATTTCGGGGCGGAGGATGCGAAGGCAGTGTTGACGGCGTTGACTGTCACGATTCTGTTCAGGTCGTCGTTGGCGGAGCCGAGGTCGATTCCATCGGCTTCGATGTATCCGACTCTGGATGTGGGTGACCGCGTTTTAACTGAGAAGGTACAAGTTTGTTAAATTGATTGTTCTTTTGTTGAGGTTCTATTTGTTAAGTGTACATGCCTCATTGGTAACATGAAAAGTTTGGTCGGAATGGACCTTGGTATATAGTACATTTTGATGGATGGAATGAAAGATTACAAGAAATGTGTTGGCATCTGCTGTTTCCTTTATTGTTTTGATACCTCGATATCGTATCAATGAATCATTAGGGGTGTAAACGAGCCAAGCTAGCATCGTAGTGTTCGAGAGCTCGGCTTGTCTATGAAACGAGCCTAAAACTCGAGCTCGAGTAAACAAGCCTGGGCCTGACTAATTTACATAATGAGCCTCTTTCAACGAGCTGAGCCTATACAAAGGAGCCGAGCTTATGCGAGCCGAGCCGAGCTTTTGAGTGTCGAGCTCGGCTCGTTTAGTAAACAAGCCTAATACTTGAGCTCAAGCTTTGCTCAATCACTAAATGAGCCGAGCCAAGCCTTAATGAGGCTCGTGAGCAGCTCGGTTCGTTTGCCATCCTATCAAGGATTGACTAATCCAGGATCAATCCCTCTATCCACTAGCGGGAGCGCAATTCAACTGGGTCAAAGTCTTTGCCTTGCATAGACTTGGCTCAGGAGTTGATAGCATAAGATTTGAACCCAAGACCAAAGGCTTCCTTACGTCCCTATTGGCATGTGACTCACTGCGCCAACATGCAGAGTGTTAACAACTGTCATTACTTTTTAGCATTAGAGTCGTGCAGTTTGGGCAAAACCATGTTGATTCTTGTCAATATCATCATATAAGGAGCCAAAACTAATTTTTGAGCATGTCAAAAGTATCATGCGTCCAATAACCGTTCATATATTCTTCACTATCACAGCTTCAAACTTGGTTTTTTCAGGGGAATATTGAAGTGGACAATTCTATTCCAATTTCTTTGAGTGTGTGATTCACTCTCTTACTGAAAACCTTTTTGAAGGCATAGACCGATACCTAGTCTATTAATTTTAAGCTATCCTTCTTTTGAGAGTATATATTATGTGATTGTCCATAAAGTGTATTCATAAATTTAATGGTTCATGCGTGCTTGTTCTTGCAGTATAAATAACACTTGTGCACCTTTTGCTTTGTGAACTTTTCCTGGAATTATGATAGATGGAAGTAGATGTTTCACTTGGTTTGTAAGTTTAAGTTATGTGGGATAAAAAAGGGGAGCCTCCTTAATTCTTTGAGTTTTCATATTGTTTTTATCTGGTGTGTCAGGTTTCATATTTCTTTAGGAAGCCTGATGTTTCCGATATAGTGATATTTAAGGCGCCCCCAATTCTTCAGGTCAGTAATGAGTTTGCAAAGTGCTTAAATTACAATCTTTTAACCAATTCATTAGAAACTAATACATAGGATGTTCTGATTTGGTGATGCAGGCAGTTGGCTATAGTTCTCGTGATGTTTTTATAAAACGAATTGTTGCGAAGGAAGGGGATTACGTTGAAGTAAGAAGTTCTCTCTTATAACTGAAAATAAGACATTGCCTCGTCTTGATATCTAAATATCATGTGTTTCTATGCTTAATAGGTGCGTGATGGTAAGTTACTGGTGAATGGTGTTGTGAAAGATGAGGATTTCATTTTGGAGCCCCTTGCTTATGAAATGGATCCAATTGTAAGGATTTGTGGTTCTTGTTTTCTTGATGCCAATTTCTTATCCTCAGCCCCAAACTATTTATTACGTTGGTCTGAAAATCATTGCAAATTAAATTTCTGCAGATTGTGCCTCAAGGTTATGTGTTTGTAATGGGGGACAACCGCAACAACAGTTTTGATTCCCATAATTGGTAATTCCTTGCAATCAGTATGTATTTCCTTCTTTTTTTCTGTAGTTGCGCTGTTCCGTAGTTTTCTCGCCATGAAACTTTTCATGGATGCTGAATCCAAAACACAGAAAATTGAAGAAGATTAGTTAACAATGTGCATCTATTATGGGAGAAGATTTGTTTTGACATGTTACTTGCGCCTTTTTTTCAGGGGTCCGCTACCAATCAGAAACATCGTTGGTAGGTCGCTGCTTCGTTATTGGCCCCCCTCCAAAGCCTCCGACGCTATTTATGAAGAACCAATAGAAGATGATGCAGTGGCAATCTATTGACCTCTTCTTGAAAAACCGATCTTTGCTCTACCCCTCACTACCCAATCCATTATATCATGTTACAAGGTCACTACAGGAAGAATGCAAAACCTATTTTACCATCCGAGTAATCTATATCTGCAATTGTTTTCTTTCTTTTAACTCAATATTGAGCATCTGTAAATATTCCGACTTCCGAAGTCTTGGGCATCCCAAATCATTGCAACGATGAGTTTGTGATAAGATGTCGTCAATGTTTGGTTTTGCATTCTTCCTGTAGTGACTTTAAAACATCGTTGCAATGTAGTGGCTCAATTTTATCATGTTTTAAAGTCACTACAGGAAGAATGCAAAACCAAACATTGACAACATCTTATCACAAACTCATCGTTGCAATGATTTGAAGTGGGAATACTTACGGATGCTCAATATTGAGCCAACAAAAGGAACACAATTGCTAATATAGATTACTTGGATGGTAAAATAGGTTTTGCATTCTTCTGGTAGTGACCTTGTAACATGATATGATGGATTGGATAGTTAAGGGGTAGAGCAAAGATTGACATTGAAGGGCTCTGTCTCCCTACAAATTTGTTGTAGAAAATTTTGTGATGTTGTTAGAGCTGAAACAAGTTAAATAGCTGAGATCAGTGGTACCCTATGGTAAAGATTCTTCATTTTATGACATTAAAGGAAGGCTTGTAAAGCTCCTTGCAGTTGTTCACTTCTCTAATTTCTGGTGTGCCTGCATTGTGAGCCAGTTGCTTTTGAAGTAGTAATACAATTGAGTTAACCTTTTTTATGTTCGACGAATCCATGAAGTGATGTATTTGTGCATTGGGTACTACTATTTCATTTGGCATGTGCATTTTTGTCGTCTTGGTTTGTGCAAAAACTAAAAAGTATCATAGGTTCTCTGGTATGCGGTGCTCGGGGTCGCCCGAGGGAGAAAAGGAAGCTCAGCATATGCTTTTGAAGTCGAGCTAGCTCTCTCTTATGTAGCAGCTCTTCAGTGAATTCCCAGTCTTGGAGTTCAGACTGGAAATCAATCCTGTCCAGACGATGCGCACTCTTGATGGGCTCAGAAATGTGAATCCAGGGAGGCCGGGGATGTCCCGGCCTGGCCATTTTTTTCTTTTATTGACTTCATGAAACCCACAAGTCTAAACTCCAACAGATGTTCTATGTATGATATAATGTTCTTGATCATTCCCTCTCTCCTTTTTCTTTCCCCGACTCTCCTTTCCGAGGGGATCGACCGATCGAGTATCTTAGTAGAAAGAGGAATGTTCCATCTAGTCTCAGTATTCTTTCTTGCTCAACTCAGCATGCATTTTAGAGTGTTGTACGTGCGTGAGCCGATGGAACTTCGATGGTTTCGTTCATGTATCGTTACAGCATAACGGCGCTCCAATATCAATTGAATAATTACTTGTGTTTCGTAAGCTTCGTTTTGGCATCTGAATGCAAGTATGTGAGCTTATTTTGAGTACTCCATTTTATAACAAGTTATGATGATTAGATGCTTAATTATTAATTAGGAAGATGCGTGGAGGATTCTTTTTTTTTTTTTGAATATGGTGGAGGATTCTTCAACTCGCTGTAATTGAATTTTTTCTACTTTAGTGCTTGTTTTGTTTTCTTTAATCTTAGAAGAAGAAAGACACATGTAACTACACTTTTTCGAAAGGAAAAAATCTAATTTGTTTTACAGTTCCTAATTCATTTGCCTTACGACTATTATATGAGAGAAGAAGACATGTTATTTATAATTTAGCCTACAATTGTTGAGCTATTACAGTCGGCTGAAAATCATACACAATTGTTTAAGTGGACCATCTTTTCATCTTTTGCATTGCTTTCATTCGGTTGTTAGACGTGTTCTTTACCTTGTTAATACTAGAGGCCGGCAAAGCCGAATTTTGCATCTTTTGACACTATTGAATCAAAACAATTTTTGACCGAATATGCCCAATAACTTCCCGCATGCCCGGCCTCTAGCAGGTGTAATTGAGGCCCCTAGCTTTTGCAAAATATTTGGACCTAAGACGTGAAAATAGGCAGTTCAAAAAAAGAAAAAAAACCAGACGTGAAAATAGTGCGGCCTTTTGGGTTATAATTTAAAAATGACTGCCCAGAATGTGTTTTGATAATTAATACCCGTCAAGGGCATGCTGAGAACATTTGTTAATGAACAAAATATCCTTGGCGGGTATTAATTATCAAAACACGTCATTGGCCATCATTTTCCCTCAATAATACGGGGCTTATGGGCTTCCCCTTCGGGAGACACTTGGGCCGTGTTCACTATTTACTGGAAGGCCCATTTTCTACAAAACGTCGCCCACGTTTGATTTTCAGATTATTTGTAAGAATTATTAAACAAGATCAAACTTAAGAATCAAATAAATGGGACAGGTGGAATTCACAGGATAGTGGCTGAATTATAGTGGCGGAATGGTTGTATTAATTTTTAAGCTCAAACAAAGGTAATAAAGTCAATTTAAGTTTTTAATTTTCGAAATTTGATTAGTAATATAGAGGCTTTTGATATTGATAAAAACAGATTTTTGCAAAAAAAACTAGATTACAAAATCAAAAACTGTTTATGAGTCCAGAAAATATTTCTTAACAGAGTACAACTTAAAATAAAATTCACATGTAAAAAAATCCTTTATTATATAAAGATTACCCATGTAGGGAACTATCGATCTTCACAGGATAGTGATTTTCCAATATTTGTTAGGATTATCATTATTTTTTTTTAAAAAAACAACTTTAAAATAGTCTTTTTGACAAATTTCTAGGAAATTTAAGAAAAAATCGAATATATGGCGTGAAATTTTTTGGCCAGTACTATGGTCCATGGACCAAAGCAATATCTTAAATAGTCTTTAGCTAAAGTTTACAATGACACAACTCTATGGGGAAATGCAATCAATTACAAAAGTTAATGCTTATGTTTCTCTTCAACTAATAAAGGCTTTATTCGTTTTGCATTTTTGGATATTTTAGTTTTTGTAGTGGGTAGAGAGAGAAATATGAAAATAATTGGAGAGAGGGGTAATGAAAGTAAGAGCATCAGCAATGGAATAAGTAAATGTGAAAATAATCAAAACATGCCACATCAAATTTTGATTATCCATTTAGAGATTGCTAAAGTTAGCAATGTTAAATCTCACACTGGTTATTTTTTGCTCATAATCAAAACTAATGAGCCCTCCAAACTTTTTCCCGTCATTTCATGCATATGTTTTGAAAAAACGGTTTTTGAAGGAAAAAAACAGTTTATGTTAGAAAAAATAGTTTTTCAAAACAAAAAACAGTTTTTCAAAAAACACACTTTGTTCACTTAAAAATTATAAATACAATTTTGAGAAATTTTGAAAGAAATGTATTTACACAAATAGTTTTGAAATTTTAAAAACTAGAAATACAGTTTTTTAAAAACAGTTTTCTATAAAAAAGTTTTGAATAACACACTTTATTTACTTACAGTTTTTAAAAATTTTGAAAAAATTAATTTTTGTTTAAAAAAAGTTTCTGAAAAAAACATTAAAAAAAACCCGAAAGTTACAGTTTTTTAAAATCATTTTTTGAAAACATTGTTGAGAGAGAGAGAAGGTTTTTTGTAATGTTGGTGTACTTGATTGAGAAATAAAATTTGGTTATTGACAAAATATTGCTAGCTTTGATTATTGAAGAGCCAAAATTTGATGAGCTGTTAAGAGATTGCTAGGTTTGGTTATTCCAATGTGAGCACTTTTTTTATCCAACATTGCTAACTTTAACAATTTTTTATTTTGCTTATTTCACTGTGAATGCTCTAATAATGAGAGAAATATGGTAATAATTGAAAAGCGTTATAAAGTAATGATTAAAAAACAAAACTAAAATGCGAAATGAACAAGGCCAAAATGTTTTGGACTTCAAGTCCTGCTTGGTACTTGTTCAACACCAAATTTTGGCAGTGCTAGTGCTATTATTGGTGTCAAATTCGACGTCAATTTTGACAATTGCCAAACTTACATCATTGACTTTGGGTTTGGCCCAATGGTTGTGTAGCCCTCCAAAGTTTAAGTGGTTTGACTCCAACGTACAGAAGATTGGCCCTCGTAGTATCATTTAGTCTAAAACAAAAACTTATCACAACAACCAAAACCATTTCATTTGCATCTCAAAAATGAGATGCATTCAACCAAATGGTCTGATTTATGCCCAAATGACACGCTGTAGCGAGCTAAAAAATTGTTTTAGCCATACCAGCAATTATGATACACCAACGGATAAACTTGCTCTAATAAAGCGCAACAGTAGCGCAACAGTATAATGCCGGTACGCATCCACATTCCATCACTAAAAATTGCCAAAAAGAGATGCACAAAAACAAACGGGGTATGACATTTCAACTAGCTAGCTAGGGTGAGTGTGATGGATGCATCAATAGGGAGCAATGGCCGGTGGGAATTTCATCATAACCTTGTAACCTTATTTGTGGAAGAGTATTACATCAACCTCAACCTCCTAACCATTCAAACTATTCCCTCCGTCCCAAATTGTTTGTCCGATCCGCAAAACAAAGACTCAAAAATAATGCATTTCTTTTAAGAAAAAATCAAACTTTTTTCATAAATTAAAAGAACTCATCGATATCTAATGAATTGTTGAAAAAAAATTGATTTTTTCTTACAAAAGTTTTATTATTTTTACATCTCCGTTTTGCGGACCGAACAAATATTATGGGACGAAGGTAGTATTTTAATGCTACACTATAATAATGGGTAACTGCAAGAGGCAAGCCGCACCACACACTACTCTATGCTTTCTAGGTAACTAGCCCTAACCCCCATTCATTACACTAACCGTGTCTATAATGATGACAATATTTGGGGTGAGATTTTTTATTTTTTATTTGGTGCCAATAGGATAACAGGCACGTGGTACTCCGTTGATTAATCAGATCGTTCAAACGTGTTTTGAACGGTCTAAATTTTAAAAAGAGAAAAAGAGGAGTCAAGAATTGACTCTTCCCACAAAAACTTCTCATTCAGGGTAGTTAGTTTGGCAGCGGAAGTGGATCCACTTAGACTACAGTGGAAACTTGGACCATCTAGTGCTGCAATTAATGCTTCGCATATACTCTTCATGAGAAAAGTTAACTCTTCTCACAAAGAATCTCTGAACAGATGCGAACTATTGATTTTCTCGATGTGTAGTCCTCATTTGGATTGTTTCTTCCGGTTTAAAACTTAGAGCTGAGAGAATCCCATGCCTTCGGCAGCCTATTCTGAAAAAAAAAAAAAGTCTGGCAGCCTAGTTTGGTTAGGTCATGTTTGGTTGAAGGTGATAAGAATGAACAATACTGTATTTGAAACTCAAGATTGCAATACGAACAATATTTGGAACTCGTTAATCTATCGAATCAAACTTGTAATCTACAAACTCAAACGCGCTATCAGTACTCGACACATTCAGCCTTTGATATTACTCAAAATCAACGCATATATAAACTCGTTTAAAATTGACTGTATATATACTCATAAAACAAACTTCTAACAGGCAACAACTATACTCTTGTCTTTAATTGGCACGTTTGTCAGTTCTATTGGACTTGGGGCACCATGGTGCAGCCCTAAAATGCCTCTACCTTTGTTCCTGTTTAACATCCACAACAAGATTGCACGATGGAAAGAATTGTTTAACGTCCACAACAAGATTGCCCGATGGAAAATTCTTTTGTGAAATCTTACAGCTGATATTGCACGGGAACAAACATACCGACATCCTATGGATGGAAAATCCTTTTGTGAAAGCCGTATTGCACGGGAACTAACATACCGACTTCCTGTGGATGGAAAATTCTTTCGTGAAATCTTACTGCTGATATTGCACGGGAACAAACATACCGACATCCTGTGGATGGAAAATCCTTTTGTGAAATCTTACGCGGATATTACACGGGAACAAACATACCGACATACTTTCGGAACTAACGCACAGACATCTCTTGTTTATCAGCTCCACCGTCCGAAGAACAGAGGAAAAGTACTAGTAAAAATCAACCCATAATCCAAACAAAAAGTGAGTTGTAGCCATAATATTAATGCAAATAAAACCAACACTGGTTTGTTAAACTTGCCTATCCCAAACAGACCATTACATTTACAGAGAGTCCCCAAATTCGTCCAAAATCCCACCCCATTTGTAACATTCCGATATTCCAAAATCTTCCAAAATGTAGACTAGTATTCGTAAATAACCCCTGTTTTTGTACCCACCCCCCAAAAAAAGACTCACAAAACAGCAGCATCAGCAACCAAGTAGAGCAAAAAAAAAACAAAAAGAAACCAGAAAGAGAGAGAAGCTTAACCCCTTTTTCTCCCATTTCTCGAAAAAGCTCAGATCAGCAGAGATTTTCTCACTTGAGCCCCTCACCTGGCGTGGAAATAGCAAGATCCGGCCAGCCATAGCAACTCCCATCGCCCAACCCTCCTTCCACACCCCCTACCTGCCACATGTTGCCACCACCCTCCGCCCCACCACCACCGCCGCTGCCGCCAACGCCGACATTTTCACCGCTAACATCCTCCATCTGCCACATGCCCGGCCCGACCCCAAATCCCATCTCACGGAACCCAGCCCCGTACCCGCTCAGACCAAAAAACCCGCCCCCATTCAGATTCAAGAGCGACGCGAAACCCCCCGCCTCGGGCACCTTCTCGTTCAGGTTCACCACGGAATCCAACGGCATGTGGATTTGGGTAATCGGGTCGACAGGTAACGGGTCGTGGCTCGAGTTAGAAGAGGTGGCGGTGGTGGTGCGAGAGCGTTTGTTGCTGGGGTTTTTGTGGGCGCGGGTGGCGCCGCCGACAGGGACGTTGCGGAGGGTGCCGCCGCGGGTCCAGTAGCGGCGGCAGGACTTGCAGTAGTGGCGGGGCTGGGAGAGGTTGTAGTTGTTGTAGTAGCAGAACTTGGTGTTGGTGGACGAGCAGCGAGGGCAGGGGAGCTGTTCTGTCTCCGGCGGGTGGGTCCCGCCGTGCAGTGGCCGCGCCGGGCGGCGGTCGCCTGAGTCTGACGATGGCATTTTGGTTTACCTTGTGCTGAGTTTTGCTTGTGAGGTGGATTTTATTAGTGGAGAGAGGAGAGTGTAGTGGGAAAGGGAGAAAATAAGAGAGAATGAGAATGAAAATGGGAGCAGGTTTTGTTGGGAGGAGAGAGGGAATATTATACTCCTATGAGAGAGAGAGAGAGAGAGAGAGAGAGAGAGAGGATTTTGTATGTAGGAAGGGGACAAAGTTAAGGTCCGTTTAAGACGCAGGGGGGAAGTCTTTGCTGGAAGAGGGCTTTTCAGAAAGCGGTGGGTTGTCTGCTGCATTGAACGACGTCGTGGTTGGATACTTTCTAAGGATAAAAGCGGGTTTTTGTTGCCTCTTAAACTGTGTGAAAAGCCAAAACTATTATTTAAAAGAATGATTTGGGATAATGATTTTTGTTTTTATTTTATTTTTTTAATCATGATTTTTGTTTTTATTAGCCTTCATAATACGTGTGGAGACTGGAGAGTGATCTAACAAGTTAGAATAATTCGGTAATTTACGATGAATAATGACAAGGAAAGAAGTGCAAAAATCATATTCCAAGGTTTTTATGTAGAGTTCAAGTCGCGTGCATGTACGAGTAATGATTTTGTACCTATGTGTTTCTGCATAATTCAGTTGTGGAATTGTCAATAAAACTTCAACGAGAAATTTTTTTTTTTTTGCAATCTGTCCTGGAATTATAGAGAAACAAATATGTAGAGACAAATAGGTACGAGTCACTTGGTGGCCTTTATGTTTTGAAAATAATTTTGTTCATTTACCACTCACATAAATAATTAACAACTCCAATTGGTTTGAAAGCTCGTTTATTTGTTAAAAAAAAAAAATGTCAACCGATAATTCGATACTAGTTGGCATTTCTAACAAAAATAATCAAACTTCCTCAATCAAGGCAAGTAAGTTAATCTCTACTCGTGTGTGTGAGATTGCTTCATAGTCCGTTAGACACATTATAGAATTTTCAGACTACACCGTTGATAAAATACTACAAAATAAAAAATAAAAAAATTTGGTGGCATATTGCACAAGGGATCGGATCCTCAATAGTCCAAGTTTCAATTGAACGAGACAGTCCCAATCTAAACCATATTTTAACTGTCACGTCCATATTTTGCACAATACGACTAGACTTTTCCCTCACATAATGTTATTCCAACTTCACATTTTTAATGGATATCATAAAGCTTGTGATCTTTGCACTACATCAAAGTATTAGTTTATCTTAGGTTACACTCAATTGTCGTGTACATGGGGATCGATTATCGTATTAGCTTTGTATACAGCGCTGCTGTACTTGAAGGTGCAAATATACCAGTATAGTAGTATAGTAATCCCAATGTCGTTAAGAATTCTGACCTAGCTCGTAATCTTCGAAACATTGTTTTCTTATCTTAGTTATAAAAAGTAGACATTCCACTCATGATTTTGTTCAATATTAATCTAACTTGCGTTCTTTTAAAAAGTAGAGCGAAAAAGCATTCACAGTTAAGCCGTTTCGAAATCTGTTTCACACTAGACGTGGTCTGAATTTGTTTGATCAGTAAGTCTAGAACCGCAAACATTTACATACACAAATACACAAACACTTGCGTACAATTTATTAGGATGTCGTTAAGGTCATGAAGTGTATTAAAACGTGTAAAAAAAATGTAGACTAGTGTATGATGGTATATTGAGAATTGTACAAGATACATTGAAATTAATATGTGCTCTTTCAATAATTATTTTTAGCTTATTAACAGTCCAGTACTGAACTATAAATTTTCTCCATTCCTTCCATTGTATGTCAGACAAAATTTTGACCCCGTTCATTTTGGTATTTTAGATTTGTAGGTAATGAGGGTAGAGAGAAATAAAATAATAATTAAAAATTGAGATAATAATTGGAGAAAGATAAAGAGAAAAATGAAAGAAATAATTAAAAAAAATAAAATTATGATTAGAATCTAAAATTCAAAATTATTAAATAAATGTGTCAATTGTATCGTTTGAATCTCTCTGGACAGCGTGTTCAACTTTTTTGACTTTTATTAGTTTAGCAATTTTCTAAGTTAATCATTTGCATTTTATCTGCTTTAACGGGGAAAATCAGGAAAGTAAACGAAGAAATGATCCAAATCTATCAATCAACAGTATTTTTTTTAATCTAATCAATTAACAGTACTTCAGTTATAGAGTAAGTAGCCGTTCGAAAAAAGGTTATAGAGCACGTACTATAAAAAAACAAGCTGAAGTTCAAAAGAAACAAAAACATATGCAAATTTGACACAGAAGAATGCCAATTGCCAAACCAAAGTTCGAAACTTGTAAACAAGGAGATGGCTTGGTCGTCAAGGGGAGGAGAGAGAGAGAGAGAGAGAGAGAGAGAGAGAGAGAGAGAGAGAAAAGGGAGGGAGGAGAGAGAATAATGTAAATAGTACTGTACTAGGAGTGTAGGAGTAGTATTCGGGTATAGGTGGACCGACAGCATCATTAATGTCGGACAGCGTGGGGAGCAATAATTGGGCATATAAACATAGCATAGCATAGCCCCCCATCGAAATCAATTGCATCAAGTCCGCATAATCAGATTTTCTCCCCCCATCACTACCGCCATCACCGCCCCCCTCTTCTTTCCATAGGTAGGTCTGTTTTCACGGACCAATAAGTTGTGGGCCAGAATATTGTTAGATTCACGACAAATTTTTTCATTGAGAAAATTTTATTGACGCAAGAGTTGTGAATAAGGTTTATGCCGTTTAATTTCGTCCGTTCAAAAGTATTTTGAACAAATTAGACTAAAACAATCTGTTAATGATAATAAATTATTTTTAATCTAAATTGTTCAAAACACTTTTTGACGACTGACATTGCATGAAGCTGTGAATAAGTTTTTCTCTTTTTGAATTAACCATTTATTTCAATGAGGGGAGTATAAAAAGTTGAAAAATATTACTACCAAAAAGACCAAAGAAAAAAAAAAACGAATAGCTAATTTTCGTGTTGAGTATCAATCTATATGAACTTTTTCCAGCTTCAGCCATGTTTTTATACTTTTCATATTCTTTTTGGTCTAGAGGAATAATTAATCTAAGGAATTACGGTGAAAAGCTTAACAAAAATTTACGAAAACTAAATAATACTATTAGAAAGGCAGAAAAAACTTAGGAAGAAGAGACCCTAAATTAGACTTGCCTTCCCCTCAGGTTTCTAACGAATACAAAATGCACTTTAACTTTTTCATTTGTTACATTAGCCTCTCCCAAATCGGCAAAACTTGTTTTAGTACCGAACTTGATATTAGACTCTCAATAAACAAACTACTTGAGGAAATAAGTTCTACAACTTGCTACCCGGGATGAGTAATTAAAGTCGGGGTAAATTGTCATATAGACTGGCTCAACATAAAAATTAATTGCACACAGATAAGAGTCAAATCTTAGACCAAAGATTCCTACCTCAAACCAAAAAGAGTTTTTTGAAGACAACTCTTTGCCAGTGACGATCACTACGCAAACTTAGGGTTTAATAAAATTGAAGAGTATGGCCTAAGTATTCAACAAGATGATTTTCAAACTCTCTCTTTATAGAATACATGCGCGATGTTCTTTTAAAACACAATGCCAATTGATCCCAAGTACATCTTACATGTATAGAAACATCGGCTATTTTCTTATTCTGCTAAAAAAAAAGAAGCGTGGACATAATAATTTTCTATAATCGTGTGTGTCGCTAGCATAGTCGCTCAATACTAACTAAATTAAATTTGAAACACCGTTAGGTTAGATCGTATCTGAAGCTTTTTGCACCCGTACCAAACATGAATGTTGCATGAATTAATCTCGCATCAACGTGCTCGAGACAGTTGGGGGGCGAAATCCTCGTCTCTTGGAGGTTCGTTACGCAGTGTCTAAGGACGGAGTCAGGAGAGGACAAGTTTGGCCTCCGGCGTTGAGCGTAGAGTCCGAGTCTTGGCGATAAGAGTTTCAGATTCTGAACCACATGCGCCTGTCTTCAGATTCTCTGCCGTTTGTGTCTGTCTGGATGGAAGAGAGACTCTCCAACGTCGCTTTCGATGAGCACTGCGGTTTTTACAGTAGCAGTATTCCCAGTGGAATCCGGTTTTGCCTGCCCCCAGACATGTTAACCCCCCTTTCACGCCTTCACGCCTTTCGTCCTTTACTGGTAGACTATGGTCAAATATACAGTATATAGGTGTACTCCTACCCGCTCCGGTGATTTTGGATTAAAAAAATGGAATAGTAACTTTTTTTTGTTTTATTTTGTTTTTATTCAAATAAAATTCGCATTCGTTAGTTTTGCATCAAATTTTTGTGACTTATTGATTCGTCTTGATAAGAGAAATTAAAAAAGTAAAAAAAATTGATCGAAAATCATAATTTTTTAAAAAAAGACAAAGATAAGTAAAAAAAGTTGTCTTATTGACTTATTTTTGTCTTTATTCAAAAAATTATAAATTTCGATCAAAATTTTTTACTTTTTCAATTCTTTTCGTTGAGACGAATCAATAAGTCACAAAAATTTGATGTAAAACAAACAAATATAAATTTTTTTGGAATAAGAACAAAAAAATAAGTCACTCAACTCTTTTTTTTTGGGTCAAACGAATTTAGCCTCTCAACTTTTTAATCCAAACCCATTATAAATTAGAGTAAGTCTACAGATCCCGACTAGGAACTCCCGACGCCAAGCCGGGCCCACTCCGCCCACCGGACGGCTGATCGGAGCCGACCAAAAATTCTAAAAAAAAAAACCGAGTGGGTCGTCGCAAGAATCAACGGCATACGATGTGTATAGGTGGCCGATCCAAACACTCCATTTTTTTGTATACACACAATACAAAAAAATAGAGTGTTTGGATCGGTCACCTACACACATCGGATGCCGTTAATTCTTGCTTAAACCCACTCGGTTTTTTATTTTAGAATTTTTGGTCGGCTCCGATCAGCCGTCCGGTAGCCGGAGTGGGCCCAGTGCGGCGTCGGGATTTCGGTCGGGAGTTTCCGTCGGGAAGCTCAGACTTTCTGTATAAATTATTCAGGGTATCTACTGACAAATGTCTTGTCCTCCACGTCTCAAACTTGACAAGGAAATGTCATTCCATTTGGAAAATTCACCTTCTTCTTTTTTTAACATCGAAAATCACAGATAAATGTGGATATATACATAGTAGGACCTTGCTACGGAAACCGACGTCGGTCACCAACCATGCGTACTGACGGCCACGTAGGATCCACTCTGAGCCTTACACGGATTTAATCGAGAATGTATACATATTGGCAAGAGAATGTAAACATAGTACTTCCTCCGTCCCTAAATAAGTGTTCGGCGCACAAAATTAGGCCTTAAAAAAACATTTGTTTCGTTAAAAAAATCAAAAATTTTCACTAATCAATAGATAACAATGAGTTCTTTTAGATTGTGAAAAAAAATTAAATTTTTTAATAAAAAATTTACATATTTTATAAAGCCTAATTTTACGCGCCAGACACTTATTTAGGGACGGAGGGAGTATAATTTTTGCAATAAATTTTTTTCAATAATTCACTAGATATCTATGAGTTCTTTTTAGGGGAATTTAATTAGACATCTTTTTTACCCTACTTATTTAGGTGCTCATCCTAGTGTGTTTAAATACTTATCTTTCCATTCTCAAATTCAATTTAATCCTAAACTACCCTTTCTTTCTCCTAATTTTCAAATCTTACTCTCTCTCTTTTCTTTTTTTTTTTATCTTATCTAATTATCTCAATTCTCTCTCCGCTTTCAAACATTTTTCTCACCTAATCTTTTGAATTTTTTTTCTCTCCTAATATTCTCTCTCATATTTTCATTCCTCTAAAATCTAAAAATAAAACACAACCCTTACAAAAACGAATGTGTAAGTTGAAAAACATGACAAAACATGATCAATTCACAAAATCTGATTGCAATAGATGACCAAAACAAGATCAATTAAAAAACATGAAAAAATTGAAAAACATGGCAAGTTTCGAGAAGCGTAGGTTTCGATCCAGATAGATGAACAAAACATGATCAAATTAAAAAATGACAAAAATCAGAAAACATGACAAGTTTTGAGAAGTGTAGGTTTCAATCGAAGTAGATGAACAAAACATCATCAATTCACAAACATGACAAAAATTGAAAAACATAATATCTAAAACTGATATTCCAACAATGGAATTCAGTACCGGCGGCAATTAAAATGATGGAATCGATGTGACTCAACCTTAGAACCTCGACCATTCATGACTGTTTTGATGTCGTTCACTCTCTTTTCTAAATATCAAATAAAATCATCAATTTACAAACAAGACAAAAATTGAAAAATATAATACCTAAAACTTATATCCCGGTAACGTCTGCAGCAACAATTAAGAGGACGGAAGCGATAGTGACACAACCTTAGAATCTCGACCAGCTCCTCGACCAGCTCCTCGACCATTCATAACTGTTTATGGTAGGCTGCGGGCAACGGCAACGAGGCATGGGCGGTGTAGGAGCACTACCACTACTGGCGGCCAGAGCTCCATGCCTGTGAATGATTCCACCGACGGGGAGCCACATGCGGAAGTAGCATAGCACTGGATCCCTCTCGCATTTGCTAACTCCGGCATCGGTACTAACGGGATCTTCAGAAGAGGAAGATTACCTTATTCGCAGCACCAAAAAAATTAAAAGCCACCAAAGAAGTGATGAATGCCTATGACAGAGGAATAAAGGAGAATTTTGAAGCCGAAGACGTGAAAAAGTTACCTTCATGAAGTAAACTTATCGAAAGAAAAAAAATCTGAATATGAGGATGACCTAGAATCTGATAACATAGCATATTTTTTTAACGGCAAATGAAATCCCTATAATCAAGGAACCAACAACAATACCCCTATAAATATGGGAAGTGATAATATTCTATACACAAATATACTATAATAATATATTGATAGGGGTACAATGGGGCAACGATGTATTTTGAGAATGAGAACATAAGTATTTAAACCCTCTAGGATGGACGCCTAAATAAGTTTAGTAGGTAGGATGCCTATTTAATTTCTCCTTCTTTTTATTTATGAAAAAAATTTGAATTTTTTCTTGAAAGAAATGCATTATTTTTTAATGCTCGTTTTACGGACAGGATAAACATTTTGGGACGGAGATAATAGTACAAATTTCACATGAGCTTCATAACGTCTTTAATAATGTGGTTACCTACCTATCGTCAAATACTATACTCCTCTATAGAAGCTGAATAACTATTACTAGTACTATTTGTTTTCCAAAGTTTGGATTGAATTGCTTATTGAAATTAAGTAATCCAGTAATGCTATATATGGTAATTACGTGAAAATTGCTCGTAGTGTCTCACTAATGCCCGCGTGAAAAAATAATACTAACATCACAAATGAAACCCATGCGGCATGCCATTCACCCATACATTGATTTTATTATTATTATTATTATTATTATTATTATCAAACCTAATACATTGAGTTTTTAGTAGTTGTTGAACTGGGAAAACCGCCCAAAGGGCTGTACATTGAGGGGTGTTTTTGGTAGTGAAAAATTTGTAAATTTTTTTTTGTGGTTGAAAAGTTGTTAGGTGTTTCCGGTAGTAAATAAAAGAGTGAATAAGTTGTTGAGAAATATTAAGTTGTTTCTGGTATTGAATAAATTGTTGATGAGTATATGAGTGAAAACATTATTGGTAAAAACTTTAGTGAAAACGAGATGATAAAATACGTTAAGCTTTTAGTATTTTTGTTGGTGGAAAGAGAGCATGAGTTTGATAAATAGAAAAAACCTATGCATTGAAGAAGAGAGAGTGGATAATCGTACTTTTGAAGATTGTTAATCTTGGTTTCATAGTTCTCATCTTTACTAGTCAACTTTTTAGGAGGTTTTACAATATTAATGCAAGCAGAGATGCTACATACACTATCTCATTCCACTACATCTTTTGGGAGGTCACTTCGGGTCCCACAAAAATAACAAAAAAATCATAAATTTTAAAATAATATTTTTATGGGGCTCTGTAACAAATCATCTCCAACAGATATTGATAAGTATTATTTTTGGATTTGTAGGACCGAAACTGTTCAACTGCTCAATTTTGCCCTACGAATCTAGGTATAATACTTACCGATATCCGTTGGAGCTAATTTTTTTACAGGATCCCATAAAATAATATTCTAAAATTTATGAGTATTTTTATGTATTTTTGTGGGATCCAAAATGAGCCTCACAAAATGATGTAGTAGAATGAGATAGTGTAGGTAGCATCTCTGGAATGCAGGTCACCTCTAAAAGCTTAATTGGATTGTCATTAACTCTTACTATTGCAATTGGATTGTCAGCACTAGTGGAGTTCGTTATAGTGGACAGTGGGTTTTACCCAATTAAGATTACTGCTCGAGATCCGTATAAATTGGCCTGCGCACTAATTATTAACAAAAACTTGTGTATTCATCTTCAACACTACTTTTACCTAAGGGGGCAAAAGATCCAAGCTGAGCCGAGCAAATTCGTAGTGTTTGAGCTTGGTTCATTTATTAAACCAACCATCTTTGAGCTCACCGAAAGATCCAACCTTCTTTGGTCATTCAATTTTTTGATGCTGTTTTATTTCCCAATTTTTATATCTTTTAAGGATATATCTGAATAAATTTGACCGTAAACAGCAACCAAACATGAGCTAATCGAGTTTTAGCCGAGCCACAAATGTTTGCTAATCGAGTTTTAGCCGAGCCACAAATGTTTGTTATTTGTATTGCTCTTTGAAAGTAGTAGAGCCGTGGAGCCTAATGCATGTTAAACTGCATTCTTATGAACTTAATTTAAATTTGGCAACTGTCTTTATTTGAATTTTTTTCGCATTTGTTAGTTTTGCGCTAAATATTTGTGAGTTATGGATTCGTCTCGACCAGAGGAATCGGAAAGGAATTTTTTTTACTTTTACCAAAATATTTTGAGAAATAACGATATTTTAGCAAAAAAAAGTCACTTTTTAGCCTAAAAAGTGGTTATTTCTCAAATACTTGGATAAAACTTTAAAAAAAAATTACTTTTCCGATTCCTCTCGTAGAGACGAATCAATAACCCACAAAAGTTTGGCGTAAAACAAACAAATGTGAAAAAAATTCAAATAAGGACAAAAATTTCAAATTTAAATTAACTTTAAGTTAAGTTCGTATTATTGTCATTTTTCTTAGATTGCTGATTCTTGATAACAGTTGCAATTCGGCCAAGTAATAATGTCTAAGCATTTGTTCTTGGTTTGCAAAATGTACGAGACATGAAGCATGGTTAGCTATATATCCAACAGCTGTTTGTTTGTGTGCATTTTGATTAATTTCAAGATTCTGAAGTTAATGAATGACCTCACAAACACTACAGTAGCCCCAAGGTGAGGAATATTTGTGCTTTATAGAATTCGAACATGTGATCTCATGAAAAACAAATACTTATTTATTTTCTTATGCGAGCTTGACCAAATTCTTTGGGATAATCTAGGCATGATGCTTACACATTCCGTTTATTTGATAGGAGGAGGACAAAGGGAACTAAAGCATTAATCAATATGTTTGGAGAGTGATTTTCGCACTCTCCAAATTATTAACCGTACTCGTAAGGGGAGTGCGAAAATCAATAAGGAGTTAATTTTCACACTTCCTTTAATCCTTTAAGAGTGTGATTAATAAATTGAAAAGTCCGAAAATCACTCATCGTATGTTTTCTCTATATCCATTGAAGAATCCAGGGAAGTACGACGGGTTTATTGTCGCCTAACACGTAGACGAAGACACAGGCTCGGATTCAGCCGAAGCCAACCTAAACCAAGCTACGAAATTCGGGCTGCTTGACTTGGGCCGACCTTAGTTGTACTATATGTACAGAAAAGCTAAGAGACCTAGGTCCTTGTACCGACGGCTACGTAAGGCCTACTACATATTCTGCACGGAAAATCAGAATCGTTCAATAATTAAAAATTTAAAAAAAATGAGTGGGCATAACAAAAAATCAGTTTAATCCGATATGTATAGGTGCTTGTTCTAATATTTATATTTTTGAAAAATCAGCAAAAATGAAAAGATTGGATGAACTAACTAGATCCAATCTCCCCACTCAATTTTTTGTTTTAAAATTATTGAAAGGTTAGGTTTTTCCGTGCAGAACCCATTGTGAGCTCTGGTGGCCGTCGGTACCTGTTGGGTACTGTCGGTTCCTAAAAGCAATTAGCCAAGGATGTGAAAGACCATGGCAGCCACAGGTGTCAATTTCAGTAGACTTGCCTCGTGTAAAGAAATGAGTTGATTCATGCAAATTGATAGTACAGTGGGTAGATTTCAATACCCTTTGTCTTTACCTTAGCTGCTTCTCCCCCGTTTCAAACCCCTTCAATTCTCCTTTCTCAATCCTTGCGCACGGCAAAGATTTCAGTGGGATTTCGGTAAATCCTCTCTCTCTCTCTCACAAATGTTTCTCTTTACATTTCCTCCCAAAGGCACGCTGCATTTGTGCATTTGGGCTTGTAAGAATTTTCAGTATCCTTTCGCATAGACGCTGTAAGTTCGGAAATTTGCATCTTTTGATTTCTTTGAAGCTAAAGAACTCCATATTCCCCCCGGAAAAGGGCTTTTTTTCCCCCAATTTTTTCTTTCCTAGATTTTAAATAAAGTCTCAGTATTTCCCCCTTTTGCCTATGCTCTGAAAACCCTTGTTTTGTTTTGGCAGAAAGATGGGAGAAGATTGCAGGGATTGCAGTAAATGGGAACAAGACATGTACTGGACCCATTTCCAGTCCATTATGTTCCTTCAAATTCTCCCCCCGGGTTTTGATCAGCAACTCGTGAGTTCAACAATCTATTCTTAACCCTTTCTCTTTTCCTGACTGTCTTTCGTTGGTGTGTGTTTTTGGTTGAGTTTGTATACGACGATGTCTGTGCTTGTGTGTGTGTGTGTGTTTGAGAGAGAGAGAGAGAGAGAGAGAGAGAGAGAGAGAGAGAGAGAGAGTCAGAGTCTTAGCTCTAAATTAAGTCAATCATGATTCGAGTGTATTGACTTCTAATTAGTCCAACTCTATTACCTTACCAAATTAATAGTTCTATCGTATCTCCTTGTAGAAATCTATATATGTCTGGCCACGTATGATGCTGAAAAATTTGAAAGCGAGTCATTGTCGATGCTAGGGCCGATATTTCATAATGGAAAAGTACGTGTGCACTGATTCGTACGCATGTGTCTGAAACTGTCCGATGCACATATGTCTCTCACTGTTTTGTGGAGCCCACTTCCATTGGATGGCTCTAGATTCAAGATGTGACCGTATTTGTTTGTATCATGATAGCATTGCACTTCACAATAGGTGCTGGGATAAACAGAGATTGTTTTAGGTGCCACCCAAATCACTGCAAACTTCAGGGGAAAATAAGATAATGATGAACGGAAATTGCATCCATGTAGTAGGAGACAACTTCACACTGAATTTGGCAATTGGCACCGAATAATCTGGGCTTGGAATTGTCCAAGGATTGGATTAATAAGATAGGTCTTTGCGTGATCGATGCACTATTATCAGTGATGTACTTGTAGAAGTTTCTTCTTGATTGTAGAATTCATCCAATCTAAGTCCCAAATAACTATAGCAGTACTGCAGAATCAGTACTAGCAGGGGTAGAGAAAGAAATGCTCAATGTTTGTCAAACCTTTTGCTGTTTTGTGAAGGTGAAATGAGCAAATCCTTCATGCAGTGAAAATTAGTTACTTGAGAATTCGCATATGATCTACTGGCCATCTATTTAAATCTTCAGTTAATTTAATATCTTGGTCAAGATCCTCGAGAAACTCGCAAGGATAGTGCTGCTTCATTTTGGTTATGGTACTTCCTTTAGTTCTTTATGTTGCATATTCTAGTAGGGTCTTTCTTATTAGTAGATTGTTGTGCTTTTGGGCTACTGGGTTAAATTTAAATTGCAAACTTTTCTGTATCTGAATGATGCCAAGTGGATGGTAATTCTCAATTTTTTTGCAGGCTATTCCGGAAAAATTTGGCAGAAACATGAAAAAGAAATTACCCGAAAATGTAACTGTAGTAGGTCCAAGTGGTGCCAAGTGGGATGTGGGACTGGTCTCATGCGGGGAGACCTTTCTTTTCAAACATGGTTGGAAAGAATTTGTTAAGGATCATTTGCTCAAAGAAGATGATGTCTTGATCTTTAGGTACAATGGGGAGTCACGGTTTGATGTTATTATATTCAATGGGCAGAGCTTTTGTGAGAGGGAATCTTCATATTTTGTCACAAAATGCGGACATACAGAACGAGATGGTGGATTCCGAACAAAGAGAAACATGGGAGAGAGTCCTGTTGAAGTTGAGTGTGACTCGTTGGATTGTGGTGGTGAATGCAGTCCATCAAAAAGACCAAGAAACAATGAGAATCTGAAGTCAGCGCATTTGGGACGGCCCACACAATCTAAGAGAAGGGTTGGAGTGAAAAAGGTTAATTCGGGTAAGCCTTCTTATTTTCCCAAACGTGCAATGTGTCAAACTCTTGTTGCATAGTTCTCTCACCTAGTTAATTGTCTTCAATGTTTCTTTGTTGGTTTGAGAAAATAGTCAAAAAAATTTCCTTGGTTTGGCACATACGATTCTGATCTAAGAAGTCTTCCAAAATTTCTTTGGTCTGTGTATTCTCTTTTGTTGTTGCTATTTTAGTTAAATTCCGGCGACTTCAAAATGCACACCCCCCCCAAAAAAAATTCGAAGGTATGCAATCTTGTGGTTTATCTTTTACTCAATTCGGAGGTAATGAATTATGCATGTCTTCTGTTTGGTTCTTTGATTTACAAATAATTCAGTTGCAAAAGACGGAACTGTTGGGGGCTATGCGTTGCAATACGTATCCAACAGAAGACCTGTAACGGAGGAGGAGAAAAAGAATGCACTAAAAATGGCACGTGCAGCATTTACTCCAAGCAGTTGCATAGTAGTGATGCGAACCTCACATGTATACAGGGGATTCTTCCTGGTAAATTCTTTTGTACTTCCTCATTCAATCATATTCTCTTCTGCGATTGATTTTTTCACTCCTGTTTATGCAATATGCATTGCTTATTTGTATGTCTTTTATTCTGGTGAATTTACAAAATCCAATGTGAAAGTGAAAGACAAAGCGGCAATGGTGTAAATGCATAAGAATAGAGACAAAAAACGAGTGCTTGTGAGAAACAATTCCATATTACTATCAACCTTTCATTATTTTCGTTAGTCATTCTATACAGATAGTCAAATTGCTGATAGATATGAAAAACTTTAACCCTAGATATTTTTGGAAGTATGATCTCGACTGACTACTGTGCCACTATTTGATGCAGTCGATTCCTTCTGAATGGGTGTTTTCCCATTTGCCTCGTAAGGGCAAAGATGTGACACTCCGTGTTAAAGAGAAAGAGAAAACATGGCATGCCAGATATAATGGTATAGTCGGTAGTCGTGCCCGTGGACTGACTGGTGGTTGGAAGGATTTTGCTTTTGATAACAACTTGGAAGAATTTGACGTGTGTCTGTTTGAGCTTTCAAGTGGAATTCACGTTGACATAGTCATGGATGTTAGTATCTTTCGAGTTGTCGCAGAGGTAAGTCCCCTTACCCGGGTGTCCCGTTCCCCTTCAAGGCGTGGAAGGCGCTCAAAATATGCTACGGAACGAAATTAGGGCAATGGTGCAAGAGTTCCGTTGTTCTTGCTTGTGTTTATGGCATTATGAGAGTATTGCTTACTTTGAAAGTTTGTGGTGGGCAATTTTGATGCACTCAGATGTGGCTTTTGGATTTGAAAAGTACCATTAAAACAAGTGTTCCTAGTAGGCTGCGTAATACTATTATGATCTGTAGTCTCAACATAGATAGCCTTGTGTTTCGCATTGGTTCAGTGACCACCATTTCTTTGCTCACTGTCTACTTCAGCTGGAAATTTATTTTGTTTTTCCTTTGACATGGTTGCTCTATTCTTTTGGTGTGTTGCAATGCTCTTCAAAAGATGGAACATAGAACTGAGACACATAAAACCACAAGCGGAAAATACGGCGTCTGCATCCTTGCAGCAATGTTTTCTTTTGAACTAGCTGGAGACTGGAGTTCATTTTGATCACATAATTCACATCATGAATTTATGGATTGCTATGTTAGAGCAGGTTTTGCTGCTGCCAGAGCAAACTAAACTTAATTCAACTTTTAGTTACATTGTGTCCTCTGCACAATTTTGCTGCCATCCAGCTCAGTGCTGCTTTTAAGTGAAATCCACTCTAATGCTTTGACCAATTAGTTAGGAAGTGCCCATGCCGATTTTATTTCTTTGAAGGATACGTCTGATTTTTTTGTTTACTCTAAACAGCAAACAAACATGGGCAAATCAAGTTTTAGCCGGGCCAGCAATGTTATCTGCATTGCTCTTTGAAGTACTCAGTATAGATCCTAAAGTTATTGTCATTTTTTTGGAATGCTTATTCAAAGGGGAGCCATTTTGGGTGCCAAAGCCATATGTTGGCTTCAAGACCAAAATTCTCTTCTCCAGGCCAAAATTCGCTACTCCATGGGGAGGCATTTTGGGAGCCAAAAATGGCATAATTCGCTACTCCATGGGGTGGCATTTTGGGAGCCAAAAATGGCATGGCCATTTCTTTGGCCAAATTTGGTTGTGAAACTGTCATTTCCTGCAAGGGTTGTAAATCTAATGGCTCTTGGGAGCACTCCAATGACTGTGATATGTGAGTTTGATCAAAGTATCCAACTGTTGCAAGTGGTAGCCGCCAAATACTTAATGGATAGAGCCATTGAATCTCTCTGCCAAATTTTGACCAAATAACACTGTAATGAGCCAAAAAAATGGGTTTGACTCTTAAAAAATGGCCGAAACATCTCTAACAGTTGCAATTTGGCCAAGTAATAATCTCTAAGCATTTGTTCCTGGTTTGCAAACTATACAATTAGGTCATGGCATTAGTTAAAGGATAGTTAGCTATATCCACTACTTTTTATTGCTCTACATTGATGCTCTCCTTGTTGATGTTTCAGTGGACAATAGTTTTTCCTTTTTGATATTTTGGGATGAGTTTAAATTCTATTGGCCGGCGGTGGAAACTGCCACCGTTGTTGTGGACCCCATCATGCATTTATTGTAGTAATTAATCTGAACCGTTCCTATTGTACGGCATGCATAGTGGTATAACCATTTCAAGAAATCAGCTTGATTGGATATGTGTCAATAAATGAATTTTGGTTTATAAAATGGACGATTTAGATTCCTACAACAAATACACGGTGAGATCTACAATGGCAGCGGCTGAAAATCTAAGTTTTTACACGGAAAGAAAAAAATGACCTCATCAAAAAACGAAAATCCAAAAGCGTTCGAAATCGGGGGGGGGGGGGGGGTGGAACAAAGTAGTGTTGCGCATTTATCAAAATGTTTTTCAGTGTATCCCTTGAAGAATCTTAGGAAGTACGATGGGTTTAAGGAAGAAAAAAATGAAGTGATAGTGCCAAAGGATTGTATTTACTAGGCAAAGTTGACTCTGACCTCCTGGAGTTTAGGCCGTGTGCGGATATTTTTATGATTTAAAAGTGTGCATATAACATCCGGTGATTTGTGAAATATGCAGACACACTCTCTATCGTCATGTTCTCCATCCGCATTAACAGAATTTTGAATTTTACAAAAAACATATATATATATATATATAAGAGAAAAATACCCATTTGTCCTTTTCTTTATTCCTTCTTTCAATCCTTCAAATTGGCGTTACCACCGTCGCCGCCTCCTCCTTCAATCCTTTCTCCCTTAGTTTTTAACAGCCACAAATTCTCAATATTTGAAACAGAGCAACGACGATGGAAGCCAACACCTCACGCTTGCGCACCAGTCCGTTCATGGAGCTCACAATTCCCCTCTCGCGCTTGCAACTTTGTTCATTAAATTGCCCAATATTTCAATTTTTAAAAAAAATGGGGTTGCAGCGTCTATAGGGGAGAGGAAGAGAGAAAGAGGGAGGGGAGGACAGAGAGAAAGGGAGGAGAGAGACAAACAGATAGAAAGGTGAAAGACGGGGACAAAAAAGTTGTTCTTTTGGTATGTATGTTAACATGGAAGAAAAACATGACGATAATGGTTATATGGTGAACATTTTGTAAATTATTGGGTATTATGTGCACACTTTTGAACCATAGAGAGTGTATCTGTACATGGCTCAAACCACATGGGGCAAAGTATTTAGGTTGTGTTACACCAACTAAAATAAGTAATTATTTTTTAAATAACGGAGTACTTATTTTTTGAATTAAATGTGATGCATAGTGAGAGAATGACCTGTCTTGTAAAGAAAAAAATAAATATTTAAAAAATAAGAATCTGAGCTAAACGGGGTCTTACAAACATAACATTTCGTGATTAAATTCAAAGAAATGCTCAAGGGTAAAGAATTTCAAATGAATTTTTACAGAATGGAAACAACCATAATTACAAGCATACGTGTTCAAAAATTTGCAACAAGTGCTTTTCAAGGGGCTTTTCATATAGTATTTAAATTTTTTTGTCTCTAACTTTTAAGACACAAGCATAAAATTTTATATTTGATAAGGTGACATTTTAAATGCGGATCAAAAAAAAAAAGGTGACAATTTAAATGGTAATTTTAACTCTTCAAACTTAAAGAGTTAGAGAGTCGTATCAAGATGGTGTAGCTAGTTTATGAGTATCTCTCTGAGTATTTTTTGCTGACCTACTCTTCGACATAACTCTGAACTCAACTATATTCGAATCCTTTGATGCGCATGGTCTTAAACTTTTGGTGTAAGTGTAGCGCCTACAGAAATTCTATTTCTTTCTTGAAAAATGTTGCCTAACACGTTTTTTTTTGAAAGGCAAAGAAAATTTCATTAATCTTTGAAAGGAGATACAAAAACTAAAAGGACAAAAAGAACGGCATCGTATTCCTAACAAATAAGAATATTCCTTTGCCCAGTCTGAGACTCAATTCTTCGAATTGGAAAGAATCCAACTGAAGACCACACCTAAAGAGCCGAAGCCCGAACACCTAAATGGGCCAAGTGCAAACCCATACAAAGACTAAATGTTGCCTAACATGTTGACGACGGTTTTTACGAGCCAGTATTGTTTGGCCTTAGAAGCCACATGGTTTTTTTTTTTTTCTTTATTTAAATTTTTTTCGCATTGTTAGTTTTTTGTCAACATTTTGTGGATTATTGCTTTTTCATGATGAGAGAAATCTAAAAAGTAAAAAATTGCGATTGAAACTTAACTTTTTTGAATAAAGACAAAAATAATCAAATAAGCCAATTTTTTCGTCTTTATTAAAAAAATTTGGGTTTCAATAATAATTTTGTACTTTTTAGATTCCTCTTGTCATAAAGAATCAATAATCTTTTTTTTATAAGAACAAAAAAAAAAAGAGGCCGAACAATTTGGATTCAGCCCTGAACCCAAGCTACGAATTCGGGCTGCTTGTTGGGCCAATCCGAAGTTGCCTCTTAAGTCTCAGTTGGTAGGTAGGGAAGGTAATGGGACTCTTTTAATTCTACATGTTCAATGCCCTTTACCTCTGCAGTTTCCAAGCTGTTAGGATTGTCACACACACGCACATGATTTACGAGTATAAAACAGTAAAGAATCCACACAGAGATATACGTGGTTCTCCAAAATCGGGTATGTCCACGGGAGCGAGAGCGGCTGCTGTTCTTTTATTATCACAGTATGGAATAGAGTTTACAACATAGAGTATTTATAACTACTCTATTCTAACCCTAATATGGTATTTGGTTTGTACCCCAAAAATACCATTGTACGAACTGTACCATACTGCGGAGGGCAACGCCCCCCGCACCCCCCAATTATGGAACATTGGGCCTTCGGCCCAGTCTACTTTCACTGGATCATTGGCGATGGGCCAGATGCCGTTGCTCCGCTACGCTCCACTCGTTCCGCTCCGGCATCTGGCCTTCTTTCTAGAATTCCTTAGTATTTCTTCGTACTTAATATACGAGCCATAGTTCTAACTCAATTGAATCAATTCTCCTTCCCACTCCACGATTTCAGTGGAATTTTGGTAATAATCTCTCTCTCTCTCTCTCTCTCTCTCTCTCTCACACACGCGCGTGCACACGCATAGTCCTGTTTTTCGTTTCTTTTCCTCCCTAAGGCATCTTTGCAGTTGGCTTGTAAGAATTTGTGCATAGACGCGGGAAGTTATGAAGTTTTCACCTTTTGGTTTCTTTGAAGCTGAGAATTTGTATCTCCTCAGTAAAAAGGGTTTTTTGCCTTATTAATTTTTGGAATGTCCCAATATTTCCCCGTTTTCCCTTTGCTCTGAAAACCCCTTGTTTGTTTTAGCAGAAAGATGGGGGAAGATTGCGGGGATTGCAGTAAATGGGAACAAGACATGTACTGAACCCATTTCCAGTCCATTATGTTCCTTCAAATTCTCCTACAAGGTTTTGATCAGCAACTCGTGAGTTCAAAAAACTATTGTTAATCCCCTCTATTTTATGATCGTGTTCTTTTTTTTTTTTTCATGCAAAAAATGCGAGTGCAAGCGTGGTACCCATTCTTCCAACATGGAGCAAATAATGGACTATGAGGAAGTGGTCTGGGCTTGAAACTTAGATATTTGCTCCATCTTAAGGTCTCAAGTTCGATTCTTCTTGTCAACAACTCTTGGAGCCACCTCACTCCCACGCGTAAGCCTGTGAAATGGCTATGAGAGAGGCTGTAGGGATAAATTCAAGGTGTGGACAAGCTGGCCTAGGACACCCTGCATTACAACAAAATAAAATAAAAGGACTACAGGGACTTGAACCTCGTGCTTGTCCAACCAGGTCATTAGTTTCCACCTCTTGAACCAACCCCTTATTGGTATTATCATGTTTCGTTGTTTTGCTTATTGATTGTTTTTGGTTTTGTATCTGATTATGCGTCTATGCGTGTATGTTCCTACTCTCATTACCAAATTAACAGTTCTTTTGACCCTCCTCGTAGACATGGATGAATATGATTATATCTCTTGCCACATATGATGCTTAAAAATTTGAAAGAGTCATCCTAGTTGGCCATATTTCATAACGGAAAAGTCTGTGACGATATATTCGGACACATATGCGTCCGTAACCACCCGATGCATATGGGTCTCTCACTGTTTTGTGCGGCACACTTTTATCTGATGGCGCCAGATACAAGATGTGTCGGGATCTGTGTGTAGCATATAGCGTCGCTCTTTCATAATGGGTGCTGAGATAAACAGAGAGAGTCCGTTCCAGAAAACAAATAAGAACTTATTTTTTGTCCAATAATAAGGGTTGTTCCAAAAAAAATAAGAAGGTGGTATTTATTTTTTCAAAATTTACATAGGTACCAATGGGCGCCGGGGAGGGAAATCGTACCCTCGGCCGCGCCGGGCCGTCTCCGGCCACCGGACGGCCGATCAGAGCCGTCCAAAAGTTCTATAAAAAAAACCGACGTGGGAATTAACGACATCCGAGGTGTGTAGGATGCTTGATCCCAGCCCCCCTTTTCCGTGTAGGGTGCTTGATCATATATACACGGAAAAGGGGTGCTCGGATTAAGCACTCTACGCATCTCGGATGCCGTTGATTCCCGCGCAAGGCCCCTAGTTTTTTTTTTTTAGAATTTTTGGACGGCTCGGATCGGCCGTCCAGTGGCTGAAGACGGCCCGGTGCGGCCGCCGGTACGATTTCCCTTCGCCGGCGCCCATTATCATAGCAACAGTCTTATTTTTTGTATAAGGCAACTTCAAGTTCAAAAATTATGTGTTTATGCAAATAATTTTCCTACCATTATGGATCTTGTTTGATAGATCTCATTGAGATCTTTAATACGGTGCAAAAAAAATTGAATTTTTTTTTTCATTTACATTATTTTTGAATTTGAAAATGTGAAAGGAACTTTTTATTTGGGTTTTGTGGAATGGCCCTTCTTATTTTTGAATGAGAAGTGGCAAAATAAGTACTTATTTTTTAAGAAGGGTTTCAGAACGGAGCCTGATTTAAGTGCCACCCAAATTCGTGATAACATCATCTATCAAATTCTTTAGGCTGCCGTTATCAGAGCAAGGTGGGGTTGAATCTTTTAACTTCAGGGAAAAAAAATGATATTGAGCCTGAAAAATCTAGGGTTGGAATTGTAACTTGTAAGAGGATTGGATTAACAAGATATTAGCACTAGGTCTTTGCGTGATGCGATGATCAATTATCAGTGATGTATTTGAAGAAGTTTTCTATTGATCACATAATTCATCCAATCTAAGTCCCATATAACTATAGCACTATGGCAGAATCAGTAGCAGGGGTAGAGAAACAAATGCTCAATATTTGTGATACCTTTTGCTGCTTTGTGAAAGGTGCAATGAGCAAAATCCTGCATTCAGCGAAATTTAGCTACTTGAGAATCCACATATGATCTATTGGCCATCTATTTTTTTCTGTATTGAGCACTCCATGGTTTGATATTTACAACTTTCTTGACGAGATATGTTAAATCTTTGGTACATTCGTTCTCTCGGTCAAAATCCTCGAAACTCACTAGGATAGTGATGCTTCATTTTTGTTATGGTACTTCCTGTAGTTCTTTTTGTTAAATATTCTAGGTTAGGGTGTTTCTTATGCATAGATTATTGTGCTTTTGGGCCACTGGGTTAAACTGCAAACTTTTTTGTATTTGAATGATGTGAAGTGAAAGGTAATTCTCTAATTCTTTTTGCAAGATATTCCAGTAAAATTTGCGAGAAACATGAAAAGGAAATTACCTGAAAATGTAACCGTAATAGGTCGGAGTGGTGCCAAGTGGAATGTAGGACTGGTCGCAAGCGGGGACGCATTGCTTTTCAAACATGGTTGGAAAGAATTTGTTGAGGATCATTTTCTCAAAGAAGATGATGTCTTGATCTTTGGGTACAATGAGGACTCACGGTTTGATGTTTTAATATTTAATGGGTGGAGCTTCTGTGAGAGGGAATCTTTATATTTTGTCAGAAAATGTGAACATACAGAAGTAGATCCTGGATTCCAAACAAAGAGAAACATGAGGGAGAGTGAGGGTTCTGTTGAAGTTGGACATGACTCAAAAAGACCAAGAAACAATGAGAATCTGCAGTCAGTGCATTTGGGATGGCGCACCCAAGGTAGGACTAGGGAGGGAGCAAGCAATGTCATGACTCATCATGGCAAGCGTGTGGTGGCGAAAAAGGTTAATTCGGGTAAGCCTTTTTATTTTACCGAACATGCAATGTGTCAAATTCTACTTGCATAGTTCTCTCACATAGTTAATTGTCTTTAATGTTGCTTTGTTCAAGAAAATAGAAAAAAAAGTCCTTGGTTTGGTACATATGATTCCTAATCTAAGAAGTCTTTCAAAATCTCTTTGGTCCGTGTGTATTCTAATTTTTTGTTGCTATTTTAGTTCAATTCCAAATTCCATGTATGGCCATCTTGTGGTCTATCTTGTCATACAATTCTGAGGATTGTGAAATATGCATGTCTTCTGCTTGGTTCTGTGATTTATAAATGATTTAGTTGCGAAAGACGGATTTCTTGCAGGCTATTCTCTGCAATATGTATCCAATAGAAGACCTAAAACGGAAGAGGAGAAAGAGAATGCGCTAAAAATGGCAGATGCAGCATCAACTCCAGACAGTTTCATCATAGTGATGCGAGCCACACATGTGTACAAGAGGTTCTTCATGGTAAACTCTTGTGTAGTTCATAATTTGATCGTATTCTGTTCTGTGTTTGATTTTTTCACTCCTCTTTAGACCATCTGCATCTCATGGGTTTACAAAATTATATTATGTGAAAAGGTGAACACCAAAAAGGTAATGGTGTAAATTCATAAAAATAAAGACGGAAAACGAGGGGTGATATAGAAAGAGTGTGAGAACCAATTCCATATTACAAATCTTCCATTATTTTCGTTAGGCTATATACGCAATTGCTGACAGATATGAAAAACTTCAACAATAGATATTTTTTGAAGTATGACCATGACTGACTACCTTTGTGCAATCGATTTCTTCTGAATTGGCACTTTCCCATTTGCTTCGTAAGAACCAAGATGCGATCCTTCGTGTTAAAGAGAAAGAGAACACATGGCATGCCAGCTATTATGGAAGAGTTGGAGTTAATTCTGGGGGACTGGTTGGTGGTTGGAAGGATTTCGCTGTTGAAAACAACTTGGAAGAATTTGATGTGTGTCTGTTTGAGATCGCTAGTGAAACTCACGACGAAATTGTCTTGGATGTAAGTATCTTCCGAGTTGTTGCAGAGGTAAGTGCACTGACCCAGGTGTCACGTTCCCCATCAAAGCGTGGAAGACCATCAAAGTATTAGAGGAAATCAAATTAGGGCATTGGTGTATCAATTCTTCTGATATGAAGGAAAATGATTTTTGCACTCCAATTTCTTATAAATGAACTCCGAAATTTGTCTTTTAGTTCTTGTGTTGTGTGTAACTTTAAATATTAAAGGACGAACTTTGGAGTGCATCATAAGAAAGTGGAGTGCGAAAGTCATTATTCTACAATGAAAAGTATTGCGTACTTTGAAAGTTTTTGGTGGTCGATTTTGATGCGCACATATGTTGCCCTTTTTTGGATGAGAGTACAATTAAACAAGTGTTCCAGTTTAAAGTAAGCTATAGTGTGCTGTGCTGTGCCCGTATCCCAGCAGCAAGGTGTTTGCGTACTCGCTGGAAGTTTAAGTTCATTTTGAATTCATATGATTAACATATCATGAAAATATGCTATTGTTATTTTTAGAGCAGGTTTGGCTGCCGCTGGGAAAAATAATAAAAACTTTAAACTATTACTCTCGGAATTGGTAACCTTAAGTTTCGTAGGGGGTCACAATTTTCCGGGTAGGTACACCCCACTGCTTTCAAGTGAAACGGACCTCACCGTCTAATTTATGTCATTGCTATTGTTATCTGTATTGATCTTCGAAGTAGGTCAATGTTGCCTAAAGTTATTGTCATTTTTCTTAGATTATTGATTCTTGATAACAGTTGCATTTCAGCATTTGTTCTTGGTTAGCAAAATATTCAAGGTCATGACATTAGTTAAAGGATGGTTAGCTATGTCCAATTGCTCCTTTTTATTGCTCTGTTTAATGCTCCCCTTGTTTCAGCGGGAAATAATTTTCCCTTTTTTGTATTCGGGATATCAGAAAAAATGAAATTCTACCGCAAATATTAAGCACTTGGATCGTGATTAGGCAAAAAAAAAAAAAAAAAAAACGAAAAAGACCTCATCTAGGCACGATGCTTCCAATAGTTTCCAATTTTATTGGATGTCACCGAAGGGACCATTTAGGTAACGCTTAAGCATTCCGTTTTTTGACATAGAATGTAAGCAACACTTCAATCCAAAATCATTCAAAATCATAGGAGGGCACAAGGGTGTGTTAGAGATTTATCAAAACGTAATCACTATATTGCTTGAAGTTGCTCTGGCTTTTTTGGGTCTCTCTAAGTAAGTGACGGCATTGGTCCCTCAAGATTGAAATGCGCGTAAGTTTGCCCGAATATCTGAGCTCTTAAAGAAACTATACTCTTAGAAGAATCCAAGGAGGCATGATGGGTTTAGTGCCAAAGAGTTGTATTTACGAACATAACATTCCGTAATTTTTTTTTTTGTCAAACAGAAACTATAACATTCCGTAATTAAATTCAAGAAAGAAAATAATTTCTTTACACCGCCGGGGTAAATATTTGTTTTCTTCAAATTAATTGCATTGCGACACGTGTCAAAACAGTGATCCTAATTAATAAAACATGGCGATGTGGTGCAATGCAATTGATTTGGAGGAAACAAATATTTACACCGGCGATGTGAGGATCTCTGAAAGAAAATGCTCAAATGCAAAGAATTTCAAATGAACTTTTTAGAAGGGATACGAATACGTGTCAAAAAGTGTAAACGGCTTTGTTTGATTGACATTTTAGTTTAGTTTAGTTTTGGTAGTGAGTGGGAAGAGAGAAACAGGATAATGATTGAAGAGATGGGTAATAATTGAAAAGAGACAGAGAGAGATGAAAAAGTAATAATTGGAGAAATATGGCAATGATTGGAAAAATATATATGGTAATGATTGAAAAATTGAATTAAAACTAAACTAGAATGCTAACCAAAACATTATTTTATTAGGCATCTCTAGGGACGGAACAAATTTATATAGTATCAAATTTTGTTTTGGTGACACATAACATCAAGAGGCACTAAAAATTTGTGTCAACCATAAATTTGGAACAAGGGCGTTTTAAGGGGCGTTTCATTATTTAATTTTTTTTCTCACTTTAACTTTAAAGGATTCATTTTGCCAATCGTAAATTTCTATATTTGATGATGTGACAATTTAAAGATTCATTTTCATTTTGATGTGTGTGATAAAGAAAACTTACATCGAAAGTGTTCGAAAAGTGCAACTAGTGATTTAGATTCATTTTGATATGTAAGATCTAATTATCAAAATGAATCTCAACTACTGATTAATTATTTTTTTCGAGACACTTTCGGGATAAACAAAAGTCTAGCTGATCAGTCACCGGCCATTTCAGTATTTGATAAACAAAAGTCCTTTCACTTCCCTCGTCCAATGCATCAAATGCGTCCGCACATGCACAACTCCCGCACTTGGCAGCTGTTTATCGTGTCGAACTACTTTATAGTCCACAAAATTATATATATTTTTTGGTTTGTATTTTGAATTTTTTTTTAAAAACTAGTAGGAATAATAAGTGGAGAGAGATAAAGAAAGAATGTTAGAAGTAGGAGGAATTTAAGGGGTATTTTTGAAAAATTCTTTTTGAAAATGGAAGAGAATAAAGCATTAAATATTATTACTACAAGGAATATTTAATCGATTTTGCTATCCTCCGCTCATTAGGCAGAAAATAATATACACATACTTTTAAACAAGTTTGAATATTAATATATATATATATTACAGATATTAATATACTTTCATAAATATTAATATACATTTATCTGATATTAATACTTATTTTTGTTTATTACTCTATCCATTTGAACGAATTTTAGAATAATTCATGTGCTGCCCAGTGGGCCTTCGAATATGCACGAGTCCCGTGGCTGAATGACTTGTTGCAATGTCAGATTTTCTGGACACTCACATTTGAAACGCATTTAAGATGTGAAAGTCAAATGACAAAAATAACCCATGCCTTTACCAAATTCTTTTCTCCCTTGGTCAATTTGCCCCATATTGCACAGCCAATGCTAGTTTTATGACATGCGTCAATAACCCATTTTCATTGCTTGACAGTTTACACTAATGATTAATTTATTCACCACAATTATTTATTTTATCGTTATTAAATTTTTTTTGTGTTTGTTAATTTGACGTCAAATTTTTATGTGATATGGGTGAGTAAGGAATAGAGGAATAGAAAAAGTAAAAATTAATGACTTTTAAATAAGTATTTTGAGAAATATTCAAGAAAACGTTTAAAAACTTACTTTTTGAGCTTTTTTTTGTGGATATTTTTCAAAATATTTGTATAAAAGTTAAAATTTTTTTATTTTTCTGATTCCTCTCATCCTTACTCACTTATATCATATAAAAGTTTGGTGTAAAACTAACAAATGAAAAAAAATTGAATAAAGAAAAAATCAAAAAATTATTCTGCATAAGTTAATCATTAGCGTAAATACCGCACTGGTAAATCAAATTCATACTCTTTTATGAAAATTTTAATTTCTGTAATTTTGATGTACTGAAAAATAGTAATATGATAATGGAGAATTCGCCCTATATGTTTTGGTCTCTAGACTAATGTCCAAATATACTTGTTTTCACTAAAAATACAATTTAGTTCATTTATGCCTTGTTCTCTTTCCTTTTTAAAAAGAATTTTTCAAAAAATTCTCTCTAGATTCCTCATACTTTCAACATTTCTCTCTCTATCGCTTTTTCACTTATTACCCCTACAATTTTTCAAATTTTTTTTCAAAAACCAAATCAAATACAGCATTAGATAAGAGACATGAGTTATCTATGACCTTGAGTATTTCTTGATTGAATACCAAAAATATTACCTCTACAATTTTTCAAATTTTTTTTCAAAAACCAAACCATATACAACATTAGATAAGAGACATGAGTTATCTATGACCTTGAGTATCTCTTGATTGAATACCAAAAATACTGTTTAGGATGTGTTTTACTATCTAAAATAAATACTTATTTTTTTTAATAAAAAGTGATATATTGTGAGACAATAACCTGTCTTGTAAAACGAAAAAATTGAGACAGTGACTTGTCTTGTTAAGTGAAAAATAAGTATTAAAAAAAAAGAACCTTGATTGAACGGGAACTAATTAGTCAAATTTGAAAAAAAAAAAAAAAGATTCAAAAAAAATGCTACGGACCAAAAAAAATTGACACGTGTCAAAAATAGTAGCTTTGGTCGTACAATTGTGGGGCAAGCTGACCCCAGCGGAGAAAAGAATGTGGAAAAGGCGGAGGGCCGAGTCCCTGCCGTGCTTGGAAAGCGCTGGAAAAAGCAGCGCCTGCAAACGTCGTCGCTTGGGGCCTAGTTAGACAGGCCATTCGTTCACCTTTTGCTCCTCTCTCCCATACTCTATCTTTTGCTCCTCTCTTTATTGTATGAATTATTTTGACCATTAAAATATTATTTTTATGTTAAAGAGTTATCCATTAAAATATTACTTTTTCTCTCCCCCTATCAGTCTCTCATCCTCTCTTATTTTTTTTATATATTATTAATCAGTTTTAGAAAAATTAAGTGCTCCAATTTACAATCTATTTGAATTGGTGCAAAAATTTTATTTCTAAGATTATATTATTTTACAGAATGATGATTAATTTTTGTTTCTAGTGCTCTCATAATTAATAGATAAACAGTTTAAAAAAATTAAATACTTCAATATTCAATCTTTTTAAATGTAACGCTCCCAATTTTGGGTACGTTAAAGAAGCAATTTCATTGAAAAACTAAATAGAGTCTGGCTCAATATTACAACATAATTCTCCCAAGAGTACTTTATTAAACAAAAGGAGGGTAGACTAGGGTTCCTATCTACTACTCCGCCTCTTCTTCCATTCTGGCCAGCTCCTCGGCTCCGAAAGCTTCCAAGGTATAATGTTCACTCTGTTCATCTATGAGGTCTGACACATTATACCGGCGTCGCCACCAATATAATATGTCAGGGTCACCAAAGGTAACACCGTGAGCTTACAAAAACTCAATAGAGTAAACCCTACCCACTAACTCATAACTTACAAACAGTAAATCATATACGACGAATAGTAACAATCACACATCCACATTCACTATTCAAGTATCGTTGGTGTCTATGTTTTTCTGTGTTTCTCCTACGCAACTCATCGTAGACCGTGTCTCCATTTTCGCATACCAATCCATCTTTCGAAAATCATTTGTTTAACACACCCAACCTCGGTTCCGCCGTTCCGGGTTCCCGAGTATCCTCACAATGGTTCCGCCGCACCGGGTTTCCATTGGCACACGATTGCACTGGCTCCGTACCCCGGATAACCAAGCCACACACCCAACATCGGTTCCGCCGTTCCGGTCTCCCGAGTATCTTCACAATGGTTCCGCCGCACCGGGTTCCCATTGGCACACAAAACACACACCACACAATGGGCTACCATGTCCGGCCACATTGCGGTTTTCAAAACATTTCACCTTTTCAAAACATGCCTTTTCGTTAACCACACCCTAGGTGTCATGTTTCTAACTTTTTCGATTTTCGTGTCACCTTTTCATGCATAGACTCTGCGGTAGAACTTTTCACAAAAATAAGCATAAATCATTTATTGAAACTACACTAGCAAGATCATTCAACTCAATATTACTAAGCATGCTCGAAAAGATCAAAATATGAATACTTCAAATCAAGCGTTAAAATCTTATCCTTCGAAAATCGTTATATCTTACTTTTTGAGAAATTCAATACAACATATGTTTATTTAAGACAAAGTCATTTATCCAACATGTTCATACCTCCATTAGTGAGATAAACTTATTGACAATCATGCATTTTAAACAATAGATAACCTTATCTACTTGAAGCTAAACAATAGATAACCTTATCTACATAAGGAAAACAATAAGGATATTGATACTTTGAATCAAGAACATGCTACTTTCTAACGTAGATTCTATACTATACGTAGAGTTATTGGACTAGGGACTCTACTTATACTTAGGGAAGTGAGTAGAGAAAATCTACCTTGATCCGAAACTTAGTCGGGGCCGAACAAGCTAGTTGGAAGTTTTCTACGAGCGGTGAAATTCGTAAATCTGGACCAAACTTTGGATGGCAGTAACTCGGTCAATATTTGGCCGAATATAATCGTTCTTGGGTCGAAATTGAAGCTCTCGAAGTGCTCTACAACTTTCGTGAAGGAAGTTGATCCTAGAAACTACTTTAGGTGGGAGAAAAATGGTGATAAAGGAGAAGACAGTATGCTGTCTGGAAATAGAAATCCGAGATTTTTAGTGAACTTCAGATACCAATATCTTTGTCATTTCTTCACCGATTAGGGTGGTTCTTGGGTCTAACTTGAAGGTCTCGAAGTGCTCTACAACTTTCCCGAAGGGAGTTGGTTCTAAAAACTAGCCTAAGCAGGGGAAAACTGAGGATTTATGAAGGGCAGTAGGCTGCCTGGAAAAACAGAAATGGTTTCTAGAGAGAAGTGAGAGCAAGAAGTGAAGGTGTGAGTTGAAATGCTTGGAATGACTTGCTATTTATAGGCAAAACTTGAGCTCCTCCTCTCTCCTCTATGGCCGGCCCCCCCTTCTCTCATTTCTCCCATGGATTTGCTCCATTGAATTGTCATCTCATGCCTTTCAATCATGCCATGCCTTTCATGACTTGTTACTTCCATTTGTAGGCCAAATCTTAGGCCATCATGAAGGGTTTTTGACTTGTCAAGTCTATGGGGAGGTTGCTTGCAAGAAGGAATATAATCATGGCCTAGCTTTGTACTTTGAAAGACTAGAAATAAGTTGGCAAGTGGTCAAAAATAGGCTTAAAGGCTATAATGTTGCTTGTGTAAGTAATCAAAACTCATGCACACACTCCACCCCACTCTCTCCATCCGGCCTTTCTCTCTCTCTCTCTCTCCATCCGGCCCCTCTCTCTCTCTCTTGTTTCTATATACATCCAAGAAAATCTAGGAAAGTAAGTCTAGGATTTTAAGATTAGAACATAGGTGTGCATGCATGGCAAAGCTAGCCGAAGCAAAATGATGGGATTCTTTGTATGACTTGTCTTGTCATGCTTATTGGCAAGTCAAAGGTCTATTAATCAAGGGACGAAAATTCCCCTAACAATTATGGACCAAGGGGTAAAGGAATATTGGTCATAATTAGGGTTGAAAATGACTTGTCATGGGGTATAATGATTACCCCTAAAAGTTTAAGGGTTCAATTAGGGTTCGGGGGTTCAAAAGGCTCAAAGACGGTCAAAAAGGTCCACCTAGGGTTAGGGAATTGTAACTAGGAGAAATGGTAGTTTGGTTTGTCCAACAAGTCGGTTGGAAACTAACCTTACTCGCCAAGTAGGATTTCTAGCCAAAAAATATAATTTAAAGATTTTATCTAACTTGTTAGGAAAATATACAAGTGCTTTTATAAGCATACTTGTTTTTAGAAAATGACTAGATTGCTCGGCGTGAAAGATATAATTTTATAAGTTTCAAATCTAATTATGACGGATTATAAAAATTAAAAAGAAATTTTTAGTAGCAAATCCAAGTAATTAAGATAAAATTTAAATATTTAACGAAATTTTTATTTACCAAAAATCAGGGTCGTTACATTAAACTTGTGCGAAGATTTTATTTTTTGATCATTTTATCCTATAAGAACATATATATGGTCATAATTAATTTTTATCTTTAATACTCTCATAATCAAGTATCTGCTCTACAGATTCTAAATAAAAAATAGATACTTAATTATGAGAGCCTTAGAGACAAAAAATAATATGACCTTCTAGGATAATGATAAAAAAAAAAAAATTTGCGCCAGTCCAAACGAATTGAAAATTAAAACACTTAATATTTTATCATATTTTTTAATGTATAAGCAGTCTAAAAAAATTAAAGAAACGAAAATGTATATTTTAATAGGTGGTAGGTAAAATAGATAGTATTAGCGTAATTGTGAAAGAAAAAATTGATAACTTAACCAAAATTATGCACGGCTCATGAGGTGGTTATTCATTACTGTACATGCTCTAAGTGATAAAGGGGGGGAGAGTCAGAGTAAAAAAAAGGGAAAGCTGAAGTGGCTTGTCTTACTTGGCCCCAAACGCCGACGTTTCCTGTGGCTGCTAATTCCAGCGCTTCCCAAGCGCTGCAGGGACTCGGAACCCGGAAAAGGCAGTAGGGGTAGCTTTTGTAATTTGGTTTCCACATCTTAAATGCGTTTGTGAGGAGTGTCCCAGCCACCTGACATTGAAGCAAATGGCTGTCAAGTCGGCCACTAAACTCGTGCCCATGGAACGCGCTCTACTTTTATCGTGATTTTACTAGTAACTATAATTTTATGTACAAAGTTGAGCGTTTGTTTATAAAAATGAAGCGTGAAAATCAATTTTCAACTTTATAATATAACTCCGAACTCAATTATATTCAAATCGTTTGATACATATGTTTTTAAACTTTTAGGCTCCATTTGTTTCGATGTAAAATGTTTTTTCAGAAAAACAAACTTCAAACTTTTATTTTTCGGTACTTGATTGGCACTTGAAAATATTTTCAGAAATCGAAAAATAGTGTAGAGAGAGAAGGCTTAAACGATGGAGAGATTTGAAAAAATTGAAATTGAATGTGATTAAGGATTGAAGATGGAGGAAACTGAGCAATGAGAATTGCAGTAGAAGGCAACGGGTTTATTTTAGAAAATAATTTACGGAAGATTTAAAGGTAAGTCATTTTTATCCAATTAATAAAAAATATTTTACATATAAAATATTTTTTCTCATTTTTTACACAATCAAATATTGAAAAATAGATAAATATGTTACCGAAAAATATTTTATCGAAAAATATTTTACGGTCAAACAAACATAGCCATAGCGTAAAATGTAGCACCTATAGAAATTCTATTCTTTTCTTCAAAAAAGTTGCATAACCTGTAAGGGAAGCGGGGGATGCTGTCCCCAAAGGGACAGCAACGTGCTGCTGTGTCCGATTCTAGGCCCACTCCGGTCTCGTTTCGATAATCAGAATCGTTCACTTTGTAGACTTCGTCGAGTAAAATAACTGTGCAAAAAATCAGCTTGATTGGATATCGTTAAGTGCCTGATCGGAGCCCATATAACTCTCGGTCCATGGGTTACAGTGGATTTGATCCAGTGTTTCGGATCTATTCTTTTCAAGATAAAAAGGTTCCGATCAGGAACTTAACGATATCCAATTAAGCTAATTTTTTGTATGGTTGTTCTACTCGACGAAGTCTACAAAATGAACAATTCCGATCATTAAAACAAGACCGAAGTAGGTCCAGAAACTGAGCCCAGCAGCACACTGCTGTCTCCTTGGGGACAGCAGCCCCCCCCCCCCCCCCCCCCCCCGGAAGCGACGATTTTTACGAGCCATTGGCAAAAGGCTAGTTATTCTCCTTGCTCAGGGCCGCTAATAAAACACGGGTTTGGATTGAGCCGAAGCACAGACCTAAACCCAAGCTACGAACTCCTTTACCTTTGCAGTTTCCAACCCCTTCAATACTCCTCCTTACCATAGCACGATTTCAGTGGGGATTTTGGTAATAATCTCTCACTCTCTCTCACACACACACATGTTTTTCTTTTCTTTTCCTTCCAAAGACATTTGTGCATCTGGCTTGCAAGAATTCGTGCAAAGACGCTGGAAGTTAGAAAGTTTGCACCTTTTTGTTTCTATGAAGCTAAGAGTTTGTTTTATCTCCTCAGAAAAAGGGTTTTTTGCCGCATTAATTTTTGGGAAGTCCTAATATTTCCCCGTTTTCCCTATGCTCTGAAAACCCCTTCTTTTGTTTTGGCAGAAAGATGGGAGAAGATTGCAGGGATTGCAGTAAATGGGAACAAGACATGTACTGGACCCGTTTCCAGTCCATTATGTTCCTTCAAATTCTCCCCCAGGGTTTTGATCAGCAACTTGTGAGTTCAATAATCTTTTGTTAATCCCCTCTCTTTTATGATCGTGTTCTTTTTTTTTTTTTTTCGTGCAAGTATGGTATCCATCCTTCTGACAGGGAGCATTGCCCTGTTACATCACACTACTGTAGAAACCCCGATGCACATATGATGTGAGGTGTTACGAGTATGTTTAGCTCTAATAATGGACTAGGGAAACCTCAAGGGGTTGGCCAATTGGTCTTGACTTGGGACTTTTGTGTTTGTCTCATTCTAATGTCTTAGGTTCGATTCTCCTTGTCAACAACTCTTGGGGACATCTCACTCCCACACGTAAGCGTGTGAAACGGCTGTGAGAGGGGCTGTAGGGATTAGTTCGAGGTGCGCACAAGCTGGTCAAGGACACCCTGTATTACCAAAAAAAATATAAAAAGAACTATGAGGACTTGAACCTTGTGCATCTCTTGCCACATATGATGCTTAGAAATTTGAAAGAGTCATCCTAGTTGGCCATATTTCATAACGGAAAAGTCTAACAACAGATTTCGACACATATGCGTCCGTAACCGCCCGATGCATATGGGTCTCTCACTGTTTTGTGGGGCGCGCTTTTATCAGATGGCGCCAGATCAGGATGTGTCAGGATCTGTGTGTAGCATATAGCGTCGCTCTTTCATAATGGGTGCTGGGATAAACAGAGATTGATTTAAGTGCCACCCAAATTCGTGATAACATCATCTATCAAGTTCTTTAGGCTGCTGTTATCACCGCAAGGTGGGGTTGAATCTTTTAACTTCAGGGAAAAAAAAAATGATATTGAGACTGAAAAATTTAGGGTTGGAAGTTGGAATTTTAAGAGGATTGGATTAACAAGATATTAGCACTAGGTCTTTGCGTGATGCGATGATCAATTATTAGTGATGTATTTGTAGAAGTTTTCTATTGATCACATAATTCTTCCAATCTAAGTCCCATATAACTATAGCACTATGGCAGAATCAGTAGCAGGGGTAGAGAAACAAATGCTCAATATTTGTGATACCTTTTGCTGGTTTGGGAAAGGTTCAATGAGCAAAATCCTGCATGCAGCGAAATTTAGCTACTTGAGAATCTGCATATGATCTATTGGCCATCTATTTTTTCTGTATCGAGTGCTCCATTGTTTGATATTTTACAATTTTCTTGACAAGATATGTTAAATCTTTGCTACATTCATTCTCTTGGTCAAGATCCTCGAAACTCACAAGGATAATGCTGCTTCATTTTGGTTATGGTACTTCCTGTAGTTCTTTTTGTTGAATAATCTAGGTTAGGGTCTTTCTTATATATAGACTATTGATATTTACAATTTTCTTGACAAGATATGTTAAATCTTTGCTACATTCATTCTCTTGGTCAAGATCCTCGAAACTCACGAGGATAATGCTGCTTCATTTTGGTTATGGTACTTCCTGTAGTTCTTTTTGTTGAATATTCTAGGTTAGGGTCTTTCTTATATATAGATTATTGTGCTTTTGGGTTGCTGGGTTAAACTGCAAACTTTTATGTATCTGAATGATGCTGAGTGGAAGGTTATTCTCTAATTCTTTTTGCAGGATATTCCAGTAAAATTTGCCAGAAACATGAAAAAGAAATTACCCAAAAATGTAACCGTAATAGGTCCGAGTGGTGCCAAGTGGAATGTAGGATTGGTCGCAAGCGGAGACACCTTGCTTTTCAAACATGGTTGGAAAGAATTTGTCGAGGATCATTCTCTCAAAGAAGATGATGTCTTGATCTTTAAGTACAATGGGGACTCACGGTTTGATGTTTTAATATTTAATGGGTGGAGCTTCTGTGAGAGAGAATCTTCATATTTTGTTAGAAAATGTAAACATACAGAACTAGATCCTGGATTCCAAACAAAGAGAAACATGGGGGAGAGTGAGAGTTCTGTTGAAGTTGGACATGACTCCTTGGATTGTGGTGTAGGATGTTCTCCAACAAAAAAACCAAGAAATAATGAGAATCTGCAGTCAGCGCGTTTGGGACGGCGCACCCAAGCTAGGACTAGGGATGGAGCGAGCGATGTAATGACTCATCATGGCAAGCGTGTGGTGGCGAAAAAGGTTAATTCGGGTAAGCCTTTTTTATTTTTCTGAACATGCAATGTGTCAAATTCTACTTACATGGTTCTCTCACATAGTTAATTGTCTTTAACGTGTCTTTGTTTGAGAAAATAGAAAAAAAAATTCCTTGGTTTGGTTCATATGATTCCTAATCTAAACAAGTCTTTCAAAATCTCTTTCGTCCATGTGTATTCTAATTTTTTGTCGCTATTTTAGTTCAATTCCAATTTCCATGGTATGGCCTTCTTGTGGTTTATCCCGTCGTTCGATTTTGGGGATTGTGAAATATGCATGTCTTCTGCATGGTTCTTTCATTTATAAATGATTCAGTTGCGAAAGACGGATCTGTTGCGGGCTATTCTCTACAATATGTATCCAATAGAAGACCTGTAACAGAAGAGGAGAAAGAGAATGCGCTAAAAATGGCATTTGCAGCATCAACCCCTGATAGTTTCATAGTAGTGATGCGAGCCACACATGTGTACAGGAAGTTCTTCATGGTAAATTCTTGTGTAGTTCATAATTTGATCTTATTTTGTTCTGTGTTTGATTTTTTCACCCCTCTTCAGACCATCTGCATCTCGTGGATTTACAAAATTATATTATGTGAAAAGGTGAATTCCAAACGGGTAAACCAAACCAAACTGAGCCTTACGTCCCAATCACTTGGGGTCGGCTACATGAATCCGTTTCCTCCATTGGACTCTGTCAAGTGCCACTTGTTCACACAGACCCATTATACTCATATCTTTGCGCACTACAGCATCTAATGTCAATTTAGGTCTACCCCTTCCCGTAACATTGCTACCTAGAGTTATCCTATCCGCTCTCTTAACTACTACATTTTCTGGTCTACGGTAGATATGCCCAAACCACCTTAGCCTATTTTCCCTCAACTTCTCCTCTATAGGTGCTACACCTACCATCTCACGAACTGTTTCATTTCTAATCTTGTCTCGTCTAGTCTTGCCACACATCCAGCACGTAAAAAGAACCCGTCAGATCTTTATGACATGAATCCAAATATGAATTCCAAACGGGTAATGGAGTAAATTCATAAGAATAAAGACAAAAAATAAGGGGTATAGAAAGAGTTTGAGACCCAATTCCATATTCTAAATCTTCCATTATTTTCGTTAGGCTATATACGCAATTGTTGACAGATATGAAAAACTTCAACCATAGATATTTTTTGAAGTATGACCTTGATTGACTACCTTTGTGCAGTCTATTCCTTCTGAATGGGTCCTTTCCTATTTGCTTCATAAGAACCAAGATGTGATCCTTCGTGTTAAAGAGAAAGAGAACACATGGCATGCCAACTATTATGGTACAGTTGGTAATTCTGGGGGACTGGTTGGTGGTTGGAAGGATTTCGCTGTTGAAAACAATTTGGAAGAATCTGATGTGTGTCTGTTTGAGCTCGCTAGTGGAACTCACGACGGAATTGTCATGGATGTTAGTATTTTCCGAGTTGTTGCAGAGGTAAGTGTACTGACCCTGGTTTCCCGTTCCCCTTCAAAGCGTGGAAGACCTACAAAGCGTGGAAGACGCCGAAAAAGTCCGAGGAGCTGAAATTAGAGCACTGGTGTATCAGTTCTTATGTTCTTGTTTATGTTTATGGTATGGAGGAAAAGTATGGTGTACTTTTGGAAGTTTTTGGTGGGCAATTTTGATGTACACACATGTTGCCTTTTTGGATGTGAAAGTACAATTAAACAAGTGTTCCAGGTTTAGTAAGCTATATTTACTACTGTGTCTTCTGTTAGATATAATTGTGCATTTTGCATGGCTTCTGACCCACCATTTCTTTGCTCTCTCGCCTTTACTTCAGCCGGAAAGATGAGTATATTTTTGGTGTGATTGCTGTATTCAATTGGTGAGACCAGAAACAGAAAACGGCCAGCAAACAAAAGCGTGCCGTGTCTGTATCCTAGCAGCAAGGTGTTTTCGTACTCGCCGGCATAGTTGTTGGAATCATATGATTCGATCTGGTTCAGTGGATTGGAAATAGCTGCCTTTACTTCAGCCGGAAAGGGGAGTACATTTTTATTGCTCTGTTTAATGCTCCCCTTATTTCAGTGAAACAATTTTCCCTTTTTTGGTATTTGGGATACCATAAAACGAAATTCTACCGCAAATATTAAGCGCTTGGATTGTAAGTAGGCCAAAAAAGAAGAAGAAGAAGACCTCATCTAGGCACAATGCTTCCAATTTTAGTTTCCAATTTTATCGAATGTCGCTGAAGGGACTATCTAGGCATGACGCTTAAGCATTCTGTATCGGATGTCGCTAAAGGGACAATCTAGGTATGACCCTTAAGCATTCCGTTTTTTTGATAGAGTGTAAGCTGCACTTCAATCCAAAAGCGTTCCAAAACCATAGGAGGGCACAAGGGGGTGTCACAGATTTATCAAAATGTTTTCACTATATTGCTTGAAGTTGCTCTGGCTAGGCCTTAGGAGGACACATATGTGTCTTTAACCATCCGATGCACTTAGGTCTCTCGCTGTTTTGAGGGGTGCACTTTCTTCGGATGGCACCAGATACAAGATGTGTCCGGATCTGTTCGTAGCATAATTCATAATTCATTCAATCGAAGTCCCATATAACTACAGCACTATGGCAGAATCAGTAGCAGGGGTAGAGAAAGAAATGCTCAATGTTTGTGATACCTTTTGCTGCTCTGTAAAAGGTGCAATGAGCAAAATCCTGCATTCAGCGAAATTTTGCTACTCGAGAATCTGCATATTATCTATTGACCATCTATTTTTTCTGTATTGAGCACCCCATGGTTTGATATTTACAACTTTCTTGAAGAAATATGTTACTAGATCTTTGGCACATTTGTTCTCTTGGTCAAGATCCTCGACACTCACGAGGATAGTAGTGTTTCATTTTGGTTATGGTGCCTCCTTTAGTTATTTTTGTTGAATATTCTATTTTAGGGTCTTTTTTATTACTAGATTTAATTTTGTGCTTTTAGGCCGTTGGGTTAAACAGCAAATTTTTTTTTTTGAATGATGCGAAGTGGAAGGTAATTCTCTAATTTTTTTTTGCAGGATATTCCAGAAAAATTTGCCAGAAACATGAAAAAGAAATTACCTCAAAATATAACCGTAATAGGTCCAAGTGGTGCTATGTGGAATGTAAGACTGATCGCAAGCGGGGAGACCTTGCTTTTCAAACATGATTGGAAAGAATTTGTTGAGGATCATCCTCTCAAAGAAGATGATGTCTAGATCTTTACGTACGTCGGGGAGTCATTGTTTTTTTTTATTTTATATTTAATGGGTAGAACTTTTGTGAGAGGGAATCTTTATATTTTCTTAGAAAATGTGGAGTTTGTGGACATACAAAACTAGATATTGGATTCCAAACAAAGAGAAACACGGGGGAGAGTCCTGTTGAAGTTGGACATGACTCCTCGGATTGGGTAGGATGTAGTCCATCAGAAAGACCAAGAAACAATGAGAATCTGCAGTAAGTGTTCTTGGGATGGCGCACCCAAGCCAGGACTGGGGATGAAGCTAGCGATGTCATGACTCATCATGGCAAGCGTGTGGTGTTGCAAAAGGTTGATTCGGGTAAGCCTTCTTATTTTCCCAAACATGCAATGTGTCAAATTTTATTTGCATAGTTCTCTCACATACTATAGTTAATTGTCTTTAATGTTTCTTTGTTGGTTTTAGAAAATAGACAAAAATTCCTTGGTTTGGTACATACGATTTCTAATCTAAGAAGTCTTTCAAAATCTCTTTGGCCTGTGTATTCTTATTTGTTGTCGCTATTTTAGTTCAATTCCAAATTCCATGGTATGGCCATCTTGTGGTTATTCTGTTGTTCGATATTGGGGGTTGTGAAATATGCATGTCTTCTGATTGGTTCTTTGATTTATAAATGATTCAGCTACGAAAGAAGGATTGGTTGAGAGCTATCATCTGCAGAATGTATCCACCCGAAGACCTGTAATGGAAGAGGAAAAAAGGAATGCGCTAAAAATGGCACTTGCAGCATCAACCCCAAACAGTTTTAGAATAGTGATGCGACCCTCACATATATACATAAATTTCTTCATGGTAAATTCTTGTAGTTCATAATTTGATTGTATTATGTTCTGTGATTGATTATGTCGCTCCTCTTTATACCATCTGCATCTTGTAGATTTACAAAATTATATATGTGAAATGAGTGAAACACCAAAAGGGAAATGGTGTAAATTCGTAAGGATAAAGACGGAAAACGAGCCCTAATGTAAAAAAAGAGTGAGAACCAATTCCATATTCTAAATCTTCTGTTATTATTCGTTAGGCTATATATACAGATATGCTGGCTGATATGAAAAACTTCAATCGTAGATATTTTTTGAAGTATGATCTTGACTGACTTCCCTTTGTGCAACACTATTTGATGGGGACGATTCCTTCTGAATGGGTGCATTGCCATTTGCCTCGTAAGAGCCAAGATGTGACTCTTCGTATCAAAGAGAACGAGAAGACATTGCATGCCAAATATAAGTGTAGAGTTGGTGTTGGTGCCAGTAGTGGACTGGATGGTGGTTGGAAGGATTTCGCTTTTAAAACAACTTGGAAGAATTTGATGTGTGTCTGTTTGAGCTAGCTTGTGGAACTCACGATGGAATTGTCATGGATGTTATTATCTTCCGAGTTGTTGTAGAGGTAAGTGCACTGACTCGGGTGTCCCGTTCCCCTACAAAGCGTGGAAGATGCTGAAAATGTCCGAGGAAGTGAAATTAGAGCTCTAGTGTATCAATTCTTGTGTTCTTCCTTATGATTATGGTATTATGGAGGAAAAGTATGGTGTAATTTGGAAGTTTTTGGTGGGCTTTTTGATGTACACATATGTTGCCCTTTTGGATATGAAGAGTACAAGTAAACAAAGGTGTTCCAGTTTTTTAGTAAGCTATATTTACTACTGTGTCTTCTGTTAGATATATTTACTTCAGCCGGAAAGGGGAGTATATTTTTGATGTGATTGATGTATTCAATTGGTGAGACCAGAAACAGAAATCGGCCAGTGAACAATAGCGTGTCGTGTCTGTATCCTAGCAGCAAGGTGTTTTCGTACTCATTGGCATAGTTGTTGGAATTGTACGATTCGATCTGATTTAGTGGATTGGAAATAGCTGCCAATGATTAGTGAACTGGTGGATCAGAAATAGGTGTGAATCATAAGTGGACCGGTGAACGTTCGATTCACTTAAAATGTCTTTAAGTTCATTGTTGACTATTTTCTTGTTTTTTTGTTGTTGGTAAAGGGTTCAAACTATTTGTTTCACCTCTTTAGAATTGTGGTATGTCATTTTTTGTCTACGTTTCTCCTTATGTAGTGTTAGAAGTAGTAAAAAGAAAAGCAAATCTATTACTCGAGTGAATAAAAAGACAGAAAATGAAATACAACCACCCTATCTCTATCTATACTATACACTAACAAGAATGTAGTTACGTAAAATAAAAAGTTCTCTCCTACATGAAATTTTCTCACTTCTTAGTTTTTTTATTCTTTATTTAAAAATGTAGAATATGGAGTGTATTTTTATTTGAAAACGAAACTAAGTGTAATCAATAACATGAAATTATCTCAATTCTTAATCTATATTTTGCATGAAATTATCTTCTTTCTCACTAAGTTTTTTTCATCCCCATTGATCGAACGGGCAAAGACACTAGTAAACCTTCTTTGTTTTGTAATTTTACCTCTTTTTCACAAAAAACAGACCATAAGTAGAATACACAAATCCTCATTACTTGGAAGTTGCAAGTTGCAATAGAAGCAGCATACCCCACATTATTATCAAATCATTATTTTAAAGAACCTTTTTATTGACTTAGGTCTAAAACTTGCATTCATAGTATATATTTTAGTTATTCTAATCAATAAGCATATGTTTTCATGCACTATAAAAATTATGACCGAATCGGAGCAATTCATGATTCAATTCGATTCACGATTAGAAAAAGGACCATTCCGATTCAAGATTTGACAACCTTGCTCACCGGAAGTTTAAGTTCCTTTTGATCATATATGATTCACATATCATGAATTTATGTCATTGCTATCTGCTGCTGGGGCAAAACAAGAAAAACTCAAAGTTATTACTCTAGCAATTGGTAACCTTAAGCTTCATAGGGAGTCAACAATTTTGTTCACCTTTATGAACTGTTTTATGGGTAGGGTACACACCGCTGCTTAAAGTGAAACCCACCCCACTGTCTAATGTATTAACCGATACAGTGTAACGTTCGCACTCGCGAACAACATTGGACTGGTGAAAGGGTGACACAATTGCAAAATTCTCCAACCGATTATGATGGTTAGTACAAGCCCTTGTAATACAAGGTTCAGTGACAAATGGAGAACAAGACTACTTATCTCCAAGAAATAAATTTCCCAAACAGAGTGCTGGATCAGCATAGAAATTAGACTTCAGCACGTTCTGAAAACAGTCATCTCAACAATAATACTTGACTGGGATCCTCTCTCTCTCTCTCTAACCTATGGCTTGGAGCTTCCATTGTTCTCTCAGCCTTACAAGGGATGATCTCAGGCGTAATCAGCTGGAGGGTCTCTGACATGCAGCAAAGAGCTGCCAGCTAGTGAAGGCCATCACCAGAGAAGTGAAGAGCTCAAATCCTACCACCTCTGGAAAGTGCCATCCCAAGCCACGCCTTAGATAGCTGCAAAAAACCCATTATTAGGCACGATGGATATAATTGCAGAAAATGTTTTGCAATAACACTTTTGAGTAATGCCAATTATCATTATTCATAACTCAAAAAGGTGGCCTGACCAATGTTCAAGAGTTAAACAAATTTCAGCAGCTAAACATAGCCATCTATTCATATCAACTTGTATAAAACACTAGCTTGTGAGAAGTACTGTAAGATACGTGGGAATGAGGACGTACTAAGATTCAGTTTAGACAAGAAATAACTCTGGTTTATAAAGGTTCCAACTGTATGTAATGAAGACACAAAACTTGGTAACTCGAGCACCATATGCTACCTATCATATTTCAGATGTAACACCGGTTGATCAATATCGCTTTCAATTCTTTGTTTCATAGGACAATTTAGAGGATTTAATTATTGTTACATGGGGATAATTCTATGACTATGAAGCAATATGGATAACAGACCTCGTGATGGATGGCATCGTAGCCACAATCCCTGCACACGCATATATTATGGGTATCAATGTCTTGGGTTTGTTTTTCCGAAGCCACATCAAAGATCCCAACGCAGCAAGAGATATACTCAACACCTGAATCACGGAGCATGAAAACAAAATCAACCAGGAAAAGAATAATCTCTCTCTTTTACAAAAAAAAAGAAAGAAGAATAACCATATCAACAGACTCAGGGCATTGTCATGACAAAAGTATCAACCCACCTAACAATACGAATTATTATGTGCATTCCAAGAGTTTGATACAGTACATAACTCGCATGCAGATTCTGAACCAAAAAAAATGATATCATACCAGATTTGCATTTGCTTCAAGGCCTTGCAGGATGTAGTCCCAAGTAAATTCTAGTCCTCTAGCACCAACCCATAGGGGTGCCAACCGATGCAGAACAGAGTCTGCAAAAGCCCACCCTGCCAAAAGGAAAATGGTACCATACTGTCAAGCAAGATGAAGATAATCCTACATAGTAACCTCCCCATCATTCGAAAGAACTACAGCAGGTATTTCCACAAAAGTTCACCAACTCTAATTCCAAAGGTAACATAGCATAGTAGCATAGTAGCCAGAATGATCTTTCTAGGTCATAATCCTAAGATTCCTACTAACATTAGAACTAGATACGGCTACTCTAACGACAATGCATGACAAACTAAACAAAGGACAAAAACCATGATAGCCTATAAATATAACTAAAGAAGAAATAGCCACAAATCCATCCAGAATAGGCAGTAAAAAGCAATTGGATGTCAAATCAACTGGAGTCAAGCTTCCCTCACCAAGTCCAACAGCTTGGAACTTATGATTTTGAGAGATGTTCCTGTGAGTCAACTGTGTCAAGGCAAAGTACAGCCCAGCAACATCAATAAAGCCGATCAAAGCTTTCAATAGTTCCTGAAATAAAGATGAAACATACTTTATGACTGCAAATCTCACACAGGAATTGACAACATATAAGTAACTAGACAAAATCTATTTAGTGTGAGATTTTTTCCAACATTATTTGGTCCCTCAAAATATGTATCTACGTACGTAGATTACGAAATTCATGTACAGTCAGAGATTATTCCAGCATTCCAGAGAATTGATCAACTTGAATCCAAACTTTTACTAGACTTATCATCTCATGTCAACATTGACACTTTCTCTTCATACAACAAGCCACCCAGGGGACAGGACTTAGGGAAGAACACTGATCTGATTTTAACTTTGTGGATACTTGGCCCGAATCTCAAGGGCTGAAGGAAAAAAGAGACCTCAGGAGTGAGTGTTGTCATAGCTGAAAGACAACCCCCAAGGGCTTCTCTGAAGGACGACCACTCCCAAGGTCGGTAACCCACACTTGAGCTGAGGCAGGGCTCAGGTGACTCGGGACCGAAGGAGGAATGAGGCATGGAGGTTTGAACCCAAGGAATTGTCTGAAGGCTTAAGCTCCATTTAGGAGCTAACCTTCAGAACAGTCTTAGAAGGAGAGGAAGACCTGCTGACTGAGAGCTCAGCTTTATTGGGATTGGAATCATACCAACCCTCTGAAACCAAAGGACAAGACATCACCTACCACCTAATATTCATACGAAGTCCCACATATCACTGACCTCTGGACGCTGAAACTTCAAACCCAAGTCCCAAACATCACATGGCTATAAACGCCTTTCTGTCCACCCTCTTATAACCCTCCATGTGTCCCTTGATTAGCCGACTCCAACCCAACAACCCTTGACCTATGACACTTGGCTGTCATAGGTTTGTCCCCTAAGACCATAGGCTTTGACCTTCAAACAGGCAGTCATTCAGAAGCCTCCACGTGCCCTTCAGACATATACCCCTTTTAGAGAAACTCTTTGCCTATATATAAGACATCCAAGCCATCATAAATAAGTGGTTGTTCATCTCCTTATCACTGATACAGATCCCAATACTCCCATAGTACTCTCTCTCCCTCAGATTGCCTTGGGTTCCCTCCTCTCCGCCTTTGGCAACCCTGAGTCTTGGAGAACTTGCTGATCTCCCTGGATCACCTTTAGGGCTAGCACAGCCCCTCAACCTTACAAACTTCTATTTGTTTTCACCCATTTTGGTTCAAGTAAAAAAGAAATGCAATTGCGTTCCCCTCGAATCACATATAGATGGGGAGACAGAGTACTGGATGGATCACTGAACGAGCCCCCATATATTTTCTTCTACACACATTTGTCTTTCATCTTATAACTACTCACATATTGTGAGGAGTTCAGGAAAATTTCTTCATCACAATTGACTGAATAACTGAAGTTCTAACAATCAAAGACTCCCCCCCCCCCCCCAAAAAAAAAAAATTAAAATAAAACATAAAAAAAAAATAAAAATAAATAAATAAATAAAAACTGCAAATGATCGTTACATTGTTCTACTATTGGATTCTTCCTTCTTACAAGTACAGATGGATTTTCATCTAACAAAAAAATTTAAAAACACGAGGACTCCTGTTATGCAATCATACATATAAAATCTAAACAACCAAGACCACAAAAACACATCCATTACGTACCTGGTACGGATCAAAGCTGTCATTTTCAGAAACCTTGAGAAAGGTTGCCAGACAAACAAGCTGCCACAAGGCAAAAAATGTAGAAGTGTTAATGAAATTGATATATGATTAAGTTGAACATGAGAAAAAAAAAAATACAATCAGATGGAGAAGAAGTCATGTAAAACACAGGTCCAAGAAAATGAATAAAATGATTGAGCAATATACAACAGCAATAACCAACCTTCACTAATGCCGTTCCAAGATAAACGAGAGCGGCTTTAACAGAAGTACCAAGAGTATCATACTCTGATCTGCACAGAAATAATTACAGCAAATGCATCTCATATGTACGTGTAGCAGATAAAACTGCACAATGAACTTTGTCCCCTCCCGGCTTACTTTATCTCCACACACAGATGTGCATATTCATAATCTTACGCCAGCTAAATAGTTCATTTCATGGATATAACACAGAAAGAACCATTTAGGGAAAAATATCAACAACGAAAGTTTCAAGTGCACAGGATGCAATGATCAATTCACTTCTAAGTTCTAATTACAGCATAGAGAGTGCAGCAACAACTTCACATGTGACATGAAAGGATTCTTCATAAGCAATTCCACATAAGATAGGCACTCAAGCAATCCAATTTACAATCTACTAAAAAATGTAGATATAGTCGTGGCCTCGTGGGTTGCATTGGTATCAAATACCCACGAAAGTATATGGAACTCCTGATCATACATGTGCAGGGGAGGCTCCATGAGAGGGTACAAATTAGCCCACTAACTTCTCGACAAAAATGAGAAAAATCTCGTATAGGTAAGCAGTGTTCTAAAACTCGGTATTCCTCGCCGAGTACTCGGTGGGTACTCGCACCAAGGTGCCTGGCCGAGGGGACTAATCTCCTACTCGGTGGGCATTACTCGCCGAGTACTCGCCGACTAACGCCGAGTACTCTCTCCAAGGTGCTTGGCCGAGCGAGTAGCGAGTTTTAGAACACTGTAGGTAAGTACTTCTAGAAAGAATGTACAAAGGAAAGTCTAATAGTACACCACCAAAACTATTGCTGACATCCATTTCCTTAATCTTAAATATGGACAAAATCCAGCTAAAAACCCATGAGCGACCAACTCTTCGTATGCCTTGGTGAAACATGATGCTACTATGCAGCAAATTAAGAACCTAGAAGCCAATCAAGGCAACCACAATTTTTTTTTGGTGTGATGGTTAGGGGTGTCTGGGCTAACTTACGTGTACCTCAACTAATCCCCTTCCCGGTCCGATCAAAGGCAACCCCATCCACACCGGGACTAGAGAAATTCACAAGAAATTACTTTTTTGCAGCCTGACCCCAAGAATTGAATGCTGGTCAATTGCGTGGGAAGCCAACCCACCAACAAACCGGACTAACCCTTGGGGGTAGCAACCACAAAATTTTATGAAACACTAACCAATCTGTTACGGTTCTCCTTTACATATAATCTGCAATGTTTTTATTCAAGTTGTCAGTTAATTGGAAGTAGAGCACAACAAAGTTAAGTGTGATCCCTCTCTCCACACATAAAGTAGTAGGATTGAGTTTTTGTATGGCCCAACGAACTACTTCGTGTGCATACACGAGTCAATGAGTGGACAGGTTAGCTTGTAAGAAAAAACTAGAAATCGCAAAAACAAAAAACCAATGATTACAAATTCATTGGATTGGCAATTAACGGCTGGAAATTAATAGTGACTTAGGGTTTCTTTGTGCAAAGCGACGAGAAAGACTCCAAAAAATAACACGGACGCGAAACGAAGATTCCATAACAGATCTGTGCGTAATTACTGGCACGAAAAAGAGTAGTTGAAGATAACTAGGGTGGATGAAAACGGAGGCTGAGAAGAACGAACTTACAGCGGAGTGGCGGAGTAGTAGACGGCGTGAGGGCCGAAAGTTAGAATTGCGCAGTTGAAGAAGTGGAACACCGTCATCCTCCTCCTCTCTCTCTCTCTGGAAGTGAGAGATCCAAACCAGGAAAATCGTTAAGTTGAGAGAGAGAGAGAGAGAGAGAGAGAGAGCGCAATGACGAAGTCCAGGATTTGCTGTTTCTGGCCGTACTGTAGTATTTTTACATTGTTTAGTTTTATTGGGCCAGCATTCGGTCGGGCCTGCTGGGCCTGAAGTTTAGGAAAATCGAAAATGACGGCCCATGATATATTTTGATAATTAATATCCGTCAAAGACATGCTGAAAACATTTGTTAATATTGAAAATGTCATTGGCGGGTATTAATTATCAAAACACGTTTGTGGCCATCATTTTCCCTTAGGAAAATGTTGTGCCGGTCCCAATTTTCAATTTCATAACCTTTGAGATCATTTCCCTTAAAAAAAACATGCATGCACACTCTGCATTTTTCTATAAAATTTATGTTTTCGAAATCTACTCGGCAAGATGTGGGAAATGATCAACAGTCATGTGGGATCCATTTCGGATCGTCACGCACAGAAAATTCGAGTTGCTTAATAATTTTAAAAAAATTCAATGGATTTGTGGAAATTTTGTTCAATTCTATATGTTTAGGTATTCGATTTAATTTTCTCATTTTTTATTCAAATTTCAGGATCTTAAAATCTGAATGAAAAATAGAAAGATTGGTATCTGATTATAAACTACTTGGTGTCTGATTAACTTGACATTTTTCTTGGCTATTCTACTTGGAAAACTCTACAATGTGGACGATTCGAATCATCAAAATAACTCTAAAATGGGTTAAAAAATGACGAGACTAAAATGTAGTCGAGGCCTAAATTGCAGAAAAGCCACCTCCTATTCTTGTTCTGTCCCCCATCTCTCTTCTTTCCGTCCATAAATTCCTTTTTTTCTTTGATCCGCGTACATAAAAGAAAATTCCTTCCTTCGTTCCCACTTGCTTTCCCTTTGCTTTCATAAGTTAAAAGAGAATTCCTTCTCTTGTTTTATTTCTCATGGGAGTCACCTTTTTTTTCTCGGCAAAATGAATTTTTATGAAGCTATAAATACGAAATCTCATTTCCTTCCACTGACCAAGAAATTTGAAAGTAGAAAAAAATGTCTTTTTTTTTTTTTAATATTGGCTATCATACCACTCCTTTAAATCCTTCAAGAAAAACGTTATCGAAACTGGTGGCTACGAAGCTCAGTAGTCAAGCCGAGTCATGAGTCATTTCCTTCCAGTTGTTGATTGGGAAAAAAATTCCACCTCAGCCAAAACGGTTCTCTGAGTTCTTCTCTCTAAAGAGTCACTAGTACTACCTCCCATATATAGTTGTTAATTTTTGTCTACTTGAGGATTCAAAGATGGCATCCTCCACCATTTCAGTCAGTCGCTCTGCTGCTTTCAAAGCAGCGTCAGATTGCGAACCACGGTCGCGGTTGTCGTCGTTTGGAACCATTCGCGAGTTCTGGATACAAGAAGGTGGAATACCACTTGACACGGGAGGCAACACAATCCTCCATTTTCTAGCCATGTACGGAAACGCATTCGTGATTCAGAAACTCATCGACGACGACAACGGCAACAACAACAGCAGCAACAGCAGCATAGTAAAATGTGAAGATCTGTTTGGGAGAAACGACAAGGGGAACACGCCATTGCATGAAGCTGCGAGGTTCGGTCGAAAAAGTGTGGTCGAAATCCTCTTGCGAAAACAACAATCATTGGTTCGGGAACGCAATCGTTTGGGAGAGACGCCTATTTACGCTGCTGCGGCTCGTGGACACGAGGATGTTTTCGACCATCTAATCGCAGAGGTACTCGATCGCAATCAGGAGATGACCAGAAGTATGACAATTCCAATGTTCTTCATGCTGCGATCACAGGAGAACATTATGGTACGTACATTTCTTTCGTAGCGCTCCAGTACCCTTCTACACCAAATGCGGAGAAGGGTCCTACGCACAACTTCAACTATCGTATTCGTCCCTCTAGCTAGTTTTAAGCAATTCCAAATTTTGTTCCTCTAACCCTTTAATTTTACTTGCATGTCAACTCCAACTAGAGCTAGGGATGATTGTCTTACATTATGTCATGCCTTCATTTTTTAACATAAATAATAATAGTTTTCGATAAATGAAATTCACACAATAAATACAAGTATTATCCCAAAAGACATTTCTTAAATCTTGTAGAGTACGATAAGTATAAAAGTTTAAAGTAATGGCACTCCAACCCCAAATTTTAGAGACTATATGATTTCCAAGTCAAAGATTATGACGGAAATTACAAATACATTTCGCACAAGAGTTTTACAGAAATGTCAAAATGATTCTTCCATACTAGCTTTCGAAATGATGAAGTCAAACATTCACTTCAAACACTTCATGTAACCTTGAGATGCACCTGAAAATGATAACAGGTTGAGTTATATTAGCTCAATAGAAAAATCTTTACACGAAGTATGTGAAAATGCGATGATGTTTGCCCCAAGAGTGAACGAGTAACGATTGATACGCCTAAGTACACATGATTATCATCAGGCAGCACACTAAGATCAAAAGTTTTAGACATCCTATATGAAGATTCTATCAACTCATATGTCAAGCCTAAACTATTATCGTTCTCACATCAATCATAACAAGCCAATAACGGTTTCTCAATCATTTACCACATCTCATATGATTCCACAATCTTTCTCATTTCCCTGTCATTATCTGTCTTCCAAATCTGTTTTTTCCCATAAATCATTCTCTTTTATTTTCAAATCGACATAACGTAGAGAAATACAAGACCTATATTGGTCAAATTCTGATTCGAGCTTGAATACCCGGAGTCCGTTGATTTGTGCCCAAATACCAGAAACCATTGATTCGCTCAAGAATAGTCGGAGGATTTTTAATAAAAACTTTTTTTCCAAAAACAAAATCCATTCTTTAAAAAAAACCTTGATAAAATCAATCATTAGTCCCTTCATCAATTAACAAACATCAATCCATGTATCGTAGTTCGCTGGTTTGCGGAATCGTACGTCGCATAATCGTCTGTTCATTATATCATAAATCGCTGGTTAGCGGAATCGCACATTGCATAACCATCTGTTTATTATATAATAAATCGCTTGTTAGCGGAATCGCACATCGCATAACCGTCTGTTCGTTTTCAGCCGGTCATCTCACCATTTCGGCCGTTCTACCGAATGGTGATACCCGTAGTATCCAATCTCGCTATATCCACATGTCAATTGATCATTCATAACTCAAAGCATTCCAAATAATCAACTGTATCATAACATCGGCTAACAAATCAATACACACTTTTCCCACGTATGTCACAATACCCTAAGAAACGTACCAACCTGTAGCAACTCTATGACATACTACCCGCCAGTATCGATACTTGGAACTCAAAGAACGAGCGCCAAAATAATTTAGAAAAGTCAACGTGACGAATCATGAGGATACAAGTTACTAGGGTTACCCTTCGGATCCCTAAACCGGCTCGCGTTCACCAACTATACTCATCATAACGCCTCACATAGCCTACGGTACTCTTAGATAACTTTACGATATACCATTTGTCTATAACGATACCAAACTACATTTTTCGAGTGTCTCGAGAACGGGAACAATCAACGAATCCTTACTAGACGAGCAACCAAGCTTAGAGATGGTTTATAGGTGTTTAAGAAGTATTAGAAGTGACCATGGGTCAAAATGATGAAGTATGGAACAAATGCAGCAAAACTGTCCATAAGGTCCTGGTATCGATACAACAAAAAAGGTTGTATTGATATAACAATCAAATCAAAAGTTCTGAAGTGACGGTATTGAAATGGTATTGATACAGCAAAAAGATTTTATCGATACGGTGACATTTCGAGCAACGATTTACCATATTTTCAAGGACGAACACCACATAACTACCAATGATCCAAAGCACAATTCAGGTACAAGATCAACTCATAGACATATAGAGAGGGTAAGAAATCTCTACCTCGAGTGTCGAATCCGAAATCAAGAGGTTACTCGAGCCCTAGAACTTCAAAAGCGAAACTAAGCGAAATACACCTCCTCCGAGCTTAGCCCACGCGACCCAAGGCTTGTACCACGCGAAGATGATCAATTGAGGTCAAGACTTGAAGGTTTCACGGTTGATTGGTGAGTTTTTGGTGAGAGAGAGAGAGAGGTTTCAAGGTTGATTGGTGAGTTTTTGGTGTGTGTGTGAGAGAGAGAGAGGGAAGAGTATTTTACTCCTCTATACCCACACCCACACATATACACCTTCTTGATCTCCGTCACCGACGCGTTCCTCTTCACTCGCAGGACCTCATACAGGCTCCCTCCTCATTGCCGTTGATTCCTTGGTTCCAATGCCGGCACCGTTTCGGCGCACACGGCTTTACAGGTGTGTTGGCCGGAGGAGGAGGAGGTTTGGAGGCCAGATCGGGTGGTGGTTTTGGTGAGGGAGGGGTGAATGATGGTATTTTCGGATGACAGCCGTAGAGGGGTCATGGAAGGTAGGCTTAAGGTTGTGAACATTGATTTGATTGAAATTAGGGTTTTAGGAACAAAGTATTGGAATAGAGGGGGGCGTAAGGTTTGTGCTAGTTGGTGATGATGGTTGAAGAAAGAGGTTTGGTTGGTTTATATGAAGGTCAGAGTGAGGAATCTTGAATTCTGTTGATTGTGGGGTGAGTGAAGAGAGAGAGAGAACAGTTAGGAAAGAGAGAGAGAGTGTAGAGAGAGAAGAAGAAGAAGGGGGGGGGGGGGGGGGGGGGGGAAAGTGGACCTCTGCGGTGTGTCTTTATGTGCTTCTAGAAGATTAGTCAGTGTAGCTGTTGAGCTGAGCTGAGCCGGCTCTCTTTGCTACTCCTATATTTAGGGTGGGTTTGGATTGAAAAGTTAAGTAATTTTTGTGACTTATTGATTCGTCTTGACCCAAAACTAACTAATGCGTTTTTTTTAATAAAGAAAGACAAAAATTAAGTTATTAATTGACTTTTAAAGCCAAATCGAGCCTTAATCTTGTTTATGAGTATAATATTGTGTTTTGCCAAAATGAGCCTGAATCTTGTTTTGCCAATATTCGTGCCAAAATGAAAATTTTCAACATTTCCGTTTGTTTTGGACGGAAAGTTAACGGCGGGAGGAAAATTGATGGGTTTTTAAATAGGTCAAGTGTTTTTTTGATAATTTTAAAAGGTCAGGTGCCTGTGTGTAATTTATGTGAAAGGTCAGGTGCTATTTTGAAATTTTTCCTATTGTTCAATTATAGATTGAAAGTAGGGTCGGAGTAAGAACCATTCACACCACTGAGATCGTATATAGAACTTACAGTGAAATTATTTAAGTAGCAACCCATCCATGCTGTCTTTTCCTTGTTTCCTTTAGTCTTTGTAATCGTTATTCAAAGATTAATAAAATTTTCTGTGCCGTTTAAAAAAAAAAGGACTTGCTATGAGCATATTGGAGTCATTCCCCCAACTTGCTCAGAATCCTGATGAAAAAGGAAGAACTGCATTGTATTTGCTGGCTCAAAAATCAAAGTCCTTCAAGAGCGGGTCATTTTATTCTCCACACAATTATATGTCTAGCTCCTTGATCCTTTCGGTGGACTTTCTCGCAGTTCTCACATATTGTAAGTGCTACTTTCTCAGTCCCACTTTATTGGGCTTTTTTTGAAAATTGTGTCATTTTTCAGATGAAAAAATGTTAATACTTTCCTTCATTTTCTTTCATGTTTTTTATCGCACTAATTTAAAGTACTCATTGCGATCTTTAAATTGGTGCAAGAAAGTCAAAAAAAAAATAAGGGACAGGATTTTTGCGAAAAAGGATAACCAATATGAGGCTGAGTTAGAATGATTTTCAGTATACCTCTAGTCGCATCATGTATATTTCTTTTTCTTTTTTGTCATTTATTTTCCTTTTATAACTTATTCATGAAAAAAAATGTGTTTGTTTATTACTAAGCAGGGTTTATTCCATCGATAGTGTATCGGTCGAAACATGACGCTGATGTGGAAAATCAACAGCAAAAACGAGTTGATATCTCAAAACTAAAAGGGTTCTGGGCATCAATAATCGCAGGTTTGGTTTTGTGTTTTGCTATTTTCTATAACGTAAACTAGCGAAAGCCGTGCTAGTTTTTAACTTTAAATTTCTCTTTTATCCATTCCGGTAGCATCACATATGTAGGCAATAGAAGAAAATATATTAAAAAAAAGGATCGGATTTGGCTCTTGTCTTAGTAAACAGACTGCCTAGCCCTTCTTCAGCTGCAGTTAACGAATCTTTAATTAATATAGCTTCCTTGGGGAAGCGGGGGCTGCTGTTGTGCCCCATTTGTGGGCCCACTCCGGTCTTGCTCTGATGATCGGAAGCATTCACTTTGTAGATCTCGTCGAGTAGAACAACTATGCAAAAAATCAGCTTAAGTGGATATTATTAAGTGCCTGATCGAAATATTTTTATCTTGAAAAGAATGGATCTGAAACACTGGATCAAATCCATTGTAACACATGGACCGATAGTTATATGGGCTCCGATCAGGCACTTAATAATATCCAATTAAGCTGATTTTTTTGCATAGTTGTTCTACTTGACGAGCTCTACAAAATGAACGCTTCCGATTATCGGAGCGAGACCGGAGTAGGCCCGCAAACGGGGTACAGCAGCGTGCTGCTGCCCCTTGGGGCAGCACACCCCCCTCCACCCCCCCCCCCCCGTGGCCGCCAGCGCCCTTCCCTTCCTCTGTACTCCCTTCCCTTCCTCTGTACTGACCTTAAGAAGCCAAGGGAGTAACAGTACTAACAGGGAAAAGAAGAGAGACGCCACTCCTTCGCCGAAGAAGAAGTCAGCCGATTAAGGACCTCAGTGGACGCCTCCGAAGCCGAACTATTGGATACCTGGGGGACCCTACTAGAATCCGTTTTTTTCCGATGGAGAAGATTCCGAAATGAAAATATCAATCCAATCGCTGGGTGAATAACGATCGAGATACGTTGGATCTAAAAACACATTGAGATAAACAAAGATGATTTGTAGTAGACGAACACAATTTCAAGAAAACCAGCCCTACTTTTTTTCTTTTTATTTTTAAACCAAAGGTTGACCCAACAATGCTGCATGCCCCATAACTTTGACCTCACATAATTCGCTCCATAATTAGTTCGTGGCTCGGCCTCTGTAGAATCGTAGACATTATTGTCCGCCTGTATAATACAATTTGGAGGATTGGTTTAAGTTCATTAACTCATAAACAATTGTTTCTTTTCAATGAAGCTTGTCGACATACTAGAATAATCTACAATGAAAAAGAGAAACATGCCTTTGCACTTGAGCTTGGAAAAAGGCTCGTAAAAGAAGAGGGAGAATGGAGTCGCTACTTAGACGATCAGATGGGGAGCCCGATTGTTGAAGCCACGGAGAAGGGCATCATTGAGTTGGTAAATGAGATTTTAGGAAAATTTCCCGAGGCTGCATATAGCTTTGACAAGAATAGTGATAATGACAAAAGAAAGAACATATTGCATATAGCGGTTGAGCAGAAAGATTGGAATATCTACAACTTGTTGAGGAGGAAAATTGATCTCAGAGATGGAATGCTGGTGGAAGATGTTGATTATCATGGAAACACCATATTACATCTTGCTGCCAAATTGGGTACCCCAAGTTTTAGATTAGCTCAAGCCGGACATTTGTACCAGATGATGTGGGATGTTTGTTGGTTTAAGGTATGTGTGCATTTATTTGTTGAGCACACACGCAACAAAAGAAATACTAACTTTATTGTAGGAATTATTTTCCCTAATCAATCTCACACGCAAACGGAAGCGTAATCGGAAAAATTAGCACGCACAATAAATAAGGCACAAAGAGAACAACCAATATACGTAGTTCTTCAAACTTGGGTACGTCCACGTGAAAGAGAAAACAATTTTCACTATCACCAAAGTTTACTAAGGGTTTACAAAGAGATCAAAGATTTCACAAACATTCTATCCAATAAACTACAACCGGAGTGAAAAGATCTTACCCAACATTCTCCAACACAGCTGAAACAGAGGGCACCAACCGGATCAAACCAGCCCTCAAAAGTTCACGCACGAACTGCCACGAATGGCTTCAGGAGAGAGGGGAAATAGCTAGCTGCCTTTTGTTCCTTGACCACCGAAAACCCAAGCACACACAGGAGCACTTGTATTTCTGTTTTCCAGGTAACCAATGAATCACACACAGCAGCAGCACAGCACCAAACCCTTTTCTCCCTTTTTTTAGTTTCTTCCGCTCTCTCTCTGCTCTCTGTTTCTATCTTCGTTTCAGCCAAACAAAAAACCTCTTTTATGGCAGGTGACAAACATATGCCAAAATAACTGTAGAAATTTCTACCCATTTAACTAGCCCATATAATAATCTTTTTGGGCCAAACACTACTGGGCGTATTTTTATGGGCAAAAACACAACATTTATTACATATACAAATACTTGTACATAAACACAACACAGACTTGAATGATACTCCCCCACTTTGGGGTCTCCCTACCTCACCAAAGGGAGGTAATTATGTCACCACCCACGAGTTTGAGGGAGTTAAATCTTTTAATTAATTGCATGCTGTATTATGATCCTATTGCCGTTGAGTACGTACTTGTGCTCTAAATTGATAAATTTGTCTGTATCATATATAGTAAGTTGCATGTTTAATCAGTACTACTCTAAAATATTGATGAATTTGGCTTTATACTTAGGAAAATGATTTCGGCACACAATTTTTTTATGATAGCACTCAAAAATTTGTCTTTTAGTGTAAAAATTATACATAGCAAGACACAATAATATACAAATTTTAAAGTGTTATAAAAAATTGGAGTGCCAAAATCATTGCATGTCCTTATACTTATGGTCTTTTGAAATTCCACATGCATGCAGCACGTGAGTTACGACTCTCCCCCACATTTATGGTATCTTCGAAACTCGGATGGGGAGACGGCAACAAAAGTATTCGCAAAAGAACATTCGGAAATACGAGAGAAGGCTGAGAAAGCAGTCAAAGATGTGAACAATGGCCTAATGCTAATTGTTGCGTTGATCGGGACAGTCAATTATGCCGCACTTCTTACCCCGCCGGGTGGTTACCGTCAAAGCGAGGGAGATCCTTTTTACGGTCTCCTCGTTTTCCTCACGGACGATATGCGCATGTACTTCTTCCACATATTATGTGGCCTTTTAGCTGCTTTTTTTGCCTTCGCGACTATGTTTTCAATTCAGTCATGTCCGTTCCGTAGCAATGACTTCTACCTGGACTTGCCGTTGAGACTTTTGCTTGCTATGCTTTCCTTGGTTCTCTCCGTGGTATTCACGGCCCTATCATCTCGACAGGTCTACTTTCTTGATGGGCTTTTTTTCACTCAGGCCCGATACGTTATATACATGTGCTTGCTCGTTCTAATATTAATCCTTGGATCCATAGACCCACCATTCTTGATCTTCTATTACCTTTCTTTTTTGTTCAGATATTGGGTTAATGGTCAATGATTCTATGGATTATCTCTTGTAATTCTTTCCGATTGTTAGGATAATATTCTTTCCTTTTTATTTTATTTTATTTTATTATTCTAGCTGTACGTACAATAGGAAATAACTTGATTATAGGAAGACCTTGAATTATACTGGTCATCTCTATAAATATGTAACTGTATACGCTATTGAATTATGATGAATGAAAATATTCTTCTAAAAGCCTGATTTTTTCAAGTTGTATCAGAGCTTTGAAAGAAGCATCATCATCCTTACATTGAACCCACGTCACCTTCAAACCATGATCAAGTCAGATTCTGAAACATCTGGCATCAAATCAACTCCCATTATCCTTTCATATACTTGCTTTATCCTTTAATACGGAGTAACTAATACAAATGGTTACTACCAAGCCTTTTGGTCAACAACTAATTTTTAAATTTCTAACAAAACCAAAACAACAAGATTGATCCATATCTCGGTCTCTTAACACGTTAAACCAAAAAATGAAACAGTTAAAATTCTTAAAAGATGAAATTAAATACAAAAGAATTAAAGAACAGATTAATGATTGATAAAATTTTTAATCACAAAATAGAAAGTTTTAAAAAAACAACTAGAAAAAGAAGTCTACTCTAAACTTCCTAGTACTTTTTGGCTTAAAAATAAGCATATAGTAACTCTCCCATATATGAAGAGGTTAATGAACAACAAATTTCTACTAAATCTAGGCCCATTTAAATGAATCCCGAAGTCATGGAAATATGTAACAATTTACAAAAGAACAATATTGTCCGAAAAAGTAATTCTCCATGGTCGTGCCTAGTTTTTTATGTAAACAAAAATGCTGAAATTGAGCGTGGTGTCCCACTGTCCCGTGCCTTGTCGTTAACTACAAACCCTTAAATAAGGTTCTTGAATGGATAAGATATTTAATTCCTAAGAAGAAAATTTAATCAATCGTCTAAGTGACACAATAATATTTTTTAAATTTGACCTAAAAGAGGATTTTAGGCAAATCTAGCTTCAACCAAATTAATAGACAGAACATACTGAGGTGTTGTCCACCCACATAGGACTGGCCCAGAAGAAGTCCTACATTTAATTTTGCCTTCATAGCAAAGGACCAGATAAACAATTGTGGTACAAAACAAGTTTAAGGCTTGATTATCGTTCGATTAATCAAGATAAACAAAAATATAAATCTTATTAATTAAAATTTTAAAAGATTTTCAAAGCCTTGAAACAGATATTGGGTCTCTTATAAAATTGGCTCGGCCACATATTTGCAAATATGCTGGAGGCTTTCTTGATCGTTGATCATCATCACCTCTCTGGCAATATTCTCGGGGACTCATGAAAGTTGAACCTTTCCTACAACACACAATCAAAGAGAATTGGCGTTCTTTTCATTTGTTTGCCCGTTGGTCGGACACCAGTTGATGTAATTTCGGAATGAAATTGTTTTAAGATAAATGGGTATTTGGTGTTGTAATTTTGTAACCATGTTCTACAACAAATGTGTTCTCAAATCATATTAACCGATATTCGATCAACTTGACTTTTTGGATAACCAATGTTTTTGACAAGCTCTGGAATATGAACGGTGCCCAAAAAAGATCCACAAACGAGCTAGGACCGTTGAATCAATTTTCATAGACCGGAGAGGGGCTTAATCGTTATTGAGATAGATGTACTGAGTTTTTGCTTTGTTCATATTTTTGAATAATGAAAGAGGAAAGAGAGTTGAAAAGCAGCCCACACTACTCCTTAAAACTCAGATGTTAAGAAGAGAAAAATTGAAGCCTTATAACCAGCACAGATAGGACATGTATAAGCGATGTGAGACACATTCCAACACACACTACTGGACCACAACACATGGCAACCGGACAACAGTCCACCAATCAGAGACCAAAACCAAGCTCTGATACCAAGTTGAAAAGCTTAGCTCACACTACTTCTTAAAAATCAAGTGTTAAAAAGAAAAAGAAAACTGAAACCTTATAACCAGCACATATGTGGCATTTCCACGTGATCTAGGACACATTCCAACAAAGACAATTGACAACTCGAGAGAGGGCATTCATTCATTCATTCATGCCGTTAAAGGCTGGCTCAAAATGAGAACCTTCAGCTGATCATGGACCAACCCATTTGATTAAGAGTAGATGTTTGGTGGTCCATATTCCACAGCTGTAACGAATGAGAGTGTGATTTGAACGGGTTCCTGGGCCCAACGGATAGAGTTTCTGCTTGATGAAATGGGCCAGGCTCACATTGGCCCAACTGATCTCCTTAGGCCATCCGCCGGTATGGACGTAGAGGCCTGAAACTCGTGAACCCAACCCGTAGAATCTCAGGTACAAGGCCGTGCGACCGGGCCAGCTAGTGAGCTCAACCGAGCCGAGCTTTAGACTGGTAAGCTCGACTCGTTTATTAAACGAGTCTAAAACTCGAACTCGAGATCGACTTACTTACTAAACGAGTCGGGCTGAGCCTAGCCTTAAGAAGCTGATCGAGCCACAAGCTACTCGCGAGCAGCTCGATTCGTTTGCGACCTTTCCCTAGACCCTAATTTCGCGGTCCACCCCCAGTTTCGCGTTACGGTCTAATAGGAACGTCAACCCGAGTTTCGAAAACTAGAAAACAGTAGTACTTTCTTTTTGGACAGAAAGAGACTAGAGAATTGTTGGGAAAGCAACAAGGATAGATTTGTAGTGGGGTTAGCTTGTGATCTGTGAATCTAGGTAGCAGTGGTGGTGGAAGATTAGGTAATCTAAAATATGCATATGGTTCTCTATTTGCAACTTCCAAGGCACAGACAAAGCCCTTTTTACCAAACCAGATTGATTTTTGTCTCTCTTTTTGATTAAATAACCTTGATACATTCAAAATTTTTCTTACGTAATGTCTAGACTATCTTGCGCGCGCTTCGACTTTTTGAAAATTCTGAAATTAACGGCTGGACAAACCTTTAGTGGCCCCAAGATTTAGAATATTTGCCTTCGTGGGATTTGAACTAAAGATCTATTGAGCGGCAAGCAATTTGTTAGCTTTCTCATCTCCACTTGACCAAACCCGTTAGCGTTTGATTCATTCACAATTGCCAATAGTTATTAGGGGCCGGGTGCTACCCGTTCCTTTACAAACCAACTTTTAACCTTATTTTTTTTCTTAAAATCTGTTCGAATTTATTCCCGTAGCTAAACAACAAAATAGGCTACAAAAATAATTGGATTTTGATATTCGCGCTCTACTTTTTATTGATGGAGCTTCACTTTGTTCATGAAGTTACTAGTAACTTCACGTTAAAAATGGAGCGTGAAAATCAGTTTCCAAATAATAATGTGGGAGATTTATTTTTATGCTAGCTCTTTGACTTTTTAATTTTCCGGTATTAGTCAATTTTGTTTTTACCATTCTCTAAGCTTTGGGACAGAGAAGGGGATAAAACGAGCGAGGAGATTATCTTTTCGGAATATGAATATAGCAGGATTCAAACTATTTTCCTACGATGATATGTATTTATATATGTAGGGCTTTCGACTAGTGTATGAACCTGTGACAGTGGATGGCATACCACGTCCACATGCACGCACTAGTGGACCAGTGGTGCAGCATGTGTCGGCTTCGCACGTGGCAAACCTGGCCACACGAATGTTTATTTAGGTATGTCCGCAAAATATTTGTAGTTATTAATTTTCCTATTGTACGTCGGAAAACTAGAAGAACTACTCTTTAAAAAAAAAAAAAAAACTAGAAAAATTGTTTGTAAGAGGCATTATTGTAAGTTTTTAAATCTGGAGGTAAGGGTCCAAAGGGAGGTTCAACACTGTAAAATGTTCCGACTTCATTCCTATATGAGAACTTTGAAGGCTCACTCTCCACTGGAAAACGTTGCTCTCAAACCGTACCCTCTTGCTCTTTGATAGTGATGATCAAGTGCCTGTTTGTGTTTTTGTTTTTGTTTTTACGTTCTCTCAATTATTGAACCTTTTGAAGAGGAGTAGTATGATTGAACAAGGATAATGATTTTTTACACATTTTTTTTTGTTATTATATAAATTTTTTACACCACCGATGTAAATATTTGTTTCTTTCAAATTAATTATATTGCGCCTCGTCGTCATGTTCTATTAATTGGAACTACTGTTTTGCAACGTGACACGATGTAATTGATTTGGAGGAAGCAAATATTTACACCGACGATGTAAAATTTTTTTTTATCTTAGATTATCATCCTTTCAATTTGTTTTGACAAGCGGTAGGAGATATACATGAAACTAGAACGATTTCATCGATTACTATAGCCCCAGGCCCCCACCCCAACTACTATAATCTTACCATGTCGGATATACAATATTCGATTTTTTTTTTTGCGTACTCATAATATTCGGGCCAACTTACGTACATTTTAACTAGTTTCTGAAAACCCAATCCCACTGTCCCATAGTGAGAAGTCTGATTAGAACGGATTATATATTCTTCACTAAGGCCTTGTTCTGCTAGGAAAAATAAGTAGGAGTACTTGTTTTTTGAATTAAAGGTGATGTATTCTGAGAGAATGATCAGTCTCGCATTAATAAGTACTTAAAAAATAAGAATCTCAACGGAACGGGGCCTAAAACCAGTATGCTCTAACACAAAATCATAAATTCGATTGAATCAGGCATGTTTCACAGCGAATTCCATCCAAGAAACAATATTACTATATATCCAAGTGGATATGAAAAAGTAAATAAGTGATCGTCCTCTATGAGGTTTGCATGTTTGAAACGGAGGCCGAACATTCCAGAAATCTTGGGTCCACTGGAGGATTCGATCGGTCCTTAACTTTAGGACCCTCGAAATAATTGAAGTGTGCGTAAGTTGATCCGGACATCCAATCATAAAAGAAAAAGAAAAAGAAAAAAAGAAACAGTACTCCGGCCTGCTTAAAAAAGGACTAAAGGAAATTGGAGTGATGGATCAGTGAATTAAACTCTCGATTTGTAATGTTGTCGTGGGTTCGCATCATTCTAAACGGCGTTGATTCCGGTGATTCCTTTATCTCTTTTGTCTTCTTATAAGTACTCCTTCTGTGCAGTTTCTCTCTCTGCTAAAAACTACGTGATGATGAACGTAGGGAATTCAGACTTTCAAAGCAAAAAACTCATGTCTCTTTCTATCTCTCCTCATCTCACGAATAACTATGAAGAAACTTTTACTAGCTAGTACTACTCCAGCTTCTTTCCCCACTACTACCATAGCTGTCATATAAGTACTCTTTACTACTTGTTGAAGACACTAAAAATATATACCTATAGCTAAGCATGCACACGTATGGCTATGATTGATTATTATTTGATTTGGAGGCACTTTTAGATGGCAATACATGAAGCTAAAATTGGATGGTTTGGTTTATAATCAGGTGCCCGAATGTCATTTCTATTAGTATGGCTTTGATTATTATACAATCCGCATGAAACTAGCTAGCTGGACCCTGATCTAAGAATGAGTCCATTCTTGGCTGTACTCAAAGTTCATGATTTGATCTGAATCATTCATTTTCTTCATCTTCTCAATGTTCAACCTGATTGGATGAGTCATGTAATCGGGACACGTTTACCTTACAATCATCCTAGTTGGGGCCCCAAGCGATAGGTACTAAAGAGCTGGACATCTCATTGCACAACCTTACAATCATCCTAGTTGGGGCCCCAAGCCATAGGTAATAAAGAGCTAGACATCTCTTTGCACAAAATAAGGAACTCAAAATGGGAAAGTCTACAATACATATTCCTTAAAAGTGTCTCATATGTACCTATTGTATGGTTCATTCATAACATATTAGTGTGTTTCATAACTTTTGTTCTAGAACTTACTACCTTTCAACAATATGATTCGTAACATTTTTATCATGATTAATAACATTTTGGTGCATTCATAACTTTTATGCTAAAATCGTAACTTTTTAGTAATATCATTCGTAACATTTTCTTTATAAATCATACTAACATTTTTGGGGTGCATATGACACACACCCAAATAAGAGGTATGTATTGTAGCATTCCCCCAAATCCTATGAATCATCCAAATTTTTCGGTATCGATTTTTCACTGCATTTTTCCATCATTGATTCACGCGAGCGGATATTTTCGTGTCTTAAGATTTCCATGAGATTTAACGTCCGAAAGTTTGTATGAGAACCGATAAATTCAGATATAGAAAATTTAATGGACAAAATAAGGAAGAAACATATGTACTGAAGGATGAGACAAACACATGGAATATTGGAATAAAACCCCAAGCATTTGAAAACACTGAAAGTGAGCCATATTAGAGACATGTTGACCGGATGTTAGCCGACTGTGTACTACAGTATATATTTATCGCATTTTTATTAGTATAATTATGCCCCTAATCTAACGATAATTACATCGCTAATTACACGAGACCGAATATTTATTTATTGAAGTTAAGAAAGGAACCAGAAGAAGTCGAAAAGTTCCCGTATCCCGGAGCATCTAGAGCGCATTAAGCGCTGACCACGGCTTTGGGAAACCATTAACAAATGATTAACCTTTTAGTTAGTCCTTGGTGTCGTTCGAAACAAATTCAAAGACATGGGGACCAGAGCGTCATTAATTAAAAATAATGAACACCATGAGGGTTTTTTTTTTTTTCCACTCAATATTGTACACATCAACGAAGTTAGTGGATGAGTTAGTTAATTAGTGCACAGAGGATCCAGAAAACTATGAAGAGACCTTAAACCCCAACGTCTCCACCAAGCTAGACTCGAACCCTAATCTCCTTTGTGAGAGTATCAGGAGGTAACCGTTGGGCTACAAGTCCTTTGGTTCCCATGAGGTTTACCTAGTGGTCAATGTATGAGAATTCAATACTGCAAGGGATACAACTACACAACCGGTTACATGGTACTGCATGATTGGTTGTTGCGCGCAAAGTAGTTTCAAAGTAGTTGTTCGCCCATTACCAATCATACAGTGCCACGTAGGCCAATTGTGGTTGAGTTGTGGCGGATAGTTATGTTCCTAGCATTATTGATGAGACTTAAGATATTGTTCCATCGTAAGATTTCAGGTTCTAAAAGTCTAAGGTTCTATTAACTTTTTAAAGACCAATCCATACAGACAATTTGCTTTGCCTTCAAAATTTGATTAAGATACTCGTAAGCTAATACGAAGTCTAAACACCTATTTGGTTATCGAAATTAATTCTGCGTTTGGTTTGATTTTTGAATTTTTTTTTGAAAAATAATAAGTATAATAAGTGAAAAGAGATAAAAAAAAAAAAATATTAGAAGTAAAAAAATTTTTTTTTGAAAAGCAAAAAGAACAAGACATAAGTAAAAATAATCGGGGGATTATTTTCAGACGACACATTCGAGTAAGTAGAGAACAAGAGGAGAGAACAAAGTGAAAGGCGTCGACGGGACACTGTCACGTCCGGATGTCACGTGCTGGAGAGAGAGAGAGAGAGAGAGAGAGAGAGAGAGAGAGAGAGAGAGAGTTTGTCCAATGTTGACGCCGAGTATTATGGTCGTCAGAGAGAGAGAGAGAGAGAGAGAGTTTGTCCAATGTTGACGCCGAGTATTATGGTCGTCGTGTATCTTAGGTTGGGAATTCCCACGCGCCACAAGGGTGGGGCTCGACAGAGTGAGAGAGAGAGAGAGAGAGAGAGAGGTGTGAATATATTTGGACAAGGTGAGAGAATATTGGTGTTGTTCTTTGACAAAGAATACTCCAACATAGGATCCACGGTCAAAGCAAACCAAGTTGGCCGGAGTTAATTCTAGCCGGTGTGTTTTACAGGCTTTTTTATTCCTCTTCGTACAATTTAATTAATGTCCGGTCCTTCTCCTAAATCCTAGCAGGCAAATTTCAAGAGCATTCACAATATAATAATCAAAATTAAAAAATTATTAAAGTTAAAAATATGTGTTTTAAAAAATATTTACATTGTAATAATTAAAGTTAGCAACCTTCTAACCAATAATTAAATTTGGGCATTTGAATAATTAAAAGTAATAATGTGAGACTTCACATTGCTAACTTTAACAACCCTCTAAATGAATAATCAAAAGCTGACGTGACAAATTTTAATTATTCACTTTTGATTATTACATTGTGGATGCTCTAATGGGTGCCCCTAGGGCACACTCACTAGTTTAACTATATTAATTATATTTTGTTATATTCATTTCAAAATCTATTAAATAACCACATTGAAAATACAAATTATTCATCAAAAGAAGTTCAAAAGTTTCTTCGTTTTTTTTTATCAGAGTTCAAAAGTTTTTTGATAAAAATAATCACAACTCTTTATATTCTCTTTATATTCCTCTATCCACATCTATAAAATAAAAAAAGCAAATGGGACGAAAACTGGAAAAGTGGGAATCCCACCACTTTTTTTTTTCCTGTGAGACTTGAACAAGAATTTAACCTTTGCTACTAAGCAAACTAATTTATGAATTTTTCTTTGAGTTTCTTGGAAAGATTTTTCCCCTACATACTTGATGAAGAGGTTTTTTTTTTTTTTTTGAATATTTTTGCTAGATTATGGTATTGCATTATGTAGGAGGATGGAATGTTTGAGTCAGAGTTAAACGATAAATGAAAAAAAAAAGTTCTTTCCAATGTTAAATCAAATGATGAAGAGTTTTTATTCTTTACAATTTTAACTATCCGGTTATTTGATTTCCATATATATTATACAAAAAATTGTTCTAGTTCTTAGTATTGTCATTACAAAAATGGTATTACAAACATTTATGGGTATTTCATTTCCATATATATTATACAAACATTTAGGCCCCGTTTGATATTACAAACATTTGTGAGTACCCATAAACTCACCTCATGGATTAAGTATATTTATTGCACCTAAAGCATGTAAATAACCCTAAACTAGTGCCCCAAACTAATGCCCCAAGGGCACCTATTAGCATGACCGATCCTAGTAATATTCTACAATTAATAAATCTCCTCTTAATTGATAAGAAAAGTAAAAAGGCTTGGGAAAATAAATCACTAAATATTCTATAACCGTTTTGTTTAACCACAAGGGGTGTTTACATTAACAAATAAGTTAATTTGAATAAGTTGTTGAATTCGAGTTGTTAGTTATTCACACTAATCAATAAGTTGTTGATTAGTGTGAATAAGACACAATTTTTGTTGTTGAATATGAGTGAAATAATGTGAATAAGTTGTGGATTAGTGTGAACAACATGCAATTTTGGCATAAATTATTCGCAAAAAAAATATAGCATGAACGCCCCTCTTAGACTAATTTCGGTTTAACATATTTTGCCTTATTTTTTTTATATTTTTAAAACTTTTGTTAGTTTTGCAATGTTTATGTATTTAATTTGTTGGGATCAATCTAAAAATAGAAAATTATGAACGAAATCGTTCAGTTAGTTAGAGACAAAACTTGGACATTTTGAGCCCCCCCTCCCTTTGTTCATAATTACGAAATTTTGTTAGTAATATAACTATTCTGACTAAACTTTTTATAATATCTCAATTACTGTAGTTTTAGCTTGGATCTCATCTCAGAATTGGAATCATAGACTTCCTCGTAGTATTTCTTAAATAACTTGGCAAGTGTCACGAGATCATAATTTTTTGAGCCATGCACCTTGACTGTCGGGTTAAGCTAATTGAATTCCTAACGTTGTTGTCCGCATATTCTTCTTCCCTATTCTTCTTTTTTTCATCTTGGAGGATTAGTTGGTCTAATTAAAAAACCACTAGATTAAAGTTTGACTAAAATTAAAAATGAGAAAAGTGGAGAGGCGCGTGGAAGTGGATCAAGAAGTTGAGTCACAGAATCCAAATGGGTCGGTGAGGTTATCAAGAGCCATTCTAACGTCTTATGTTCGAAATTTCTCCGGTGCCATCAATTCTTTTGGGGTCAGTCAGAATCCGGATGCGTGCTGTCCCTAAGGGACAACATGCGTGTTGGGCCATTCATGCTAGGCAATGAACGGCTCAAATTGCATATCAGCCGAACAACAATGGACAGCGGAGATCTGTTCAGTCGAGATGCAATCTGAACCGTCCATTGTCGAGCATGGACAGTCCAGATTGACCCAACAAGCATAATGTCCCTAAGGGAGCAACAAGCACCCCCCAAGTCTGGTCGGCCGATACGAAGCTTTGTTCCGGCTTTATTAAAGTGTACTGGGATTGTGCCTCTTAATTAATTGAGGTGCGCGAAAGATGACCCGAAATATTAAAAAAGAAAGTTGAGTCAGAGAGTTGCATGTGGCCGCACTGTGAGTACTCTCTGTGACACATCTTCTCACACTATATTTTACACACCGGAGATTTTGATTCGTTATTCTTACTGTCAAAGAATATAAACCTTAGTTATCACCTCCTTGTATTTTTTTTTTCACGAGTCCACGCAAATCCGATGCTGTTTGTGCGGTTCGCACGTGTACAACCACATGAACAATACGAGAAGACTTGGACTGGATACTGTACAGTGTACATTCCCCGATCAGATCAGAGCTGGCGATAAACGTGCTTTGTGAGATTACTTAAGACAACTTTTTTTTTTCCTCATAATTTAGGTGTCCGGGTCAACATACCCGGATATGGGTGATGTAGAACAAAAATATGAAGAATATAAATTAATTACGCATTATTTTGAGTTTATTATTTTGTTAAAAAATTCCGTTTTAGTTGCCTCTTGTTTTGGCAACCTTATATTTCTTTCTAGTATTTGATTTCTTAGTCAAAGTAGAATTTTTTGTTTTTGGTATTTTTTGTTAATTAATTGATTCTGCTTCCTTTTCGGACGAATCAATTAGGGTTAGGGTTTTTTCCTATATAATAAGTTGTAAGCCTTCGGGCTAAGGGAGTTATTATTGAATTAAAGAAAAATTGAGAATTTTCTCATTGTCGTGTGTTCAAAGAGGGAGTACCTCTAATTCATACTTATTTGTGTTTATGTTTTAAAGATAGAATCTTTAACACAAGCAAGTTCGTGATCTCTTTTTGCACTTAGTCTTGTAAAAGGAGGCTGCGTTGCATCAATGGGGATGCTATCGAGTATCTTCTTGTAGAGCGGTACCGAGCGGCTGATTCGGCCGTTCATCTTGGCACAGGCGACTCGAATTGAATCTTAGCGAATAAAAATTTGAACCGTCCATTGCTCGATTATGATCCGAGCCGTTAATTGTCGAAATGAATGACCGGACCAACTGTTCTACACCCGCTCTACAAGAAGATGCTCGGCGGCATCCCCATCCCTACATACCCGCACCTTTGACTAATTCTACTTACTACTACTATTACTTAGTTTATTAGTATCATGGAAATTAAGTGAATTAATTATTGAGTCTTCCGGATTAATATCATTTTATGTTTTTTAATGTAGCATTCAGCTGGTTTATTGATATAATAATCATGCAGAATAGTTTGTCCAATATGAGTCACCACAACTCCCATTTTTCAATTAAATCTAGTCATTTGAGCTTTTATGAACGATTTTAATCAATTGAAGAATTAGTTTCGAGAGAGATTGTCATTATCATATCATCCAAAGATACATAGGCTCCGTTCCAAAAACCTTCTTAAAAAATAAGCAGCTTATTTTACATTTTCAAACTTAAAAATAAAGTAAATGAAAAATAATTTTTCAATTTTTTTTTTGCATCGTATAAAAGATCTAGATTTCAAAAAAAATCCATATTGCATATTTTTAGATTTCAATAAGCCCATAATATTTGAGCTTGAAATTGTCTTTTTAAAAAATAAAGACTTTTTTTTTTAGTTCCGGAACGGACCCATAGTATTACTATCACATGACATTATTCAGTTTAATTTAGTGTGCTCAAAATGAAGAATCTTTTCACTTTTGCTTGTGGTTTAACTTTGATAAACTTTTTTTTTTTTTTATATACCAAAACAATGCAAACTACAATAAAAGAAAAGTTGAATGAGCAGCACCTGCGGGCCCCACACTTACTTCACCATTGTATGACCCCGTGATTCAATCTTCATCTTAAATTAGGGCCGATGGTAAAAATACCAAAATTGCAGATTTTTTTCCCCAAGTTTCATTCACAAAACTGACGTGAAAAGTTAACTAGTTTTTAAGATTGTCTTATGTCTTTTAACTAATATTAATTAATTGTTTGGTGATTAGTTTGTGTGATGAAAAATACAAGTTTTGATGTTGTTATATATCTGCATATATGTCTAGCATGATTAGTTTACTATATGAGGTCAATGATTACGAAAAATTGAAAAATACTACGAAACAAATGAACGATTGACGTAACTGAATTAAATCAACCACGTGAATATAATATGCCTATGCACCAAGACGGCTATAATTGTTATATTGTACCATGCAAGTTACTATCAAAATAATGCGGTGGGAGATTTTAGTAGAAAACACTTCAGAATACAATTTAGCTTCTAAATTACTATAAAAAAAATTCTTTGACATTAATCCAATAATCGTTTTAAAGAGTTACAAAATGTGTAACAGTGTTTGTCCGTTTATCACCGGCCATGTAGAACATTTTGTGTCAATCTTCCGGTGCTAAAGTAAGGATTTGAACTAGCTAGGACTACAATGTTGAAACAACATCAACTATGTGCTTAAGCCAAGTTAATATCTACTCTAAGGAAAATTTTAATGCTTTTAAGGCTTCGCATGCCAATGATAAACATCATGGGACTCTGATATTTTGGGTTTTACCCTCACCAGGAAATTTGAAGTTGAACATGGATGGCTGCTTTTATGAGTCCACCAATACAGCTGGTTTTGGAGGAGTGATCAGAGATAGCTTAGGAACTGGATCCTAGGTTATTATGGCAAAGCAACTTGCTCCAGCAGCTTGGAAGTTGAGATATGGGCTATTTACAGAGGCCTCACGATCATTTTGTAAAAGGGCATGTCAAATGTTACCATAGAGTTTGATTCGAGCATGGTAGTTGGTTTCTGCAATGAAGGACCACCTGTTGATCACCCCCATCGCCGCATAGTTGAAGAAGCTAGAAGAATTGCTGCCCAGACAAATTCATCCGTCGTCCACATCTATCGTCAAGCCAACCAAACTGCCGATTGCCTAGCCAGACTTAGATCGCAGCAGAATCAAAATTTAGTAGTCTCTAGCTCCATTCCTTTTGCAGCTAGAGAATTCGCCCTGGCTGATGCCATAAGTATTGGTTATCTTAGGATCTAGTCTACGACTCTTGTAGTATTTTTGAACTTTTATGAATGCCGTTTATCTGGCTTGTTGATTTTGATCGTCTAAGTTAATGCATGATTTTCCACTTGACCAAAAAAAAAAAAGAAAAAAGAACTTGCTAGGACTGAGCTCCCGTGCCTCCAGTGTTCAAACCCTTTGGTTTGGTCCAGTTTCGGCCATTTGTAAATTCTTCTCGGGTTCAAAACAATAATTAGAACCATTTTCACAAAGAGCATTGGGCACGTCATAAATAACCTTGATTGGATACCATTTGATTTGATTTTTAAATGTAGTAAGTTTAAGATAAATGTGTTAATGGATTGCAATCCATTGTTGCATATCTTCTTTACAAGGCTAATAAATTTTGAAATTATATGAAACTGTATCTGATTAACGTAATTTTTTTACGTGTATAATGCTCAAGATGAATTTTATAGAATGAACGATTTCGATCATAGTGAGTCCAAAAAAGGCCCTCAAATGGCCGAAACTAGACTGGAGTGTTCTAACACTGGACAAGAGCTTAGTCCTTTGAACCAAGGATATTTAGGCCTGTGACTCATTAATTCTTCTTTCCTGATTACATACAAAAATTTTAGTAAAAAGTAAGGAATTTAAAAATGGATCACGATTAAAAGGAATTTAAACTGGAAGTGTGTGTGTGTGAGAGAGAGGTCCGTTCCAATACATTCCAATCCTTGAAAGTGTACCCCTTTTGTTTTCTCGAATTCCAACAATTCCCCCCACCTGCAGAATTCACCCACCATTTCATCCCTGCGACTGCAACCACCACAAACCCCTCTCTCTCTCTCTCTCTCTCTCTCTCTCTCTGCATACATAAATAAACTAGTTCCCCTTTTCACTAACTTTTCCTTCTACCCTTCATCCCAAGAAGAACCTCTGTTTTTACTATCCCTCTTTTCCTGCATCGTTTTGCTGACTACTACTAGTACCCAACAGCCTCTAGTATTCCCCCTCCCCAACCCTCCCCTCCTTTCCACCTAGTCCTATATATCCTACTCATAAAGCCTACTCTCTCTCTCTCTCTCTCTCTCTCTCTCTCTCTCCACACACCCCACTCAAGTGAGTCAAATCATAAGCCACTCATGACTTAATCACCACAACTCCCTCTCTCCCGATACCCTCCTCCTCCTTTTAACCATCTTTTATTCCACTCCTCAGTTGTCTACTTACTTCTCTCTCCCTCTCTCTCACATTTACTCATGTTCCTGAGTTCAGACTACTCCATGAGAACTGCTTCAACGATGCCTGATCTGTCTCTACAGATCAGCCCACCGACCATTCCAGATTGCCAGATTAAACAAATGGGCTGTGACAAATTCTCTCAGAAATCACCCCACTTTGAAATGAGCTCAACGACGGAGTCCGGCGGTAGCAGCGGCGGGGGAAGCGACTTGAGCCATGAAAACGGTCTGCTCTTCTGTCCGGAAAGTGGGTATGTTAATCACGGGCCTATTGAGGTTGAGCCCAAGTTGAGCTTAGGGCTTGACTATATGGCAGCTCTGAATAATCCTTTGCGACCGAGGAACGTTTATCAACAGCATCATCATCATCCATATCATCACGGCTTCCAGCCTCAAATCCACGGCCGTGATTTCAAGAGGAATTCGAGGATGGTTAGCGGCGTCAGGAAGAGCGTTAGAGCTCCAAGAATGAGGTGGACTTCTACCCTCCATGCCCACTTCGTTCATGCCGTTCAGCTCCTCGGCGGCCATGAAAGTAAGTTCAAAACTTCAAAACCATTACCACATACTTTTGTTTCTATGGGCCACTAAGTATTGTATCAGCCGTTACGTAATGAGATTACAGACCTTTTGATACCTTCATAGCTATTTATTTGCCGATACTGTTCGATATCGGCTTTTATCGTTGATATCGATAAGTATCTTGATATCAAGATTTTAAACCCTGGTATCTCGATACTGCACAATATCAGTGAAAGTGATATATTTATGTAGTAAGCGCGCGATATTAGACCGTATCAATTACATATGTTGTTCTGGAGAATAAGATCCGAAATGGTCATACTTACATATCGGCTAATACGGGTATTGATAACAATTTTAATGCCATTTTAGCTGTATGATAACTATGTTTTAGATAGACTAGATAGCTTATGTAACCTTTCCCCCTCAATAATGTGACAGGAGCAACACCAAAATCAGTGTTAGAGTTGATGAATGTGAAGGATCTAACCCTAGCTCACGTGAAGAGTCACTTGCAGGTGGGCCTTACTTTGTTTAATCAACACAATTTTGAACTTATGAACAAGCTGCATGCTTCTTTGTGTCCATCATTGCTTTTTTGTTCTATGATTTTAGTTTCTAGTACTTGGGGGTTGGAGAGTATACTGGTTAAAAGACAGAAGGGGTGTAAGCTCTCCCCTCCATACATCAATACTCTCCTCTTGTGCGCCCATCTCGAACTCACATTCATAATCCAAACCGTTGATCTTGAACATTTCGTAAAGAGGAACGTTCAAATAGAGAATCAGCTTAATTGGATGTCGACTGATACGTGAACAACTTGTACAAAATGGATGTCAAAATTACATATGTAACTTGAAATGTTCATTTTGTATGTGTTATTCACATATCTGTGAAACCCAGTCAAGCTGTTATTTTATATATGTTCTTCTCAATATTAACGGTTTGAATTATTAACGTTCAAAATGAGCCCACAAAAGGGCAGAGAAGTATGGTGAGGAGCCGACCCAGACAAGAGGGGGAATCTAGAGGGGTAATCTTAGAAATTTGGACTATATGTACTAAAATTTCCTTCTGGGTATTCATTTAATGCAGATGTATAGAACAGTGAAGAGCACTGACAAAGGAACAGGTAATTTGGGTTTTTCCCACTCTAAAGGGACCCCATTTGTATTTCCCTCTTCCATTATTTTTACTTTGTTTCCAAAAAAATGGTGCTATAATTTTACGGACTCGGGACACTGTAGTGCAGTACTTCTGGACTACAGGTTCCGGTTCGGATTTTACTCTCTCATAATCTCTAATGAGTCCATGTGAATTATTTGGTGGGTGTCAGGTGAAGGGCAGATGATAGATGATCATGAGGGTTTGAAGCAAGGGACAGCTGGTACTACTATAGTTGAAGTTGAGGAGGAAGCAGGATTATCTTGTGAGAAAGCTGACCCAAAGCCTTCTTATTCTCTCAACCCATCACCACCACTACCACTTGTACTACAGCTTCAAAAGTCCTCCCAAAGGTGAGTGGAATTTTGCAGATACTCCCATCTCTATTTTCGGTTTCTTCTTTTTTTTTTTTTGTTGCTTTGTTGACAAAACGAATGTACTTGCTATTACATCATTACAACTTGAAAGAAAATAGAAATAATGACTGTCAAGAAGGCATCTCATGAATGCAAACATATATGCACGGACCCGGGTGTTGTCGTGCACCTCTGCACTACACGTCTAATGCGGCCAACCCGGTCGTTTATCTCAGCAATCGATGACCGGAATTTTCATCCGAACAATAGACAGCTAGGATTTATAGGAGTTCGGATTAATCCAAACCGTCCGCACCGAGATGGACGGTCAGATCGGACGCATTACAAGGTGTAGTGCGGCGGGTGCACTACAGCCCCTCCTATTCCGTTACGTGCACGGCCCTGTTCAGTTTGGATTTGAGGGAGGCTTTTGAGAGTAATGAATGGAGATAGATAGATAGAAAGAAAATCTATTATAGACCGTGCTCAAGGATTTTGAGACCTCAAAACGAACAAGGCCATGCTAATAAACCAATGAACGCAGCTAAATTACTAATGGATGGTTTAAAACCGACTCTAGTTTTACATTCGAAACTTTTTAAGTACAACTCTTGTGAGTTCAATTTATGTGGGACATTGCTCGGGATTTAAACAAACCCCTCGGTAGCTTGTGGGAGTTTGACTTTCGCAAAATTTGGATACGAGACTTTACAGAGAACAAGCGCTTATTGCTTTTCTCCTTCACACTTGATCAAACCCGTGAATTTACCGGATAGAATTATTTACTACGACTATGGAATTAACAAGTTCCTGTCCTCTAATTAAATAGTAAAATAATGAATGCATGTAGGGATCTCGATGCATTCCAAAAGTCAATAAATCAGCTCACATCTCAATGGGGTTGTAATGAAAGAATTATTGTGAATTTCACAGTACAGGTTCTATATCTAAGGTATCTCTGTGTATTTAATTAATTATGTAACAGTTGGCTAGCTAGATTTTGTTTGACTTTATTCATGGACGGCGAATGCATATATTCTGGTTGGGTTGTCATATGATGTAAAATGGAATTCATCACGAATTCATATTATGTTGACATATAAGTAGTATATAAACATATACACTTTATTTATTGTAAACTTAATCCATCACGGTCTCATTTGATGATCTAGGTAAGTGGTCAGCCCCTTCGAAAGTCTCCATGAGTAAATATTTCTTCGAAAACAATCAGATACATCGAACATGATAAAGTTCTTTTTTTTTTTAATTTTTTATTTTCGCCAACCTGATCATATCTTTCATACATGTTGGAGGCATGAAAACTTTCAAAAGCAAATGACCGAGGCTATAAAATGAGATGCGTCACATGAGGAATCGTCGCATGAGATGCTCTTGGTTCTCCCATAACATGATGCATCAACGGCAGTCGATTGAGACATCCGAAAAAAAGGAAACGATAAAACAACACGCGCGCACAAAAAACTGTCTAAAATCTGTTGATTGAGGCATGTTATCTTTACAACTAATTAATTTGACCAAGTTGGCGAGTTTGAAAATCTCTCTTTTAAGTTTTTAGAATAAAAAAATGCTTTACATAACTGGTTCTGATAAAAATCAACAAAACATGGCCTTACTGTCTTGTTTGATCTCTCCTGAATTTTTGAGCAGAGGTTCGTGGTCCTCATCAATGGAAACAAATGCTTGGAGCCACTCAAATTGCGAAAACGCATCAAGTTACTCTCAGTTTGGGGAAAATGACACCAAGGTATATATATGTATACTAGACTAGAAAAAAAATATATACATCCAATTAATATAAAAACTAGAATTATGCATTTAACCGGTACTCGTAATCGACTTAATATACAGTGTGTGGATTTTTGATGTATCTAGGTGGATGGACTCGAGGCAGCCCTCCAAGCGGCGGATAGGGAGAAGGAAAGGTTGGAAAGAACCGCCTTGTCATCTTCCGATAGGTTGCTTAATTTAGAGATCACTCTTGGGAGGCCGAACTGGCAAATGGACTACACTGAATCCTCGAATGAAATTACTCTTCTCAAGTGTTAATTAGTCGATCCCTAGCAACTAACACAACCATCCTTTTTTCTTCTTCTCCCGGGAGCATGGAGGAAATCCTTAATGTTCGTGGATTTGTTCCACTTTTGTTAAATTTTGTCTTAGATGTTAGAAGGAAGTCTGGAATCCATGCTATCGTTCTGTTAATTGAATCACTTTTAGAAGTGCAAAAAGTCATGGACATAAGTAGCTAAGCAATGATTTGCCCGCGCAACATATGACAAAGTTTGAGGGTCTTAGCAGTAATGTTCCGGACACAGAATTTGGAAAAAAAGAGAAATTATTGATTTGCGGTTGATGTTCATCCTAGACATGTGGACCTCACAAGATAAGTATGGAATCTGAGACACGTAACGTTCATTTTTCTATAGCTATCGTAGTTATTCTAGAGCTAATACGTGCACGCTTGTACGAACACCAAGGAGTCATGACTTTGGGTTTATTGTTGTTTTGCTCTGCAATAAATTTACGCTAAGCTAGTTTGTATGCATAGATTCTATGCTCATTGTTGAGAATATAAACACTCACGTTAATCTCTTAAAAGGTAATCTCTTAAATGAGTTGATATTGGCTCACAATGTATATAATATAATATGAGAAAAAGATAGATTTGAAGTTTGAATCTTACTGCTTACTTTATAGTTAAAATCGTTACCCGGGATGCTGTAGAGCAGTTGCAGAGCAGTCGATCCGGTCGTTCATTTCGGCACGGACGTCTCAAATCGAATATGAACGCATACAAATATGAGTTGTTTATTGCTTGGTTAAGATCCGAGCCGTCGATTGCTTAGATGAGTGACTGGATCGGCCGCTCTGACCCGCTCTACAAGCATCTTCCATTCCTAAAATCGTTGTATGTGTTTGATATGCATAATGAAGAGCGTTTGGCTACACGTGTCGAAACATTAGGCTTATAAGGAGTGTCGGCCATCTAATATACATATCATATCATATCCTTCTTGGGTATTTGAGAAGACAATATAAATTCCAACATGATGGTGTTAATTTTGTCAACAAAATCATGTCGTCTTGTGGTAAATTGATGGTGTCTGAGTCGGCAAGTGGGTCAAGTGCGCCCCTGAGTACTAATGCATGGGTTGGCTCTCCGGGGTCAAACAACTCATGATTTTTACTAGCTCGTACTATCAACCTGTTACCCAGTACTATTTAATTGCCTGGAACAAATGGGGTCGTATTGGATGGTAATTAGAGATATCCGATCTCCTCTGTCTCGAAAATTTTTGTGTCTCTATGCTGAGGGATTATTCGGCCGTTGGATTATGTGATTTTTTTTAATGTTTTAAATCCAATGACCGGAACATCTCTCGGTACAGAAGCACATAGATTTTCGACACAGTGGATCTTGTTTCGTGTAATTAGAGGGTTGAATAGCTTCTGTCCCGAAAATCTCTAGGGCTTTTGTGCCGATGGGTTTTCAGGCCATTGAATTGTGTGATTTTTTTTTTATGTTCTAAATCTAACGATTGAAAAATCCCTCGGCACAGAGGCTTATGCACACACTTTAGACAAAAATCTTGTCATGATTTACTTGCTTGATGTGAAATCATGATAAAGATTCAGCCCACGTGATACGATTTGCTGAAAGAATGCTCTAATTGGCCAAAGGAAGAAGATTTTCTCTACTAACAGTTCCAGACAGCTTCCCTAATTGTCTCATACTGCGGCTACAGTTATCTCACAAGTGTGGGTCTCACATAAGTATCTTTTCAACAAAGTATTCTTGCATTGCGAAAAAATATTGGACCATCCGAAACATTTGCACGAGGAGTCCAACCCGTGCCCAAAAAATTACGAGCACCACCATTGCATATGCACGTGGTGCGCTACTTCAACTTGGAGTCTAACCAAAGGGATAGGCGGCATCAAGGACCGGCATAGAATCTTAACTCTAGGTAGACATCGTATTCACACCAATTTTTGCTATGTATCAAATAAAGAGAGTAGAAGAGTTACATATATCGGATGCTACGTATAACAGTCATCTATAATCTAGTGTTTACATCATTAATAACTGTCATACCCTTGTATGCGTCGGATTTGAAATATCCGGTCAAACACGAATTAACCAAATAGGCTTTCATAAACTCAACATGAGGTACGGTCAGGTCCGATTTATAGTACTTGAGTGATCAGTTGAGTGATTCATAAGATCTCCATGGATAAATCATCCATAAAACTGATGTGATATTTGTAGCCATTAGATTAACCATATCGTTTTAATTAGAAATTGACCATATTTCTTTGTGTGTATAATGAGTGTGATGAACTAATATAACAACGATTACCTAATTAAACACCGTTTCTGATTTGAAATAGATAAATGCTTTTAACTTGGAAGTTTATTTTTGCCCATCCATTGCTAGAGAAGAAATGACTTGCGTTATCTACGGGGAGGCAGGATCCTCTGAGCCGAAAACTCCTGTGCCTCTGTGGGGGTTTTCGGCTGTTGGATTTAACATATTTAAAAAAAAAATCACACAATTCAACGGCCGGAAAATTGCACAAAGACACGGGGGCTTTCGAGAATCGGGATAGAGGAGATCGGACCCATCTACGGGACAGGTGGGGCCAACGGGCCGTAAATTCTTAATAGCACGCTCGCGTTACCAGTAGTGGAGGAGGACAGGTTATTGAAAAGCACAGCCCAGAAATAAAAAAAGGAATTTGATGGGTCCAATGGACAACCATTTCATGGGCCGCTACATTTGCGGCAGTATCTGTTTTATATGGGCTGGGTCTTGTTCAATTGGGTGTATCCACTTTTATATGGGCTGGGTCTATACAATTGGGTGTATCCACTTTATTTTGGCCCACATCAAGTTTCATTTCGATAGTGAGAATTTTGTTAATTTTGATATGGCTTTTTAGGTGATCTTGCCAAAAATCAGGTTCATCCATATCGGTAAGCATGTGATCGAGTACAACTTGTTTTGGTTTGGAATTTTAATCCAAAATTTGAAACCAACAATTAAATTCATGGATCAACCACGTTCAAATGTCCGAATAAATTGATTGTTTAGTTACCAAATGAAAACAATACATAAGCTCTATGTTACGTGGACTTGGATCGGTGTGTCGGGTGTGGGTATTCGAGTAAGCTTTGGATTCATCTCAGTTCTATCTGAAAAGACATTGGGAAATGCCAAAATATTCAAATTCTTCGATTCCATGCATATTATGAGAGTTCTATGCCTAGTTCATGGTGAACTCGAATTACATAACATGTTTACTAGGTGAATGTCTAACTAAAAATAGTGGGCGCGGATCTGATACCCTTGTACGAGTTTCGAATTGTGGGAGATCTATGTCTAGTTCTTAGATGGAGGCTTTTATTACCAAGTATTGATTGCCATGCTAAATACATTGTTAACTCTCAACCATGTCCAACATTATTGAAGCACAATCTTATTTGCCGTGTTGTGTTGGTGGTAATATCTATTCTAATATTCTAATATATAAAGAAGAGCACCAGTTTGGCGTCTTCCTTTTTTGAAGCTGTGTAACAAAAGTGGTTGCCATTTTTACCCCTTGAATTTCTCTTATTTCATTGTTTCCTCACGTACACAAAGCTAACTGCTAGGACAAAAATGTAAAATTGTTCTAGCAACCGTCCACCCCCACTTTCTCCACAAGTCTACACCAACAGCCGGCTCATATATTTTGGAGGCCCGAAGCGAGTTTCTTATATTGAGCCCCTTGTGTATTCATGAATTTCTTAAGAAAATGATAAAAGTAAAAAATAACAAAAAAAAAAAAAAAAAACTAAAAGGATACAATTATGACAATATCAATGTAAAAAGATATATATGATTGCAAATGTTTTTGAAAAAAATAAGATACAATTGGGTTTTTATTTGGAAATATTCTAATAGTAATATGTAAGTTACATTACAGTGAAACCTTAATTTTGCACCAAAATTTGGGGGCCGGATGTGGTAGCTTCTCTCGCCTCCCCTATGAGCCGGTTGCAACACTCGCCACTATCAAGCCTGCAATCCTCTTGCAATCATCCTCTTCTCAGCAAACAGGCACGACAAATTTTTTTCCACTCCCTTTTCTGTCCATTAATGGTGTAGTCTCCGACACCCACTGTCAATGCAAGTCTCATTCACAAGGTATTCCAACTACACCATATATTGTCAATGCAATTAGCCTCATCCACAAGGTATTCCTCATTTTCTTCTTTCATTTGTTTGTAGTCACTTTCTGTAATTTTCTCAAGCCTTTGTCTTCTACATGGTATCAGAGCAGGGCCTATTCTACCCCACATTTTATAAAATTTACAATCCACACCCCGCGATGACAGACCAGCGAAAAGGCTGCACGATGATAGGACCCAAAAAGTGGCCACACGTGACAGACCTCAAACGCGGTTGCACGTGAGGGGGGATGTTAAGGAAATGAATCCCACATTGCTTGGGAGTGGAATGGGTGATCACTTAATAACATCTGGGACCTCTCCACTCATTGCCAATTGGTTATGAGATGGATATAAAGTTTCTACAATAAGTATACAGAATTTACCTTACTTAAACTAAATGATTTTTCATTTTTTTGTACAGAATCTACAATACTTACTTTTACAAAATAAAAAACCGTGATTTCCTTCTCACCTATTCTTGACCTTTATTTATTTATTTATTTATGAAAGTTTACGGAACCGAAAAAAATTGCATTACTAGACTTGAAAAACTATTAATGCCTTTTTGTTTGTAAAAAAAGTTTACAGAATTTACATTACTTACTTTCTTCTTATGTAAATTAATGTCGCAATTCCCTACAACGACTAATCAAAGCAACAAAGCGACAAAACACAAAGCTGCCAACACGGTTCTTCTACACATTGTGAAAGTATGCTACTGCAAGGTATTTCCCCTTCACCTTCCCCTTTTTTGCTTCCCTTTGTTTTTTGTGGGAAAAGAAAGACGAACCTGAATCTCGCCCTTAAAGATCACACACACTGTCACATTCGCTCTCAGTTACGAAGTTAGAAAAAGGACATGCAGTTCTTTACGTTGGAAGCGACAAATCTTGGCACGCCTACATTCGCCCTTCGCCCGAAAAGAGCCGAATCATTTTTGGCACGCAAAAATAATTTTCGGTTCGAATTCAATGAATCAAGAACTCCCATGAATTCAAAGTCGAGCATGCATGCCTTGGTTGTCGACATCACATGTGTCCCCACGAACTCCCGTGTATAACCGGCCCGGCGGCCTTGCTCCATATATGATCCGAGATCGTGGGTTTTGTAATAAGCAGTTAAAATTGGGCCCCTGTAGAACTTGCCAAGTGATTAATATCACACCCAGCACGTGTTCATAACTGCCCAATTCCTTATACCTGGGCCAATGAATCTAGTCATGTTCCCCTTTTATACTACTAGCAATTACTCGTACGTACGTGTCCCAAACAAATGAAAACAAAACACACTTTGCTCGAAGTTTATTCTTATAGTCACACCCATGTGAGTGGTGACTTCCGACAAATCTCATTATTGTCGTGGGCAATGTCGATTCCAGGAATTTATAAGTAAGGGGTCATTCTGTAAATTATAAGTTGTGATGTTTCGTTTCAGTCGAAGAGCGGAAGGAAAGTCATTCAAATTGATATGATTTTTCTTGGCACAAGTTCTTGAATAGGACTATTATTATTTTGAACAACAAACAAATTATTAAACTTTGAAGATGATTAGAAAAAGTAAAAGGACTTGGAATACAACGACATCACAACAAGAAGTGTACGACCCAACAAAGATAGCCCCTATGCACCCAAGACACATATGCCGCTCATAGTCCAAAGAAAAGTTGGCAAAAACAGTAAAAGCCTTATAATCGGAGTAATTGGAAGGAGATTGTCTTGTTTCTGGCTGTGCTGTAAATAGGTTGTTAATAAAACTTTTCCGGAGAAGAGTAACTCTTCTCCGGAAAAGTTTCATTAACATCCAGACCGTCCAAAACATTTTTGGACGGTCGCGATTGAGTACTGTAAACATATATTTATTTTGCTTAGAGCACAGCTGGAAACAAGTTTTTCTCAATCGGAAGATCTAAACACAACAGAGATTTCCTTCAGAGAGATCACGAAGCAAAAAGAGGAGAAGAGGAATATTGTTGGTTGGTTGGGGTAAATTATCGGGTGTTTTGCACCCCTTGATGGAGTCACAATGCACATTTTAATGGGTTCATTTGTGATCTACTCCAAACTTGTAGCACAATAGTAGCAGATTTTTTTCCCTCCATGGGATCATGCGACCCCACATGACTGAATGTGGCGTCGCCACTGGTCGTGGACAACAAACTCGATGAACTAAACAAAACAAATAATTCGAATCATATTAATTAGTGTGTTCGCCTGTGGATCTGAATGACTGGAACACAACAGCTAGCCTGTTGTGCCCTCAACGCACCGTAGGCCACAACTACGATGAATGATTTATGATGTTTATCTGTATGTCATCTGTCAATTCATTATCTTATGGTTATCGATCTACTACATAGAATTAACAGAAAGTCTATTGGTACAGACAAAAAATCTGTACCAGTGAGTACAAATCCCATTTTGGATCTCAAAAATATGATTGGAGTCACTCATTTTATTTAAAATACTTTGCTTATGGTCCCTACAAAAAATAAGCTTAATCCGGTATCGGTAAGAGTATTTACGAAACATTCGAACTTTGCTCTAGAATTCAAGCCCCATTCTAGAATTAATTATACTTTAGCTAATCTCCATCTTGCTTGGGTGGCAGCTTAATTCTATATGATTAAGAACTTATCTTTTGATGACCAAAAGTTACATTAGTGCTTATAAAAAGTCAAGAACATCCATTATTAACTCCAACATTGATGTGTCATAAACTGCCCAAACTCTCGTGAAATACGGAAATTACACGTTTGTCATTTGTTCGAAAATTCAAACTTGGCAACCGCTTTTTTTATAATGGGATATGGAAAGAATTGGCAAGTTTAAAACCAGTACTTTCAAGGGAAGGTAGATAGGGCTTGGATGATGGAGTATTATGTCGGATGGAATAAGTGTGGTGTGCAGGGTGGAGATTCTTGTCGGATGCTGATATCTCTAGTTCGATTCTTTTCTTGGTGCCTTGTTCCTCTGTAGTAGCTGTTCAGTTTTCTTTTGATGCCGATTTGCTATGCTGCTGCTAGTCCTCAGTGATGGTTATCATTTGGTCATTTCCGACCATGACTATTTATTTTATTTCATAGCCTGGCGGGATGTGGCAGGTAGTAGTTAACTTTCATGATATTCTACTCGTATCACTACATATCATATCCTGTTGTACTATTTGTGTTATCCTTCCGCTTAGATGAATAATGCAACGAGGTATGATTTCAACACACATGACACTTTCATTATCATACTTAATTTACCCTACTCTCCATGCGGGTTGTGCATGGATTATCGCACTTTTTTTAATCTTCTTTTTTTTCCTTTTCTTTTCCTCCTGGGTTATGCTCCTTGTAGGCTGTACATTCGGTTAACATTTTTTTAATTTCAAGTTAATTACCAAAAAAATAAGAAGAAGGGAAGGTAGATAGCTTCGAGTGTCTTATTAAACCCGACTAATCTCTTTAGTCCCTCCTACAATGTTTTTCATGTGTTTACATGAGGTGAGATGGTCCCATGGACAAATCAGTACTGTCGAGGGGAATTGTCCCAGAATGTCACTCTTGAATTTTGAACTAAAGTTGGATGTTTTATAAAAGTCATTACCGATATCCGGTTAAGCGAATTTTTTGTAGGAACCCTAAATAAAATATTTTAAACAAAATGAGCAAGTGGAATCATTTTTTCAAGACCTGAAACGGGTCCAAACCGGATCTATACTTGCAGGTAAATATTTGAAATATGTGTGGATAGCCTTTCTGATAATATTTAATTAGATTTACAATATTATCGCATATGCTTTACTTTTAAACCTAGTTTTTGTTACTACTATTTATGAAGGTTAGTTTTTTAAAAATTACACATTTTTCTTCAGCTTTTCAAAATATTGTAAATCTTTTAGGACATTCAAAATAGAATAGTAAGCAAACAAAATAGAACGGAGGGAGCAACAAAAAAAACATTGACCATGGGAGTTGGTTAGGGTTTTGTGTTGCAGTATTTTCTTATTATTGCTTATCCATTTTTGTGCTTTTATTTTGGGTTAAAGATTATTAAACGTTTCTAAAAGATATTATCCATGTTTATTATCCTACGTAGAACAGTAGAAGGGTCAAAAATGATCTTCAGAAATTTGTTTGTTTACTTTTTTTACAATTGGGTGATCAGACTAATCTATGCACACCTCAATTAATGCTGGGGTCCTGCTTACACCATATTTTTACCATCTGTAAATGTCGATGGAATGCTACCTATATTGTTAATATTCAATTTTCTTATCATTGTTGTTGTCATTATTACTGCATTATCTTTGTTATCATTGTTAGTATTTTTATTACATGTGCAGTCTCACATTTGGAAGTTGAAGAGAAATTAAGCTTCATTGTAAACTCTCTCCAACAAATCAAGGAATTTTTCTTTATTTGTTGTTGAATTTTGTCTTTAATTATCAACCCAATTATTGGGTTATCATTAGGACTAGGAGTAGGAGTAATTTAGAATCCTATGTATCGATTTCATGCAGTTTGGTGTTTTCTTTGCAACACCGATTTCATTTTATCTGTCGATATATCTTTGAAGATTAATGGAAGTATCTTTCATTAGTCTTCAATTTTGTTCTTACTATCAGTTTCACATTTGATTCGATCGGTTGTCATTTCATATCCAATGAAGTCCTGAAATAAGGCGAGGATCCATGGATTCACCTTTGGGACAAGCCACATTGCCCTTGTTTGTTTTTGTTGCCTTTCTTTTCATTATTTGTCAAATTCCCATTGAGGGGAAAAAAAGGAAGGTAAACAGGGCCTCATGAAAATAACAATCAGGCATACTTCTAGTGCTTTCAAGGTTAGTTGTGTTTGGGCTTCATAGGATTCGACCTTACAACACCATTTATTTTTGTTTGATCGGCAAAGAGGATTTTTTTTTTTAAATTAAAAAAAATTAATGGAGATAGGAGGTACAGAGGAAAAGGAGTCCTGCTACATACACAGCAGATCTGTGCACAGATTGTGCACATATTTTGTTGTGGGGCCCACCACGGGTCCCACACAAATCATCCAAGCCGTTCATTAAATGTAAAACATTTTTTCAAGGGTCCCCGTAAAAAATAAGCTCAATCCGATACCAATAGGTGCTTCATCCAACCATTTAACTTTTCATTCAGATTTTCGGATAATGAAAAAGTTATATGGTTGGATCGAGCACCTATAGGTATTGGATTGAGCTTATTTTTTACGGGGACATTTGAAAAAATGTTTTACATTTAATGAACGGCTCGGATAATTTGTGTGGGACCTGTGGTGGGCCTCACAACAAAATCTGTGCACAATCTGTGCACAGATCTACTGTGTGGGTAGACTTTCTGGAGGAAAAGAGATCAAAGGTACAAAGCCCCCATTAAAGGCGAGCACAAACATCGATCACAATACAGAAAGTCTACCCACACAGCAATCTGTGCACAGATTGTGCACAGATTTTGTTGTGGGGCCCATCATGGGTCTCACACAAATCATCCGAACCGTTTATTAAATGTAAAACATTTTTTCAAGGGCCCCCGTAAAAAATAAGCTCAATCCGATACCTATAGGTGCTCGATCCAACCATATAACTTTTCATTATCCGAAAATCTGAATGAAAAGTTAGATGGTTGGATGAAGCACCTATAGGTATTGGATTGAGCTTATTTTTTACGGAGACCCTTGAAAAAATGTTTTACATTTAATGCACGGCTCGGATGATTTGTGTGGAACCCGTGGTGGGCCCCACAATAAAATCTGTGCACAATCTATGCACAAATCTGCTGTGTGTAGCAGCTCTCATCACAATAAAGGCTCAAAACACCTAATCCCAGAGGAAAAATGGGACCGACAGAAAACAGGACCACAACAACAACCATTAAAACACAGTAAGTGGTTATTTTTCAAAATATTTAAATAGAAGTGTCAAAATTTTATTTTTTTGATTTCTCTCGTCAAGACGAATTAATAACTCAAAAAATTTTGACAAAAAACCAAATAAATGCAAAAAAAATTTAAATAAAGACAATTTTCAAATTTAAGTTAAAGCCAAAAGAAGGCAGTCTGTTGTGGCAAAGGGTCCAAAAACATTGCACCGGTTGTAAGAAGGACAACCCCATTGATTGCTGTCTTATGCATATAGGATACTATGATTAATACAGTAGTATTCTATCTAACCTGGTATTAGAACTTCTAGGTTTTAGGTGGTCTCATTTTGCGTGATCGAGTCTCCGGCGTCCGAGCAAATTTTCAAGTCTTCTCAATTCGTGTACCTTTACGTGCATCCGGGCTACACGTGAGGGGGAGAGTTAGACTTTATCCCACATCGCTTATCTAAGCCATCCAAGTTTGGTTAATAAAATTTAGAGACTACTTCACTTATTGTCAATTGATTTTAGGTTAGAACCCTTCAAAAAATATAAATGGATCGAGGTGTTCTTTCAATAAAGGGAGAAGGGGGGATCTCTGCAAGACAAGGGGGAGAAGTGATGATATTATGGGCTTCTGGCTATTGGCAATTCACTCGATCCATATACTAACCAGTTCTTCGAAACTTGGCTACCATAAGTATAATTATCACATGACTCGACTCAACGAAGATGCATAGATTTGAACAAATAACCTAACGGTCAAGCCGAACACAAAGACATGCCAAAGGAATTCTCTGGAGATTTACAGCTTTTTATACCAGTGCAAACAAGTTTTAGTGTCAGTTCAAATCTCCACACAATGAGACGAAATCAACTTGCATGGGTCGACCTGCCTTGTGGACCAGTGGTGCTACAAAGCCATCGTCCCATTACTTCATTGCTCTGTTGTTCTACTTTTCCACCAAATCTGTTTGCTTATTGAGAAAATCTTCTTTACGGCTGTTTCGTAAATAAAAAGTTACGGAGTTCAATCGTGACTGTTCAAAGTGTTTTTAGAAAATTCGTATTGAAAATCAAATATGATCGATAATAATTGATTGTAATTAACTTTTCTCCGAAAAAATTTGATTAAAATTCTAACCATTCAAAACCGATATGAACGCGCAAGATCGAACAGCGGTTCACGGAGGCTCCATGAAAAAGACACTATTTTGCTTATCCTGTCCAAACAAGTTTCAGTCGTTCAATTTTCGACACAATGAGACGAAATCAACTGGGCCCTGCCTTGTGGAAAAATAACTTGAATGGTTGGACCTAAGAGGTTAGGAGGTGGAAATTGAATTGTTTACTGATTATTCGAGTTGTGCCTAAACTCTAATACTATCAAATTATATGCAAGCGTGCGCGCGCTCTCTCTCTATAAGGCACAAAATCATCCCACAACATATACAAGATCAACTCCCATTAGTAACACCCATGGCCATGGAGTTCCTTTTTCCACACACCAACACTATCGTAGCCGGAGGAGTCATTCCCTTTCTACTACTTCTCTACTATTTCCTACGGAGATCTAAAACTTCAAAACATATTCCACCGCCGGAAGCTGGCGGCGCGTGGCCCATAATAGGCCACCTCCACCTCCTAGGAACAACCTCTGATCGTCTCCCCCACGTAACCTTGGGAGCCATGGCGGATGAATACGGACCGATTTTCACCATCCGGGTCGGGTTGAAACGAGCCGTGGTGGTGAGTGATTGGGAGATAGCCAAGGAATGTTTTACCACGCACGACATGATTATTTTGTCGCGGCCGAAGTTCATAGCCGCCCATCACCTCGGCTACAACTACGCCATGTTCGGGTTCTCTCCGTATGGTGCTTATTGGCGTGACATGCGCAAGATCATCTCGGTCGAGTTACTAGGGAGCCGCCGGCTTGAGTTGCTGAAGCACGTACGGGTTTCTGAAACCGAGGCCTCCATAAAAGAGCTTCACAAGCTTTGCACAGAGGCCAAAACCAACTCAGGGTATTGTTTACAAAAATCTTTTCTTTCTTAAAATATAACAAATGTTATGTTGACTCATCCACTTAATTTCCCATAAATCAGGTGAAAATAATTTTATAACTACACATTTTTGTATGATTTACCCCTAAGTGTATGGACCCCAGAGAAACATATGGTCGTAAAGTGGTCCGGAATATTACGTGACGGTACTTCGAGACTATTGAATAATTACTTCTAAACAAGACCGAATTCAACATCGTTCTTACTATTTTAGTGGAGTATGTTGAAATATGGTAAGCTTGATTTACACATGAAAAACATGTTCAAGGATTTGGATCAGACTAAGAGATTTTGTCAAAGATTGATTGGATAAGATTTGGTCTTGAAAGTCCAAATTGGTAGGCATGTGATTTTCGGGGATTTTCCTTTTGTTTGATTTAGAGCTTGTATCCTATATGTGTGTGTACAAGTCGTAGTGTAAAGATGTGGAAAGTGAGAGAGAGAAAAGAAGGGAGAGACGTGAGAAAGAGGGAGCCCCCTTCGGAAGAACTCCCCCCCACCGCTAGTGGGAAAAAGAGAGAAAAGAGAGCTGTGAGAGTGTGAGGTTCAGTTGAGTGATTTGTGTATCCTCCTCCCTAATTTCATAGTAAAATCCGCTGTCCGTGGATGTACCCAAATTGAGGAACCACATAAAATCTGTATTCTCTCTGTGTTTGATGGGGTGCGTTCGTAGTCGCTTCCGCTTTCCAACAAAATAGCTAAATCATTGTCGTTCATTGGTGTATTGACGGATGTAATTGACATGTCTGACTGCTGGGACAAGTCCCCAACAATTGTGTAGCTGCACTTGGAAGCAATGAGATTATGGGATTAACTGATATTAAGAGAAGATTGAAAACATAGTTTATGGGTTGAGAATGAAACTGAGTAAAGTATTTTGCTGGAGTTCGGACTAACATACTTTCTTCATCCCGATTTGTTTGTCTAATCTCAGGTTTTTAATTTATTAAGGAAATCAAATCTAATCCATTGATTTAAAAATTTGCATAATCTAAGCCATTGATTTTGAAATTTTTGAAATTGGACAGTCAATTTGGAACATGTATAAGTTAAAAAGGAGACAAACAAATCGGAATGAAGAGAATAACATATTATAGTATAAAATTTTACTTTTTCTTTTTTTTGAAGAAAAGTATACAAAAGACAATTCTAATCCGAAGATTTTTGTATTTCACCATAAAATTTTACTTCATAAGCATTTGGTCATGAAATTTTACTATTTAGATTTCTTCTGTCAAGATGGATGGTTGATTCAAAATAAATAAAAATATTCACTTGTTTAAAAAAGACAAAAAGATTAACTTAGGCCAAATTCCACGTAACTAAATTAACTTTCAAGACTACGTCACACATGAGATCATTTTCATATCAGGTACGTAACGAGCATATCATGTATTGGTTGTGGCAACACCATTTTAAATTATGAGGTTAATTAGTTTTCTCTGCCAGAGTTTCCATCACCATCTGTGGGCCCCATTTGACTTTTTTTTTAAAATATGAATTGTTCATTTTGTAGAACTTGCAGATTAGTATATTTATGTATAAAAATCAACTTGATTCGATATCGATAGATATATTAAAAATGAAATTTAGCTTACAGAATGGACGGTCATATATTTTGAAGTTAAACGGTCAATGATTGTCTATTTTATGAATCAAAATTTTATTTTTGATATACCTACTAATATCTGATCAACCTGATAAATTTTTTTGCGTGAATATACTACTCTGCGAGTCATACATGACAAACGGTTCAAATTAAAACAAAATATGCACAGTAGGGCTCACAACGGGCGGTGGTGGAAAACCCAAGGTTTCCAAAGAATTTGAACTCTCCACTTGGGGTGGAAACCTTGGGTTTTCAATCATGTTTTCCATGAATCAGATAAGACTATTCTTAGCTTGTAAGTTGTAACTAGGTATAACTAATTTTTAATCGTATATTAGCTTTTACTAACGTATCTTACAATAGGTAATATATACGAATTCCGATACAATCCGGAAAATGAAAAAAACCGATACACGATACATATTTTGCTTTGAAACCATTGCTCAAGAACAATATGTCAAGTTGTGTGAACAATATATTAGCTTTTACTGACGTTGTATGCACTCAAGTTGTGTTTTGAACAATTTCACTCCAATTGAATCTTCAATTTAAGCAAGCTTGCCAGGAACAATATGTTAACTAGCTGGAAGTCTCTAAGCATCATAAACCATAGCTTTCCTTTCTTTTCACGTAAATGCATCTGTGATGGATTGATTTTTATCCTCTCCGGTACTTATTCTTCTCACAGGTGTGTCTTGGTGGAGATGAAGCGGTGGTTTTCTGACTTGACCATGAACGTGGTGGTCAGAATGGTTGCAGGAAAGAGGTATTTCGGTGTTGCTACTGACGGAGACGAGAAGGAGGGGCGGCGATGCCAGAAGGTGCTGAGGGACTTCTTTTACTTTCTGGGACTATTTCTGGCGGCCGACGCCATTCCCTTTTTGCAGTTGTTAGACTTGGGCGGACACGAGAAGGCCATGAAAGAAACTTTCAAGGAAGCGGATAATTTGTTTTCCCGGTGGTTAGACGATCATCGGCGGAGGAGAGAATTGGGAGAGAGTTGTAAGGGGGATCAAGACTTTATGGACGTGATGCTTTCAACTCTTGAAGGAACTGATCTTGCTGGTTATGATGCAGACACCATCAACAAATCCACATGCTTGGTATGTATTAGAGGTGTTAGACGGGCCGCGTTGGCACGGGCACAGTACAACATGAAACGTTTAAATGTAGCATGGCGCGGACACAATTTTACTTTTAGGCCAATACTAATTATTTTGGGCAACAAGTTATGACGTATTAGTATGTTGTTTACACTAAGGAATAATTTTTGCATCCCATCTACAATTTATACAACTTATTAATTAGTGAAAATAACTTGACATTTTTCAACGACAAGAGTGATCGATCTTTAAGTAATAGGCCACCGGAAACACCCCTAACTAACATGTTAGTGAACACATCATTTGACTGCTCTAAACGTCTCAGGAGCACTACAAGAAATTACACAATTGCCGACTAAAATTCCCGACTAAACTAAATTTAGTCGCCAATTATTGAACAATTGCCGACTAAAATTATTTAGTCGGGAAATAATTATGTTTGCCGACTAAAATTAGTTTTAGTCGGGAAATAATAATGTTTGCCGACTAGTAAATAAATTTAGTCGGCGAACATCAATTTTCTCCCCGAATTTAAAAACCAATAAATGAAAACAATTTCCCGACTAAACCATTTAGTAGGGAATATTAATATTTGCCGACTAACATTATATTTAGTCGGCGAATATCAATTTTTTTCCTAAATTTAAAAAATTAAAAAACGAAAAAAATTTGCCTACTAAATAATTTAGTAGGGAATATTAATATTTGCCAACTAAAATACATTTAGTCGGCGAATGTCTATTTTTTCCTAAATTTAAAAAATTAAAGAACGAAAAACATTTGCCGACTAAACCATTTAGTAGGGAATATTAATATTTGCCGACTAAAATACATTTAGTCGGCGAATATCTATTTTTCCTAAATTTAAAAAATTAATGAATGAAAAAATATTTCCCGACTAAATAATTTAGTAGGGAATATTTATATTTGCCGACTAAAATTAGATTTAGTCTGCGAATATCTATTTTTTTGCAAATTTTAAAAATTAATAAATGAAAAATATTTTCCAACTAAATAATTTAAATAATTTAGTAGGGAATAGTAATATTTGCTGACTAAAATTACATTTGGTTGGGGAATATCAATTTTTCCTCTCTTTGAAACAAAATTTCAAGAAAATCAATATTTGTTCCGACGACATCGATCACACGATGAAACCTTCCCGATCGAAACCGTTCAATTTTTTTTTCCTTCTTAATCATAAGATTTCTGTAAATTTTTTGCTCGATTGGGTTAAGGAAAGCTGTTTATCGGCACACAAATTGTTAATTAAAAAGAATTTTATTGTCTGATCAAATATCTGTTCAAATAGAGTTAACTTCATTCTTGGTACAAATGATCTAATTTGTATTACGTAAAAGATAGATGATTTGGATTGCCAAATAAGGCCTCAGGCGGGGCTCGGTTAGTGCACTATAACACTTAAACGTCTCCGAACGCATTAAATATGTTTTTTGATTATGTGGTCGCTGATATCGAATGGTCTTTGATTTTGGTGACGATGCTATAATTGGTAAGACGTGAAATCCTAACGGTTCAGATCGAGTATTACAAAAAATTACTCGACAGTTATGTTTACAATCTATGCTTTTTTTTATTTACTTGATGATAGTCAACTAAGTCTTATGTTGCACTCATTGTTACAGAAGCCACACGACCACGAAAAAAATATTACGATCGAGACTGTTCATTTTGCTACACTCGGTGAATAATTCATTCTCGTAAATTTGCGGCTCGATTAGGTTTAGAAAACCCCTTTATAGAAAAAGAAAAAAAAACCCTTTATTGAGACATGAACTCATTAGAATAAATAGTATTTTCATGCAATCAATTGTCTAATAAAAAACAATTAGCTATAATTTCGGTAAGAATTATCGTTTAAACCATATTTAATAAAAACAAAAGATAAGATGGTTTTAACCGGGGAAAAAAAGACCTCAAAGTGGGGTTTGGGTGATAATGTTCTAATTTGTGCATTGAAGAAATAGGTTCTGTTTGTGAATGTGTGATTGAAATAATTCTCTTTTAGTGTGTGTAAGTTCTAAAAAAGATTATGAACTGCAGTAATGAGTTTTTTTTTTTTTTTTTAAGAAAGTAAATTTAAAGAAAAGATTAAAAAAAAAGTAAATTTAAAAGCTTATCAAAGAAAAAAAATAAAGGTAAAATAGACGAAACCAAATAGTATAAATACTTTTATTACAGAAAAGTAAACCAAGTACAGCAATGGTAGAGTGGTCAGTCGCGTGTGTGATGAAGGCGGAGGTCTCAGGCTCGAGACCTGGAAGCGCCATATTCCCATCAAATGAATTGGGTGGGAAAGGCAAATACATCTCGGAAATGGAAATGAAATTTTTCCACTTTGGTCCCCTGATTTATTCATAATGACATTTGACGCCACAATAATTATTATTGCCGACTAAATACTTAGTCGGCAAAAGTTAATTATAATTGCCGACTAAATATTTAGTCGGCAAAAAGTTAACTTTTGCCGACTAAAATAGAAACCCCGACCAAGTTTTTTAGTCGCTAAAACCATACATTAGCCGACTAAACCTTATTTAGTCGGCAATTACATTTGCCGACTGTCATTCTCCGACTAATTTGCCAACTAAATTATTTAGTCGGGAAAACCCTTTGGCGACTAAAAAGTGGACATTTGGCGACTAAAACGTTAGTCGGGAATGGTGTAATTTGTTGTAGTGAGGTTGAGCTTGAATATTATTCTTTGAGATTATTGAATCCACTGAAACTACAGTATTGCTATCCTTGTAAATATGTTGCTTTTGATTATGCCATTGTTGATGCACTTCTATATCTGCAGGAAACTATATTTCACTCTGTGTTATTTTTTCATTATTCTGTGGCAACACTCTGGTCATTACTTAATTTGCACATGTTTGTGTTCTAATTTATTGCATCTGATTTGTTAGAAAAAAAATCATATAGGAACCAAACCAGTCGCAAAATTGGAATTCTACTTTCATTTAGTAAAAAGTTTAATTTCCCAAGTGTTGTTTGCTTTACAATTTGCAGAATCTCATTGCCGGGGGAGCCGACACCACTTCCATAATGTTGACATGGGCACTCTCACTCCTGCTGAACAACCGCCACGTGTTAAAGAAGGCACAAGAGGAGCTCGATATCCACGTTGGCAAGGAAAGACAAGTGGACGAATCAGATGTCAACAAACTTTTCTATCTCCAAGCCATAGTCAAAGAAACGCTACGCTTATACCCAGCTGCTCCACTATCAGGCCCGAGAGAATTGACCGAAGATTGCACAATTAGGGGCTACCATATCCCCAAAGGCACGCGGTTGATTCCAAACTTGTGGAAAATCCAGAGGGATCCGATGAAATGGGCTGATCCGCTGGTGTTTCGGCCTGAGAGGTTCCTTGCGGCGCAAAAGGATGTGGATGTGAAGGGACAACATTATGAGCTGATCCCGTTTGGAGCAGGTAGAAGAGCTTGCCCGGGGATCGCGTTTGCTCTCCAGATGTTGCACTTAGTGCTGGCTAGGTTACTCCACGAGTTTGAGCTTTCGACACCAGACGATGCGCTAGTTGACATGACCGAGAGCGCTGGATTAATAAATGCTAAAGCCACTCCACTTCAAGTTCTTATTACTCCTCGTTTAGCTCCGACTCTTCAATAATAGTTAGAGTATGAACAGAATCACAAGATTATGTGAGGAAAGTCGCAATACGGTGATATGTATCTCATGAATGGTTGCATATTTCTGATATTCGTTGCACCTTGAATAGTTTTCCAGTAAATTGTACTTTTTTCTAGTAATTAAGGAGTATATTTGGTGTTTGATCCCTGTGCCAATTACCGTTATTAAATAAAACCTGAACTTAAAATTAGATTCTGGCTAACTAGGAATGTTTTTGTAAGCCTGGAAATATCTTTTTTGTCGACTTTGTTTTTCAATTTCATTAGGAAAATTGGTGTGGAAGAATTAGGATTATGTTTCAGATTTTTTTTTTTAAAATTTAACTTTGAGTCGATTTTTGGGGATTTTGGTTTGGGCTTAACAGCGAGGGTGGTGCGGTGAATTCGAAGGTGATCTCGCGTTTGATTCTCAACCGATCTACTGCTGGGTTTTTAATTTCATTTCATTATTTGTCGAATTCCCATTGAAGGGAAAAAAAAAGGAAGATAAACAGGGCCTCATGAAGATAACAATCAGGCATACTTCTAGTGCTTTCAAGGTTGGTTATGTTTGGGCTTCATAGGATTCAACCTCACAACACCATTTATTTTTGTTTGATCCTCAGCGAAGAGGAAATTTTTTTTAAATTTTAAAAAATTAATGGAAATGGGAGGTACAGAGGAAAAGAGATCAAAGGTACAAAGCCCCCATTAAAGGCGAGCACAAACATCGATCAAAATATAGGCTCAAGACACCTAATCCTAAAGGAGGAAAAATGGGACCGACAGAAAACAGGACCACAACATCCCTTAAAACACAGCAAGTGGTTATTTTTTAAAATATTTGGATAAAATTGTCAAAATTTTACTTTTTTGATTTCTCTCATTGAGATGAATCAATAACTCAAAAAACTTTGAAGGAAAACAAAAAAATGCAAAATTTTTTTTACACAAAGATAAAATTTTCAAATTTAAGTTAAAGCCAAAAGAACGCAGTCTGTAGTGGCAAAGGGTCCAAAAACATTGCACCGGTTGTAAGAAGGACAACCCCATTGATTGCTGTCTTATGCATATAGGATACTATGATTAATACAGTAGTATTCTATCTAACATGGTATCAGAACTAGTAAGTCTTTGGTGGTCTCACCTCGCGTGGTCGAGTCTCTGGCGTCCGAGCAAATTTCCAAGTCTTCTCAATTCGTGTTCCTCCACGTGCATCAGGGCTACACGTGAGGGGAAGAGTTAGACTTTAGCCCACATCGCTTATCTAAGCCATTCAAGTTTGGTTAATAAAATTTAGAGGCTATTTCACCTATTACCAATTGATTTTAGATTAGAACCCTTCAAAAAAATATAAATGGAGGTGTTCTTTCAATAAAGGGAGAAGGGGAGATCTCTGCAAGACAAGGGGGAGAAGTGTTGATATTATGGGCTTCTGGCTATTGGCAATTAACTCGATCCATATACTAACCAGTTCTCTCTCGGCTACCATAAGTATAATTTTCACATAACTCGACTCAACGAAGATGCATAGATTTGAACAAATAACCTAACGGTCAAGCGGAATACAAAGACATGCCAAAGGAATTCTCCAGAGATTTAGAGCTTTTTATCCCAGTGCAAACTAGTTTTAGTGTCAATTCAATTCTCCACACAATGAGACGAAATCAACTTGCATGGGTCGACCTGCCTCGTGGACTAGTAGTTGTGCTACAAAGTCATCGTCCCATAATTCCTTGCTTTGTTGTTCTACTTTTCCACCAAATCTGTTTGCTTTTTGAGAAAATCTTCTTTACGGCTGTTTCGTAAATAAAAAGTTATGGAGCTCAATCGCGATCGTTCAAAGTGTTTTTTAAAGATTCGGATTGAAAATCAATTATGACTGATACTAATTGATTGTAATTAACTTTTCTCAAAAAAAAACTTGATTAAAATTCTAATCATTCAAAACCGAAATGGATGCACAAGATCGAACAGCTGTTCACTAAAATGTTATGATTCTCAAAATGTTATGAATCTATTGTTAGAAAGTTACGAATCATATTGCTAAAAAGTTACGAATCATATTGATAAAAAGTTACGAATTTTTAGTATAAAAGTTACGATACGAAATAAAATGTTATGAATGACCGGTTCTACAAGGAATTTTTTATAAGGTGGCACAATATAAACTACACAATAGGTGCATATGGTACACACCTTAAAGGGGTGTGTATTAAAGACTTTCATAACAAAGGGAAGTGTTGACTTATCCACTTAATTTCCCATAAACCAGGTGAAAATTCCTTTACAACCACACATTCTTGTACGATTTACCACCAAGTCTATCAACCCTATAGGAATCTGTGGTTGTAAAGTAGTCCGAAATATTAATTATGTGACGGTACATCCAGACTATTGAATAATTACACCTAAACAAGACCGAATTCAACATCGTTCTTACTATTTTAGTGGAGTACGTGTGTTGAAATATGATAAGCTTGACTTACACATGAAAAACATGTTCAAGGATTTGGATCAAACTAAGAGATTTTGTCAAAGATTGATTGGATAAGATTTGGTCTTGAAAGTCCAAATTGGTAGGTGCACGGGTGATTTTCGGAGATTTTTCTTTTGTCTGATTTAGAGCTTATATTATATATATATATATATATATATATATATGTATATGTATATGTATATGTATATGTACAAGTTGTAGTGTAAAGATGTGGAAAGTGAAAGAGAGAAAAGGGAGGGAGAGACGTGAGAAAGAGGGAGCCCCCTTCGGGGAACTCCCCCCTCCACTAGTGGGAAATAGAGAGAAAGAGAGCGGTGAGAGTGTGAGGTTGAGTTGATCGAGTGATTTGTGTATCCTCCTCCCTAATTTCATAGTAAAATTCGTTGTCCGTGGATGTACTCAAATTGAGGAACCATATAAAATCTGTATTCTCTCTTTGTTTGATGGTGTGTGTGTTTGTAGTCGCTTCCGTTTTCCGACAAAATAGCTAAATCAATGTCGTTCATTGGTGTATTGACGGACGTAATTGACATGTCTGACTGCTGGGACAAGTCCCCAACAATTGGGTAGCTGCACTTGGAAGCAATGAGATCATGGGATTAACTGCTATTAAGAGAAGATTGAAAACATAGTTTCTGGGTTGAGAATGAATCTGAGTAAAGTATCTTGCTGGAGTTCGGACTAACATACTCCCACCGTCTCGATTTGTTTGTCCAATCTCGGGTTTCCAATTTATTAAGGAAACTAAATGGCTTTTTGACCTTTTTGGTCCCCAAAGTATTTTCGCTGTGCCACTTTGGTCCCCAATATTTCAATTGCTAACATTGCATCCCCAAAGTATCAATTTTGTATTTAAATGGTCCCTACGGCTCACGCCGTTCATTCCCTCCATCAAAACCAAGGGCAAAGTTGGTATTTCACCTCAAAACGGTGTCGTTTGGTTGGAAACGGCTTTTTTGGTCTCCAAAGTATTTCCGCCATGCCAATTTAGTCCCCAAAGTATTTCCGTCATGCCAATTTGGTCCCCAATATTTCAATTGCCAACATTGCATCTCCAAAGTATCAATTTTGTGTTTAAATGCTCCCTGCGGCTCACGCCGTTCTTTCCCTCCGTCAAAACCAAGGGCAAGGTTGGTATTTTACCTCAAAACGGTGTCGTTTTGTTGGAAACATAGATTTTTCTTATTCATAATTCTCTTAGGGTTCTCATTGAAAACTTTAAAGTAAAAAAAATAATTATGACTCTTTAGGATAAAATGATCAAAAAATTAAGATCTTCGCACAAGTTCAAACAGATTGAAAATTTGAACACTTAATTTTTTTTACCATATTTTTTAATATATAAACAACCTCAAAAAATCAAGTGTTTCAATTTTCAACCCGTTTGAACCGGTGCGAAATTTTAATTTTCTGATCATTTTATTCTAGAGGGTCATAAAAACCAAAACCTCGGAACCCAGAGGACTAAATTGACGGAGGGAAAGAACGGCGTGAGCCGCAGGGAGCATTTAAACACAAAATTGATACTTTGGAGATGAAATGTTGGCAATTTGAATATTGGGGACCAAATTGGCATGACGAAAATATTTTGGGGACCAAATTGGCATGGCGGAAATACTTTGGGGACCAAAAAAGTCAAAAAGCCGTTTCCAACCAAACGACACCGTTTTGAGGTGAAATACCAACTTTGCCCTTGGTTTTGACGGAGGGAATGAACGGCGTGAGCCGTAGGGACTATTTAAATACAAAATTGATACTTTGGGGATGTAATGTTAGCAATTGGAATATTGGGGACCAAAGTGGCACAGCGAAAATACTTTGGGGACCAAAAAAGTCAAAAAGCCGAAACCAAATCTAATCTATTGATTTGAAAATGTACATAATCTAAGATATTGATTTTGAAATTTTTGAAATTAGACAGTCAATTTGGAACATGTATAAGTCAAAAAGGACAAACAAATCGGGATGGAGGGAATAATATATTAGAGTATAAAATTTTACTTTTTTTTTTTTAAAGAAAAGTATACAAAAGACAAATCTAATCCGAAGATTTTTGTATTTCACCATAAAATTTTACTTCATAAGCATTTGATCATGAAATTTTACTATTTAGATTTCTTCTGTTAAGATAGATGGTTGATTCAAAATTTAAAAAAAAAAATTCACTGAATTAAAAAAACAAAAAGATTAATTTAGGCCAAATTCCACGTAACTAAATTAACTTTCATGACTACGTCACACGTGAGATCATTTTCTTATCAGGTACGTAACGAGTATATCATGAATTGTATGTGGCAATACCATGTTAAATTATGAGGTTAATTAGTTCTCTACGCCAGAGTTTCCGTCACCATCTATGGGTCCCACTTGACCTTTTTTTTTTTTTTTTTGTTGAAATATGAATTGTTCATCCTAGAGGGTTCACAAATTAGTATATTTATGTATAAAAATCAACTTGATTCGAAATCGATAGATATATCAAAAATGAAATTTAGCTTACAGAATGGACAGTAATATATTTTGAAGTTAAACTGTCAATGATTGTCTATTTTATGAGTATAAATTTTATTTTTTATATACCTACTAATATCTGATCAAGCAAACTAATTTAGGAGTTTTTAAATATTCATCCTCATATTCCATCCCACGTAAGTATTCATCCAGTACTTTTTGAACAGTTATGTTTTCACCATTTCAGACGGTGAATTTCCTATATTACCCTTTTAATAAGATATTCATATGTAGGTGTATATTTTCTTGCTAAATTAGTGGGATTATAGTAATTATAGTTACCTAAAATCATGAGATGATTAATGGATAGGAATGGGGGAAATTTTCAATTTTCAAATCCTTAATGAATATATTCTAAACCATTCTCTCTCCTTAATTTCGTGAATATTCAAATCCTTATTTTTTGTGAATTGTCATAAACTATGACTACACTAAATTTATTTAAAAAATATGAATATACCATGTTTTATTCATGAAAAACATGAATGATTAATAAAAAACCATGAAAAACATGACTACACTATGTTTTTAATCAACCATAAAAAAAATTAATTAATTAATCGATCATAATTTTTATGAATACACCATGAAAAAGCATGAATACACATGCTTTATTCATGAAAACACATAAATAAACATCAAAAACATGAATACACCATGAAAAAAAAACACATGATTACAAATGACATTCTCACCGGTGGTCGAAAAACGTATTTATTCATATCGGAATACTTGAAAAATCATGAAAATAAAAAAACACAAGAAATAACTCGCTACAAACAAACCCAACCATCAAAGGAAACCCTTCCATAACTTCATCCATCTCCTTCTCATGACATACCAGCGTGGACAAAATCCAAAAGCCCGAGCCTGTATCTTTCCTCTTTAAGCACTTGCACTTCGATACCAGGCTTGAACACGGCCAACTTGTTGGATGTGAAGAACCCGTAGTTCAAATCGGAGGAGATTCCGTGCTTGTTCAAACCGGAGGAGATTCCAATTTGGTGATGGATTTGGAACCCGTTGGTTATGAGCGAACCTCCTCCGTACCGTTGGTTCATTCGACTGAGGAATTAGACCATTTGGAGAGAAGCACAAAGAAAATAAAGAGCAATAACTTGGATGTGCATGCAAGAGGATTAAAAAATTAACTAATCTCATTACTGATGTGGTGATGGATTTGGAAGATAACGGCCCCCAAATGTTTCTAGAGACGCAAAATCCAAGCGAGGTCGAGATGGAAAAGAACCACACGGAGGAGGTTTGAACAACATTTTTTCGAGATTTCAGAGAGGGATTGGGAGGAAATGGGCGAGATTTATGGGATTTTGAAAACTAATATGGAATTTTTTTGAATTTGGGTCAAATGGTGTCCACCAATTTTAGTGCAGGGACTGGAGTTTTACGTTCCCATCCTCTTATATATATATATATATATATATATATATATATATATATATATATAGGGATAGTTTTGGCATTTTGAAAAAATGAGGATGAAATCATAAGTGCAAAAAAAGTGCTGGATGAAAACTTACTAAGAGGGGCACTTAATGATGATTCTTTTAAGTCATGAATATACTACTCTACGAGTCATACATAACGAACGGTTCAAATTAAATCAAAATATGCACAGTGGAACTCACAACGGGTGGTGGTGGAAAACCCAAGGTTTCCAAAGAATTTGAACTCTCTCCACTTGGGGTGGAAACCTTGGGTTTTCGATCATGTTAATTTCCCTGAATCACATAAGACTATTCTTTCTCTTCTCTTGACCAAGAAACAAGAAAATTTCAATGTCATAGACCGCACTTGAGAGACTTGAAAATTTTCATTCTGAAAAACTCTTTTTTTATTTATGAAACACTTATGTTTCTTATATACAACAGATTTTTAGCTTGTAAGTTGTAACTAGGTATAACTAATTTTTAATCGTATATTAGCTTTTAATAACTATCTTGCAATAACCAATACGAATCCCGATACAATTCAGAAAATGAAAAAAACGATACACGATGCATATCTTAATTTGAAATCATTGCTTAAGAAAACGCTATAAGATACATGCACTCAAGTTGTGTTTTGAACAGTTTCGCTCCAATTGAATCTTCAAATTAAGCAAGCTTGCCAGGAACAACATGTTAACTAACTAGAAGTCTCTAAGCATCATAAACCATAGCTTTCCTTTCTTTTCACGTAAATGCATCTGTGATGGATTGATTTTTATCCTCTCTAGTACTTATTCTTTTCACAGGGGTGTCATGGTGGAGATGAAGCGGTGGTTTTCTGACCAGACCATGAATGTGGTCGTCAGAATGGTCGTAGGAAAGAGGTATTTCGGTGTTGCTACTGACGGCGATGAGAAGGAGGGGCGGCGATGCCAGAAGGCGCTGAGGGACTTCTTTTACTTTCTGGGACTATTTCTGGCGCCCGACGCCATTCCCTTTTTGCGGTGGTTAGACTTGGGCGGACACGAGAAGGCCATGAAAGAAACTTTCAAGGAAGCGGATAATTTGTTTTCCCGGTGGTTAGACGAACATCGACAGAGGAGAGAATCGGGACAGAGTTGTAAGGGGGATCAAGACTTTATGGACGTGATGCTTTCAACTCTGGAAGGGACTGATCTTGCTGGTTACGATGCAGACACCATCAACAAATCCACATGCTTGGTATGTATATATTATAAGAGGTGTCAGACGGGCTGCCCTGGCACAGGTACAACACAACACGACACGTTTAAATGTAGCATGACACGGACACAGTTTTACTTTTAGGCTATGTTTTCAGAACTAATTATTTTGGGCAACAAGTTATGACATTTTAGTATGTTGTTTACAACTTATTAATTAGTGAAAATAACTTGACATTTTTTAATAACAGGAGTGATAGATCCTTAAGTAATACCCGACTGGAAACACCCCTAACTAACATGTTAGTGAACACATCACTTGACTGCTCTAAACGCCTCAGGAGGTTGAGTTTGAATATTATTCTTTGAGATTATTGAATTCACTGAAACTACAATATTGCTATATTCGTAAACATATTGCTTTTGGTTATGACATTGTTGATGCACTTATATACCTGCAGGAAACTATATTTCACTCTGTGTTATTTTTTCATTATTCTGTAGCCACACTTTGGTCATTACTTAATTTGCACATGTTTGTGTTCTAATTTATTGCATCTGATTTTTTAAAATAAATCATATAGGAACCAAACCAATCGCAAAATTGGAATTCTAATTTCCCAAGTGTTGTTTGCTTTACAATTTGCAGAATATCATTGGCGGGGGAGCCGACACCACTTCCATAATGTTGACATGGGCACTCTCACTCCTGTTGAACAACCGCCACGTGTTAAAGAAGGCACAAGACGAGCTTGATCTCCACGTTGGCAAGGAAAGACAAGTGGACGAATCAGATGTCAACAAACTTTTCTATCTCCAAGCCATAGTCAAAGAAACGCTACGCTTATACCCAGCGGGTCCACTATCAGGCCCGAGAGAATTGACAGAAGATTGCACAATAAGGGGCTACCATATCCCCAAAGGCACGCGGTTGATTCCAAACTTGTGGAAAATCCAGAGGGACCCGATGAAATGGGCTGATCCGCTGGTGTTTCGGCCTGAGAGGTTCCTTGTGGCGCAAAAGGATGTCGATGTGAAGGGACAACATTATGAGCTGATTCCGTTTGGAGCAGGTAGAAGAGCTTGCCCGGGGATCGCGTTTGCTCTCCAGATGTTGCACTTAGTGCTGGCTAGGTTACTCCACGAGTTTGAGCTTTCGACACCAGACGATGCGCTAGTTGACATGACCGAGAGCGCTGGATTAACAAATGCTAAAGCCACTCCACTTCAAGTTCTTATTACTCCTCGTTTAGCTCCGACTCTTCAATAATAGTTAGAGTATGAACAGAATCACAAGATTATGTGAGGAAAGTCGCAATACGGTGATATGTATCTCATGGATGGTTGCATATTTCTGATATTCGTTGCACCTTGAATAGTTTCTCTGTAAATTGTACTTTTTTCTAGTAATTAAGGAGTATATTTGGTGTTTGATCATTGTGCAAATTACCGTTATTAAATAAAACCTGAACTTAAAATTAGATTCTGGCTAGCTAGGAATGTTTTTGTAAGCATGGAAATATCTTTTTTGTGGACTTTGTTTTTCAATTTCATTAGGAAAATTGGTGTGGAAGAATTAGGATTACATTTCAAATTTTTATTTTTTTTAACTTTAACTTTGAGTCGATTTTTGGGGATTCTGGTTTGGGCTTAACGGCGAGGGTGGTGCGGTGGATTCGAAGGTGATCTCGCGTTTGATTCTCAACCGATCTACTGTTGAGTTTTTCAGTCTAACCGCATCAGGATCTCACGGCAGCTTGTCGGTCGAGGATGCCTAGGCTTTGACGTTTGGGGTTTTTTGGGTGGCTTTGGTTCGATGGCTCCGACGTGTCTGCTGTCTCAAGTCAGTCTTGAGCGCTGCTTCGGTATGTCTGTTGGAGGCCATCATTGCGATCTAGGAGTCAACGGCGTCGGTGGTGGTTGTGCCGAAGTCTGGTGGTCTTCATCTCGGCCTGTTCAGGTTTTCAAGTGGTGGTTGTTTTGCTGAGTGGTTTGGGTTAGGGGGATGGTGGCGGCCGGTGTTGAGAGATTACGGTTAGGTGAGGTTTTGGATTATTGAGATGAGTTTGTGCCTTTGGCACTTTCTCTGATTTTAGGATTTTGGGTTTTGGCTCGCTTTGATGCATCCAACTCTTAGTTGGTGTTTCCTTCCTCTTTTCCCTACATAATTATTTCTCTAATAAAATGTTTCCTTTACAGAGCGAAATAATAAAACTTTGACTAGATTTTATTTTCCACTTGTGGGTGTCAACGTCCGAACAATCTCATTCTTTAGGAAATTATCAAACAGGTTATCTTTTGATTCAAGCAAAAGAAGCATATAAAAGTCAAGATTTTTTTATTAATAACACAAGAATAATTGGACCGGTTGTAAGAAGGACAACCCCATTGATTGCTGTCTTATGCATATAGGATACTATGATTAATACAGTAGTATTCTATCTAACATGGTATTAGAACTTCTAGGTTTTAGGTGGTCTCATCTCGTGTGATCGAGTCTCCGGCATCCGAGCAAATTTCCAAGTCTTCTCAATTCGTGTACCTTCACGTGCATCCGGGCTACGCCTGAGGGGGAGAGTTAGACTTTATCCCACATCGCTTATCTAAGCCATCCAAGTTTGGTTAATAAAATTTATAGACTACTTCACCTATTGCCAATTGATTTTAGGTTAGAACCTTTCAAAAAATATAAATGGAGGTGTTCTTTCAATAAAGGGAGAAGGGGAGATCTCTGCAAGACAAGGGGGAGAAGTGTTGATATTATGGGCTTTTGGCTATTGGCAATTCACTCGATCCATATACTAACCAGTTCTTCGAAACTTGGCTACCATAAGTATAATTATCACATGACTCGACTCAACGAAGATGCATAGATTTGAACAAATAACCTAACGGTCAAGCGGAATGCAAAGACATGCCAAAGGAATTCTCCAGAGATTTAGAGCTTTTTATCCCAGTGCAAACTAGTTTTAGTCAGTTCAATTCTCCACACAATGAGACGAAATCAACTTGCATGGGTCGACCTGCCTCGTGGACTAGTAGTGGTGCTACAAAGTCATCGTCCCATTACTTCCTTGCTTTGTTGTTCTACTTTTCCACCAAATCTGTTTGCTTTTTGAGAAAATCTTCTTTACGGCTGTTTCGTAAATAAAAAGTTACGGAGCTCAATCGCGATCATCTAAAGTGTTTTTGAAAAATTCGGATTGAAAATCAATTATGACTGATAATAATTGATTGTAATTAACTTTTCTCCAAAAAAAACTTGATTAAAATTCTAATCATTCAAAACCGAAATGGATGCGCAAGATCGAACAGCTGTTCACGGAGGCTCGATGAAAAAGACACTCTTTTGCTTATCCTGTCCAAACAAGTTTCAGTTGCTCAATTTTCCACACAATGAGACGAAATCAACTGGGCCCTGCCTTGTGGAAAAATAGCTTGAATGGTTGGACCTAAGAGGTTAGGAGGTGGAAATTGAATTGTTTACTGATTATTCGAGTGGTGCCTCAACCCTAATACTATCAAATTTTATGCAAGCGTGCGCGCTCTCTCTCTATAAGGCACAAAATCATCCCACAACATATACAAGATCAACTCCCATTAGTAACACCCATGGCCATGGAGTTCCTTTTTCCACACACCAACACTGTCGTAGCCGGAGGAGTCATTCCCTTGCTACTACTTCTCTACTATTTCCTACGGAGATCTAAAACTTCAAAACATATTCCACCGCCCGAAGCCCGCGGCGCGTGGCCTATAATAGGCCACCTCCACCTCCTAGGAACAACCTCTGATCGTCTCCCCCACGTTACCTTGGGAGCCATGGCGGATGAATACGGACCGATCTTCACCATCCGTGTTGGGTTGAAACGAGCCGTGGTGGTGAGTGACTGGGAGATAGCCAAGGAATGTTTTACCACGCACGACACGATTGTTTCATCGCGGCCGAAGTTCATAGCCGCTCATCACCTCTGCTACAACTACGCCATGCTCGGGTTCTGTCCGTATGGTGCTTATTGGCGTGAGATACGCAAGATCATCTCGCTCGAGTTACTAGGGAGCCGCCGGCTTGAGTTGCTGAAGCACGTACGGGTTTCTGAAACCGAGGCCTCCATAGAAGAGCTTCACAAGCTTTGCACAGAGGCCAAAACCAACTCAGGGTATTGTTTACAAAAATCTTTTCTTTCTTAAAGTATACATATAACAAATGTTATGTTGACTAATCCACTTAATTTCCCATAAACCAGGTGAAAATCCCTTTATAATCACACATTTTTGTACGATTTACCACCAAGTCTATCAACTCTGTAGGAATCTGTGGTCGTAAAGTAGTCCGAAATATTAATTATGTGACGGTACATCCGGACTATTGAATAATTACTCCTAAACAAGACCGAATTCAACATCGTTCTTACTATTTTAGTGGAGTACGTGTGTTGAAATATGATAAGCTTGACTTACACATGAAAAACATGTTCAAGGATTTGGATCAAACTAAGAGATTTTGTCAAAGATTGATTGGATAAGATTTGGTCTTGAAAGTCCAAATTGGTAGGCGCACGGGTGATTTTCGGAGATTTTTCTTTTGTCTGATTTAGAGCTTATATTATATATATATATATATATATATATATATATATATATATATGTACAAGTTGTAGTGTAAAGATGTGGAAAGTGAAAGAGAGAAATGGGAGGGAGAGACGTGAGAAAGAGGGAGCCCCCTTCGGAGAACTCCCCCCCGCCACTAGTGGGAAATAGAGAGAAAGAGAGCGGTGAGAGTGTGAGGTTGAGTTGATCGAGTGATTTGTGTATCCTCCTCCCTAATTTCATAGTAAAATTCGTTGTCCGTGGATGTACTCAAATTGGGGAACCATATAAAATTTGTATTGTCTCTTTGTTTGATGGTATGTGTGTTTGTAGTCGCTTCCGTTTTCCAACAAAATAGCTAAATCAATGTCGTTCATTGGTGTATTGGCGGACGTAATTGACATGTCTGACTGCTGGGACAAGTCCCCAACAATTGGGTAGCTGCACTTAGAAGCAATGAGATTATGGGATTAACTGCTATTAAGAGAAGATTGAAAACATAATTTCTGGGTTGAGAATGAATCTGAGTAAAGTATCTTGCTGGAGTTCGGACTAACATACTCCCACCGTCTCGATTTGTTTGTTCAATCTTGGGTTTCTAATTTATTAAGGAAACCAAATCTAATCTATTGATTTGAAAATGTATATAATCTAAGCTATTGATTTTGAAATTTTTTAAATTAGACAGTCAATTTGTGACATGTATAAGTCAAAAAAAGGACAAACAAATCGGAATGAAGGGAATAATATATTAGATCATAAAATTTTACTTTTTTTTTTTTTAAAGAAATGTATACAAAAGACAAATCTAATCCGAAGATTTTTGTATTTCACCATAAAATTTTACTTCATAAGCATTTGATCATGAAATTTTACTATTTAGATTTCTTCTGTCAAGATGGATGGTTGATTCAAAATTTAAAAAAAAAAATTCACTTAATTAAAAAAAACAAAAGATTAATTTAGGCCAAATTCCACGTAACTAAATTAACTTTCAAGACTACGTCACACGTGAGATCATTTTCTTATCAGGTACGTAATGAGTATATCATGTATTGTATGTGGCAATACCATGTTAAATTATGAGGTTAATTAGTTCTCTACGCCAGAGTTTCCGTCACCATCTATGGGTCCCACTTGACCTTTTTTTTTTTTTTTGGGTAGAAATATGAATTGTTCATCCTGGAGGGTTCACAAATTAGTATATTTATGTATAAAAATCAACTTGATTTTCGATAGATATATCAAAAATGAAATTTAGCTTACAAAATGGACGATCATATATTTTGAAGTTAAACTGTCAATGATTGTCTATTTTATGAGTATAAATTTTATTTTTGATATACCTACTAATATCTGATCAAGCAAATTAATTTAGGAGTTTTTAAATATTCATCCTCATATTTCATTCTACGTAAGTATTCATCAAGTACTTTTTGAACATTTATGTTTTCACCTTTTTAGGCGGTGAATTTTCTATATTACCCTTTTAATAAGATATTCATATGTAGGTGTATATTTTCTTGCTAAATTAGTGAGATTATAGTAATTATAGTTACCTAAAATCATGGGATGATTAATGGATAGGAATGGGGGGAATTTTCAAATTTCAAATCCTTAATGAATATATTCTAAACCATTCTCTCTCCTTAATTTCGTAAATATTCAAATCCTTATTTTTTGTGAATTTTCATAAACTATGACTACACTAAATTTATTTAAAAAATATGAATACACCATGTTTTATTCATGAAAAACATGAATGATTAATCAAAAAACCATGACTACACTATGTTTTTAATCAACCATAAAAAAAAAAGTTAATCGATCATATTTTTTATGAATACACCATGAAAAAACATGAATACACATGCTTTATTCATGAAAACACATAAATAAACATCAAAAACATGAATACACCATGAAAAAAAAAACACATGATTACAAATGACATTCTCACCGGTGGTCGAAAAACGTATTTATTCATATCGGAATACATGAAAAATCATGAAAATAAAAAAACACAAGAAATAACTCGCTACAAACAAACCCAACCCAATCATGACATACCAGCGTGGACAAAATCCAAAAGCCCGAGCCTATACCTTTCCTCTTTAGGCACTTGCACTTCGATACCAGGCTTGAACACGGCCAACTTGTTGGACGTGAAGAACCCATAGTTCAAATCAGAGGAGATTCTGTGCTTGTTCAAACCGGAGGAGATTCAGATTTGGTGATGGATTTGGAACCCGTTGGTTATGAGCGAACCTCCTCCGTACCGCTAGTTCATTCGACTGAGGAATTAGACCATTTGGAGAGAAGCACAAAGAAAATAAAGAGCAATAACTTGGATGTGCATGCAAGAGGATTAAAAAACTAATCTCATTACTGATGTGGTGATGGATTTGGAAGATAACAGCCCCCAAATGTTTCCAGAGACGCAAAATCCAAGCGATGTCGAGAAGGAAAAGAACCACACGGAGGAGGTTTGAACGACATTTTTTGGAGATTTTAGAGAGGGATTGGGAGGAAATGGGCGAGATTTATGGGATTTTGAAAACTAATATGAAATTTTTTGAATTTGGGTCAAATGATGACCACCAATTTTAGTGCAGGGACTGGAGTTTTATGTTCCCATCCTCTTATATATATATATATATATACATATATATATATATATATATATATATATATGTATGTATGTATATATATATATATGTATGTATATATATATATTTCTTCAGGTAAAGACCTTAAAATGAGGACCTTATATGCAGACCTCCCCATTTCTTGGTTTTCCCGATCAGATTTTGATGATCCAAGCAGCTCAATGTGTTGAGAACGTGATTTTAAGGGTACCACCGAGTAATTGGCAAAAAAAAAGGGCCGGGAATGGCTTGATTTGAACAGTTTTTATTTGAACCGTTCGATAAAAAATAAACAAAAACTGCTCGAATGAAGCCCTTCCAGGTCTTTTTTTTGCTAATTCCGCGTATTTTATTAAAATAAGGAGGTCCTTATAAGAACGAATATATATATATATATATATATCACCTAAAAAAACACCTAAAAAAACACCCCATAGCTCCCGATCAAATTTTGATGATCCGAGCCGCTCAATGTGATCAGAACGTGATTTTAAGGGTACCCGCAAGAAATCAGCAAAAAAAATGGCCGGGAAGGGCTTGATCCGAACAGTTTCGAACGGTTTTTTATTGAACGGTTCAAATAAAAACTGCTTAAATCAAACATTTCCCGGTCATTTTTTTTGCTAATTTCTCGCGGGCACCCTTAAAATCACATTCTGCACACATTGAACGGTTCGGATCATAAAAATTTGATCGGGAACTATGAGAATGAGATTATGGGTGTTTTTTTGGGTGTTTTTTTAGGGTGTCCATTGAACCGTTCCGTATATATATATATATATATATATATATATATATATATATATATATATATATATGAGGAATTTTCAAGTGAGGGATCCCTCATTTTGTTAAAATGAGGGACTTTCATTTCTCGATCAAATTTTGAAAATCCGAACCGTTCAATGTGTGCAGAACGTAATTTTAAGGGTTCCCCAAAGAAATCAGCAAAAAAAATGACCGGGAAGGGCGTCATCTGAGCAATTTTTTTGAACCGTTCAATGAAAACTGCTCGGATGAAGCCCTTCCCGGTCATTTTTTTTGCTGATTTCTCACAAGGACCCTTAAAATCACGTTCTAATCACTTTGAGCGGCTCGGATCATCGAAATTCAATCGGAAAGGGGAGTCCCGCATTTTAATAAAATGAGGGATCCCTCACCGGAATCTAACTCATATATATATATAGGGACAGTCTTGGCATTTTGAAAAAATGAGGATGAAATCATAAGTGCAAAAAAAGTGCTGGATGAAAACTTACCAAGAGTGGCACTTGAGGATGATTCTTTAAGTCGTGAATATACTACTCTGCGAGTCATACATAACGAACGGTTCAAATTAAATCAAAATATGCACAGTGGGGCTCACAATGGGTCTTGATGAAAACCCAAGGTTTCCAAAAAATTTGAACTCTCCACTTGGGGTGGAAACCTTGGGTCTTCAATCATGTTTTCCATGAATCACATAAGACTATTCTTTCTCTTCTCTTCACCAAGAAACAATAAAATTTCAATGTCATAGACCGCACTTGAGAGACTTGAAAATTTTCATTCTGAAAAACTCTTTTTTTATTTACGAAACACTTATGTGTCTTATATACAACAGATTTTTAGCTTGTAAGTTGTAACTAGGTATAACTAATTTTTAATCGTATATTAGCTTTTACTAACTATCTTGCAATAACCAATATGAATCCCGATACAATCCAAAAAATGAAAAAAATGATACACGATACATATCTAGATTTGAAATCATTGCTCAAGAACTCTATAAGATACATGCACTCAAGTTGTGTTTTGAACAGTTTCACTCCAATTGAATCTTCAAATTAAGCAAGCTTGCCAGGAACAACATGTTAACTAGCTAGACGTCTCTAAGCATCATAAACCATAGCTTTCCTTTCTTTTCACGTAAATGCATCTGTGATGGATTGATTTTTATCGTCTCTAGTACTTATTCTTCTCACAGGGGTGTCATGGTGGAGATGAAGCGGTGGTTTTCTGACCTGACCATGAACGTGGTCGTCAGAATGGTTGTAGGAAAGAGGTATTTCGGTATTGCTACTGACGGCGATGAGAAGGAGGGGCGGCGATGCCAGAAGGCGCTGAGGGACTTCTTTTACTTTCTGGGACTATTTCTGGCGGCCGACGCCATTCCCTTTTTGCGGTGGTTAGACTTGGGCGGACACGAGAAGGCCATGAAAGAAACTTTGAAGGAAGTGGATAATTTGTTTTCCCGGTGGTTAGACGAACATCGACAGAGGAGAGAATCGGAACAGAGTTGTAAGGGGGATCAAGACTTTATGGACGTGATGCTTTCAACTCTGGAAGGGACTGATCTTGCTGGTTACGATGCAGACACCATCAACAAATCCACATGCTTGGTATGTATATATTAGAGGTGTCAGACGGGCTGCGCTGGCACGGGTACAACACAACACGACACGTTTAAATGTAGCATGACACGGACACAGTCTTACTTTTAGGCTATGTTTTCAGTACTAATTATTTTGGGCAACAAGTTATGACATTTTAATATGTTGTTTACAACTTATTAATTAGTGAAAATAACTTGACATTTTTTAACGACAAGAGTGATCGATCCTTAAGTAATACCCGACTGAAAACACCCTAACTAACATGTTAGTGAACACATCACTTGACTGCTCTAAACGCCTCTGGAGGTTGAGTTTGAATATTATTCTTTGAGATTATTGAATTCACTGAAACTATAATATTGCTATATTCGTAAACATGTTGCTTTTGGTTATGACATTGTTGATGCACTTATATACCTGCAGGAAACTATATTTCACAATGTGTTATTTTTTCATTATTCTGTAGCCACACTGTGGTCATTACTTAATTTGCACATGTTTGTGTTCTAATTTATTGCATCTGATTTGTTAAAAAAAATCATATAGGAACCAAACCAATCGCAAAATTGGAATTCTAATTTCCCAAGTGTTGTTTGCTTTACAATTTGCAGAATATCATTGGCGGGGGAGCCGACACCACTTCCATAATGTTGACATGGGCACTCTCACTCCTGTTGAACAACCGCCACGTGTTAAAGAAGGCACAAGACGAGCTTGATCTTCACGTTGGCAAGGAAAGACGAGTGGACGAATCAGATGTCAACAAACTTTTCTATCTCCAAGCCATAGTCAAAGAAACGCTACGCTTATACCCAGCGGGTCCACTATCAGGCCCGAGAGAATTGACAGAAGATTGCACAATAAGGGGCTACCATATCCCCAAAGGCACGCGGTTGATTCCAAACTTGTGGAAAATCCAGAGGGACCCGATGAAATGGGCTGATCCGCTGGTGTTTCGGCCTGAGAGGTTCCTTGCGGCGCAAAAGGATGTGGATGTGAAAGGACAACATTATGAGCTGATCCCGTTTGGCGCAGGTAGAAGAGCTTGCCCGGGGATCGCGTTTGCTCTCCAGATGTTGCACTTAGTGCTGGCTAGGTTACTCCACGAGTTTGAGCTTTCGACACCAGACGATGCGCTAGTTGACATGACCGAGAGCGCTGGATTAACAAATGCTAAAGCCACTCCACTTCAAGTTCTTATTACTTCTCGTTTAGCTCCGACTCTTCAATAATAGTTAGAGTATGAACAGAATCACAAGATTATGTGAGAAAAGTCGCAATATGGTGATATGTATCTCATGGATGGTTGCATATTTCTGATATTCGTTGCACCTTGAATAGTTTCCCTGTAAATTGTACTTTTTTCTAGTAATTAAGGAGTATATTTGGTGTTTGATCCCTGTGCCAATTACCGTTATTAAATAAAACCTGAACTTAAAATTAGATTCTGGCTAACTAGGAATGTTTTTGTAAGCCTGGAAATATCTTTTTTGTCGACTTTGTTTTTCAATTTCATTAGGAAAATTGGTGTGGAAGAATTAGGATTACGTTTCAGATTTTTTTTTTTTTTAACTTTAACTTTGAGTCGATTTTTGGTGATTCTGGTTTGGGTTTAACAGCGAGGGTGGTGCGGTGGATTCGAAGGTGATCTCGCGTTTGATTCTCAACCGATCTACTGCTGGGTTTTTTGGTCTAACAGCATCAGGATCTCACGGCAGCTTGTTGGTCGAGGATGCCTGGGCTTGTTGGTCGAGGATGCTTGGGCTTCAGCATCTGGGATTTCTTGGGTGGCTTTGGTTCGATGGCTCCGACGTGTCTGCTGTCTCAGGCCGGTCCTGAGTGCTGCTCCGGCATGTCTGTTGGAGGCCATCATTGCGATCTAGGAGTCAACGGCATCGGTGGTGGTTGTGCCGAAGTCTGGTGGTCTTCATCTCGGCCCGTTCGGGTTTTCAGGTGGTGGTTGTTTTGCTGAGTGGTTTGGGTTAGGGGGATGGTGGCGGCCGGTGTTGAGAGATGGCGGTTAGGTGAGGTTTTGGGTTATTGGGATGAGTTTGGGCCTTTGGCACTTTCTCTGATTTTAGGATTTTGGGTTTTGGCTCGCTTTGATGCATCCAACTCTTAGTTGGTGTTTTCTTCCTCTTTTTCCTACATAATTATTTCTCTAATAAAATGTTTTCTTTACGGAGCGAAATAATAAAACTTTGACTAGATTTTATTTTCCATTTGTGGGTGTCAACGTCCGATCAATCTCATTCTTTAGGAAATTATCAAACAGGTTATCTTTTGATTCAAGCAAAAGAAGCATATAACAGTCAAGATTTTTTTTTTATTAATAACACAAGAATAATTGGACCTAAGGTGCAGAAAGTCTTGGGAAACAAGTTTGTGTTTCAAACTTGGGAAGCAATTTTGGCATATGACTGGCTGTGTATTATTAAAGGGGTCGTGGATGGGAGTGCGGTCATTTTACGATGAATAATAGTAAATACTACAAGTTATAAAATTGCGTAATCTTGCTTGACTTCGATTACTTTTCCAACACTGCTAATTTATTACTCCCTCCGTGCTAAGCTGCTGGTCCCTTTATTTATTTTTTTCTATAGATTTTTCAAAATGAATGTCCATTTTAAAAAGTCAACATAAAAAATTGTGCAACATTAGTCTTTCACACTTTATTTTCTATACATGATCGATTAGGCTCCATTCTTGTAAATTTATTTTTCTTCGTCGTTTTGTTTGTTTTGTTCTTATTTTTTGAATTTTCGTTAGATTGGTGTGATATTTTTTGAAGTAATCGTTCATCTCAATGAGAAGAGTTTTAAAAAAAATTATGACCAAAAGCACAGAAACGTTCACTAAAGACGAAAAAAGTATTAAACAACTGTCTTATTTGTCTAGATTGTCGTCTTATTTGAAGTTTTCCAACGTTGGTCTATATTCTTATACTATTTTGATTCGTCTTGTCAAAAATGACGACAAAAAACTCAACAAAAAGTTACGAAAAATAAAAATTGCCAAAATAATTTTCAGACTTTAAGTTTATAAGAACGGTCTTGCTATTGTCAGCTCATTGGGCTGACGATAAGTACACTAGAAAACAAGAAAAATACATAATTCTGTATACTTTTTGCACCTTTTAATACACATTCACACCTTTTAGTTGGTGTTCCCTTCCTCTTTCCCCCACATAATTATTTCTCTAATAAAATGTTTTCTTTACCGAGCAAAAAAATAAAACTTTGACTAGATTTTTGTTTTCCACTTGTGGGTGTCAACGTCCGATCAATCTCATTCTTTAGGAAATTATTAAACTGGATATCTTTTGATTCAAGCAAAAGAAACATATAAAAGTCAAGATTTTTTTATTAATAACACAAGAATAATTGGACCTAAGCTGCAGAAAGTCTTGGGAAACAAGTTTCTCCCAGTTTGGGAAGTGCTACAATACACACCTTTTATTTGGGTGTGTATCATATGCATCCTTATTGAAACACACTAAAATGTTACGATCTCCAAAATGTTATGAATCTATTGTTAAAAAGTTATGAATCATATTGATGAAAGTTACGAATTTTTAGTATAAAAGTTACGACACAAAATAAAATGTTATGAATGACCGGTCCTACAAGTAATTTTTTATGAGGTGGCACAATATAAACCACACAATAGGTGCATATGATACACACCTTAAAGGGGTGTGTATTGAAGACTTTCCCAGTTTTTTATTACTCCTCGTTTAGCTCCGACTCTTGAATAATAGTTAGAGTATGAACAGAATCACAAGATTATGTGGGGAAAGCCGCAATACGGTGATATGTATCTCATGGATGGTTGCATATTTCTGATATTCGTTGCAACTTGAATAGTTTCTCTGTAAATTGTACTTTTTTCTAGTAATTAAGGAGGATATATATTTGGTGTTTGATCCCTGTGCCAATTACCGTTATTAAATAAAATCTGAACTTATATATTTGGTGTTTGATCCCTGTGCCAATTACCGTTATTAAATAAAATCTGAACTTATTTGTAGTAAAAAAAAAAAAAACTTATTTGTAGTACGATTGTGATGTAGGAAAATTAGATTCTGGCTAGGAATGTATTTGTAAGCCTGGAAATATCTTGTTTTGCAATTTAATTCGATTTTATCTTTCAATTTCATTAGGAAAATTGGTGTAGAAGAATTAGGATTACATTTCAGTTTTTTTTTTACGTTGACTTCAAGTCGATTTTTGTTTTCTACTTGTGGGTGTCAACGTCCGATCAAACTAATTTTTGGTGTGGACAACAAACTTGGGAAGTTAAATAAAACAAACAATTTGGATATTACTAGCTAGTGTCTCCATCCTGGAACTGAAAGCAAGAACACATGTACAACACCCTGTTGTGCCCGCAACGCACTGCAGTACCCCTGGGCCCCATCTCGGTCTAATTAGACGTCATATTTCTATCCATCTGTCATCAGTTAATCTAATATCTTAATTAGAATTTAGAAGTTTCAAACTTGGGGAGCAATTTTGGCATATGACTGGCTGGATTTTTGGACCTAAGCTGCAGAAAGTCTTGGGGAGCAAGTTAATTTGTGTTTTGTTCGCAATTTATTGTGCCGAAATTGGTGCTACTGTATAGTGCACGAACTCCACCATGGATATCAATTCGCTGTGTGGAGCCCACTCTCATGGAATCACATATAAATGATTCGTGATGTTTATTAGTGTCAAAATAATTTGTCGCGAGCTGTCACAAAAATCAGCCCAATCAAATAAATATAGGTCTTTGATTCAATTTTTCAATCGTCATTCGAAATTGAATATCTTAATTCTGAATAAAAAACTGTGACATAACTTATGTACACGTTAACTTCTATTCTTGCAACAAATTTTTATTTGCTCTTTATATATATCTAGTCCAAATAAATTTTAGTCGTTCAACTTTCCACACCTGGCCTGGGCTGGGCCCTGCTTGTGGAATACTCACTCTACAAAATAATATCTTATTATAGCTAGGCAACCTATACTATAAATACCAAGATCGATAAACTCCCATAACACCCACGGCGCCATGGATTTCCTCTTTCCACACACGAGCACTATCATGGCCGGAGTACTCCTTCCTCTACTCGTACTTCTCTACTATTTCCTAGGGAAATCTAAAACTTCAAAACATATTCCGCCACCTGAAGCGGGCGGTGCGTGGCCTATAATAGGCCACCTCCGGCACCTAACGTCCTCTCAGATGCTCCCCCACGTATCCTTGGGAGCCATGGCCGATAGATACGGACCCATTTTCACCATCCGGGTCGGGTTGAAACGTGCCGTGGTGGTGAGTAATTGGCAAACAGCCAAGGAGTGTTTCACTACGCATGACACGGTTGTCACGTCGCGGCCGAAGTTTGTATCTGCCGATCATCTCAGCTACGACGAGGCCATGTTCGGCTTCGCTCCCTATGGTGCTTATTGGCGTGAAGTGCGCAAGATAATCTCGGTCGAGTTGCTCGGGAGCCGCCGGGTTAAGTTGCTCGAGCACGTCCGTGTTTCTGAAACGCAGGACTCTATAAAAGAGCTTCATAAGCTTTGGGCAGAGGCCAAGGCCAACTCAGGGTATTATTCGTAAATTTTAGCAAGCTAAAACTTTTTTTGTTTAGAAAATTTAATTATAGTTGTGTTAACTTATCTACTTGTTTAATCCCTATAAAATTAGACTATATTGGATGCGGTTAATTTTTTTTCTAGGCAACAAGATTTATTAAAACTTGACAAATGGTACATTGAGCAGACCAACTTCTGACTACAAAAAAAAAACCACATCAAATATAGTTGGATATATTCGATGTGGTTCTTAATATTGTAGTTGGGTATATTTAATCATTATAATTAGATATCTAAGTATCATAAACCACATCTTTTGGTTCTTTCCACGTAATCGTATATTAAGCGGGTTCATTAATTTGTATCCTCTTATCGTTCCAAACAGGTATGTCTTGGTGGAGATGAAGCAGTGGTTTGCTGACTTGACCATGAATGTGCTGGTCAGAATGGTTGCCGGAAAAAGGTACTTCGGTGTTGCTGCTGACAGTGATGAGGAGGAGGGGCGGCGCTGCCAGAAGGCATTTAGGGACTTCTTTCACTTTGTGGGAATGTTTCTACCGGCCGATGCCATTCCTTTCTTGCGTTGGTTAGACTTGGGGGGACACGAAGAGGCAATGAAAGAAACATTCAAGGAAATGGATCGTGTAATTTCCGGATGGTTGGAGGAACATCGCCGGAGGAGAGAACCGGGTGGTGGTTATAAGGGTGATCAAGACTTCATGGACATCATGCTTTCAACTCTTGAAGGGCTGTGTCTTGCTGGTTACGATGCGGACACCGTCAACAAAGCTACATGCTTGGTACGTATAATGCTAAGCATGCAAAACCTTTGGTACTTTTTGAAATCTGCACCAAGTTTTTGAACTGCAATGGCACTAAAGCCTTGTTCTCCTATGAGTTTTTGGGACTTTTTGGTGTTTCGTTCTTATTAAAAATATCTTTTGGCAATAATAGCCGACGTAGTAAAATTCATGTATTTTTTAAACCACTCCAGTACCTAAATGACCCAAGTACTTTTTGGCTTTTTTGAGTTTGCTAATTTTGTGCTAAACTTTTGCGAATCAATTAACTTTTACAGCAAGTGATCATGGCAGGCGCCGACACCACTTCAGTGATGTTGACGTGGGCACTATCACTCCTATTGAACAACCGCCAAGTGTTGAAAAAGGTACAAGAAGAATTGGATCTCCATGTTGGCCAGGAAAGACAAGTGGATGAATCAGATATCACCAAACTTTTCTATCTCCAAGCCGTAGTAAAAGAAACACTACGCTTATACCCAGCAGGTCCGCTAGCCGGCCAAAGGGAATTCGCAGAAGATTGCTCAGTAAGTGGCTACCATATCCCCAAAGGAACACAGCTGATTCCAAACTTGTGGAAGATCCATAGGGACCCAATGATGTGGGCTGATCCGTCGGTGTTTCGCCCAGAGAGGTTCCTCACGGCGCAAAAGGATGTTGATGTGAGGGGACAACATTTTGAGTTGATCCCGTTCGGAGCAGGTAGAAGAGTGTGCCCCGGGATCGCCTTAGGTGTCCAGATGTTGCACTTCGTGCTGGCTAGGTTACTCCAGGGATTTGAGCTTTCGACACCAAATGATGCTCTAATTGACATGACTGAGAGCGCTGGATTAACAAATGCTAAAGCCACTCCACTTAAAGTACTTGTTGCACCTCGTTTAGCTCCTAGTCATTATCAATAGTTAAAGTGATGCAGGCCATCTTTAATTATTCTAGAAATATAAGGGTTTTAGTTTATCATTTCGAAATTAGTATATTATTAAGGAACTAGTATATTTGATTTCAATATCTTGTTGGGAGTCTTGGAGTTAGGGAAATATCTTATAGTGATTTGTTTTTCAATTATTGTTGATTTTGTTTACTTTTAGTATTTACTTGGTCAAGAAGAATAGTTTGTTTCATATATTTGCATTCAATCACTCAATCGACTTTAGATGTATTTCTTGCGAGTTAAGTCTAATTTGTTTATTATTATTGTGGATTTAAAGAGCACGTAAGTTACATGTGATTAATAAAATTCTTTCTTTGCTGTTAAAAAAAAAAAAACTCAGCTCCACCTTTCCTCTTTCCCTCAACCATATATATTCCCTCCGTCCGATACTCGGTCCTGTAATCAGCGAAATCGTACTGTTCGTGTGTTCCAACACAGGGTACCCAATTATTTACTGCGCCTGATATGTAGTACATACAAGAAAAAATGGAGAACAGAGGAGTGAACAGGGATGAGGGAAAGAGGGAAGGGGAAGGCGAGGCTCGTTGACGGTGGTCTTTGTTAATCCTACTCAATTCCACCTCTTTTTTGGGATTATTTAGTACCCCACATATAGAGATAAAATTAATATAGGGATGATAATCCCGATAGTCATTTTGGAAACTAAAGTTAGGGATTTCTTGGGATTAGCTACTGTTAGTTCTATTCCAGACAATTAATCCGCGAATCAAACGAGGCCTAACAGAACAAGCAATGATTGCACCAAATTCAAATTGTGAGGCATAACTTATATTTTTTGAACGGCGAAGAAATTAGTATTATTGACAAAATAGAGATAGAAAAGAGTACAGAGGAATGGGCAAGAAGGAAAAAGCATCACAACGTGCCAAAGTAGCATTCCAATTATGTTGGCACCCTACCTAGCGACATTCATCTACACCTCAGCCCACAAGTTGATGAGGAAAACAAAATACAAAAGACCAGGGCCTACAGAATCCCAAGATTTACGTTGTTGACATTGTCAATGTCAAGAAAATCCCCTGAAGCATGTGTATGTCACCATAAAGCTCGAATTTCTCATGCATATATGCATGGACCTTTCCAGTTTTGATTGAAGTAGCAGTACTCCCTTGTCCATGTTTTATACCAAGAAATCCTTTCCCTCATGGTTGAGACCTTCCAAGCTTTGACTGATTGTCACTACCCAGATTGAGTAGCAACAGCCAAGACAACAGAATCCAAGTGAATTGATTTGATCAAAAAAACATCCGAAGTGTTCCAGAGTTATTCCAGTAGATCGACTTTCCTATTCAAAAGACATAATCTCCCCCAAAACAGTGACGGCTACCATTTGCGATGGTAGCCAAGGTTGGGAAGGGGGAGAAGAGATCGATCGATCAGCAGCCATCCAGCTGATTCCTAAGCATCAAAGGCCTGCAAGCCCCATCATATGCCCCTTCATTATAGATTGGACCAAAAATTTATGCTTCCCAATGACATCATTGGCCACCAGTGAACTCAGTAGCCAAAAAAGTGGGGAAGCATAATCAGACACAGCAACCAGCAAAGGCATCAAAAGCAAATGATCAGCCCCATCACATGCATGCCTCAACCTTGAAGAATTGACTATCCACCAAATGTGACTCCCATGTAGAGAAGAGAAGAGGAAGACATGCACACACACCCAGAAAGCCCCAAACACCACCCCCAGAAACACACACATACGCACCCAGAATACACACACAACCCAAACTCACATGTGAGGCATGACTTTACGACATTGCCTTCGTACGTATTGTATCTTTTCAGCACAATGATAACTATTTTTTAAGGATAATTTGGGAAAACTAAAAGTTTTTTTTAGCAATAATGATATAGGTACCGACAATTGGGGAGGAAAATCGTACTGACTGGCCGCGCTGGGCCATCTTCGGCCACCGGACGGTTGATCCGAGCTGTACAAAAATTCTATAAAAAAAAACCGAGGGGCTAAACGTGAAAATCAACGGCATCCGAGGTGTATAGGGTACTTGATTCGAGCACCCATTTTTCATGTATATATGTATATCCGAGCACCTCTTTTTCGTGTATATACACGTATATACATATATACACGAAAAAAGGGTGCTCGGATCAAGCATCCTACACACTTTGGATGCCGTTGATTCCTGCATGGGCCCCTCGATTTTTTTTATAGAATTTTTGGACGGCTCGGATCGGCCGTCCGATGGCCGAAGACGGCCCGGCACGGCCGTCGGTATGATTTCCCTTCCCAGCCGGTTGGTACTTATAGTAGTACTCTTTTTTTAGTCTTACTTTTCCAAGACACTAAACATTACGGAGTATTTTGGAATATCCAAAAAAGGAAATAAGGACCGACAATTTGGTACAGAGAGAGTAATATCAACGCCCAAATGGGAAACTTTTTTAGGAAATGCGGGGTTATTAACGTCAAACAACAGAAATTGTCGTGACATTAATTAAAGTAATGCCTCGTGGCATTATCGGCTTCCTAAACTAAACTTGTTAGGCCGGTAACTTAACTTGTTAACCATTAACTTATTTACTTTTATTCTTTGGCAGATAGTCCGGAATGGACGCGGGGTGCCTACTGCCCTTGTGGCCAAGGCAGGCGCTGCTGCCCCTCACATGGCACCTCTATGTTCTTTTGTTTGCTACCAATTTCAGATTTTTGAAAAACATAATTATGCTATATATATCCGTATCCACCGGTAATTATCAATAAGAATACTCACAAAGTAGTATGTATCATCGATCTAAGATTGAAAATTGCTTGGGATATTTTTTTTTTATCAAGTGTCAGGGGTTGTCTGAGCCGACTTACATGCACCTCGACTAATCTCTTCTCCGGCCAGAGTCAGGCTCATCCACATCGTGACTAGAATCTTTTGTGGCCTGTACCCAAGAGGTCGCCAAAGTTTTGAACTCCGGATGCCTAGATTTACATCTCATCTTTGTTACTATTACCAACCACCCTCGCAATATTTACTTGGATGTGCAACCATAAATATTAGCTCTAGCAGCTCCACATGTAATGATAGGCGCACCCCCAAATTTTTTTGTTGTTGGAATACATATAATATTTTTACTTTTATTTTAGTTTAGCCCTTCTTGAACACCCAACTCAAAAAAATTTTGAACACCCAACCAAAAAATATTTAAATCCCAACCAAAAATTCAATTCACAAATCAATGCAATGTAAACAACCCAACTAATTAAAGTTGGAAAATAAGAGCATCCATATTGTAATAAGCAAATTGGTATGGATAAACAAACTTAACAAAAATGCTAAAAAAAACACCTCACATTGTAATAAGCAAAGTTACAAGTCTTTTAGCAAATAACCAAATTCCACCCATTCCATAACCAAACTTAACAACTTTTACCAATAACCAAAACTCAATAATCAAACCCAATAACCAAATTAAAAACTAAAAAACTAAAAAACACCTCACATTAGAATCGTCTCATCGAGAAGAATAATTTGGTGTGGTCGGGTGCGTGATTAGAACTCGTTTGTAATTGGACATAGGTGCATTGCGTATTGTGGGGGTTTTTTTTATAGGGATGTAAAAATAACCAATGTGGAGGTAAAGTTTGTTAAGTTTGATTATAAACTAAATGGATAATCAAATGCTGACGTGACACATTTTGATTATTCCCATTGCGGATGCTCTAAGTGAATGAATGATTGCTTGGTTACTTATATTGAGAGTGATGAATTATTTACCATTGATGAGTAATTATTCAATGGTCTTGAGATACCGACATGTGGTACCCAAACACCTTTATCCGTCGCACATTTTTGTAGGATCCATACACTTAGTACTGAGTCCCACAAAAAGGTGTAGTGGATAAAGATGTTGGGTGTCCCAAGATTTTTGTAATTTGTACGGGTGTGTGTGCTTTATTCTAGCAGTTTAATTTATGTTTGCATGAAGGAGCTTTAATGCTCTTTCCCCCCCCATTTAATGAATACCAAGTCCAAAGAGAAGAAAAAAGAAATGGATTATTAATGCACAAAATGGTGCCATACGTGTGAGGGGCAGTAGCCCCTGCCTTAGCCGCAAGGGCAATAGGAAACCCCGCGTCCGTCGAATAACCAAATAACCACAGCCTGAGACACAACTATAGTATTTATTTAATTGTTTAAGAAAATAGAAAAATAAACTGACTCTTGTTTTTTGAGGAGAAGAATTATATTCATCATAAATCAAACAGTACATGCAAGAGAATCACCGGTCTCTTAAATACCACAAAGGACCGAAAAGAACTGAACAAAAATAAGAAAACTAATTAACCTGGTGAGCCGTCAGATCAGTTTAGAAATGAGTCCTCACATTGATTGACCATGTTCAGCTAGCTAGACTTGTTGGACTTTTCAATGGGTAAGTTCACTTCAATGAGCCGTATGTATTTATTTCGCTTTTGTTGGAATATACGCCTTCCGTCCCAATTTTTCCCCCTTCCTTCTACTCCAACTTGATAGAAAATTTGTTTTATTTTTAATTGTTCATACTTTTTACATGCAATAAAGATTTTGTTTCATAGATCTCAATTAATTTTAATAACAAAATTTTTAAAAATCACCTAAAATAAATATAGATTACAAGATATAATCAATTGAGAAATGCAAGTAAGTAATTTTAATTTCCTTTATGTCCTCGTCCTTTTAATCGATGTAATTTTGCAGAGATTAATAAAATTTTCTGTCGATAAAAAGAAATTTAGAAATGCAAGTACTCCAAAAATGAACTAAGAAATTGGGATGGATGAAGTTCTTCCTTATCACTTTTTAAAAACAGTAATCCTAATATGGGGACCAATAACATTGACTAATTTAATGCAGCCATTACTATGAAATAACGGATGAGGTAGGTTTCTAATTTAATGGATAGCATTTTTTTTTAAATGACAGAGAAAATTTTATTAACCAGAGGTTTCTAATTTAGTGGGCAGCATTAACTATGATATTGTGCTTTTTGTATCATTGTCTAATGAGACCTTCTATGGGTACACCATTCTATACAAATGATCGGAGTCGGTAAATTTATTTAAAATATTTTTTCTACGGATTCTTATAAAAAATCAACTCAGTTGGATATCGGTAAGGTTTTGATCTACTCTTTGCTCAACTTACTAAATGTTGTACCCATAGTCAGATTCTCAGAAGCTGTAGATTCTTAAAAATCAATTTTATAAAAAAAAAAATTACAAAATTCTAAATTGATTTTTAGAAGTTAGAATCAAAAAATATGTCAATATTTTTTCGTATGGCCGGGTTGTTACACATACCCCACGGCAAGATTAGATTGGTAGAATTGTTGGAGTACCCAGCCCCCAAGTAAAATACCTGCATGGTGGGAGCCAAATTAACCTAACTTTACAGGGAAGGATGCACCCAAGTTTCATACGCCCGAGAAACTCAGGATCATTTTTCAATGCAAACAACCGAAAGGTGCACTGCATTGTAATTATTCAGAACTTCCCTAGTACTCCAGGTGTATACTATCTCCTCCCACATTACATGTGGAGCCTACATTTTTGTTTCGCGGGAGCCCCCATCTTAAGCGAGGGGAAGACGAGCATGCAATAATTTTCCCCTGCATTGTATGGAATTCGGTTGGATCATATTCTATAGACGTTAATTGTGATTGGAAAAGTCAAATGGAGTTAGGGGTATTGTTCTGGCCCAATAACTCTGTTGAATTATAAGAAAAAAAAATATTGGAATTAATTTTGTCACTCCCATTTTTGTTAATGTTACTCTCCTTCTCTCACAAAACAAATCATCTAATAAGAAACAAGGGAGAGTGACATTAATAAAAAAGAGAGTGGTAAAATCACTCCCCAAAAATAATCTAACAGCCATCTTTTATTAAAGAGTGTTTATTGTACTAGTTAGGAATCTAGCTATATCTCATTTCTTTCGCTATCTCTCTCCGCCCACTACCCGTATATCTAATTATTACCCTAATTTCTCTTTCTACTTATTATCCCAAAAATCAAACCCCAAAAAAACTCAAATTTGAATCCAAACAAGGCATAAGAGTTGGAATCATTCAGCTAAATAAGCCAATTTTTTTTTGTCCTTATACAGTTTTTTTCGCATTTGTTAGTTTTACGTCGATTTTTTGAAGATTACTGTTTTGTCATGACGAGATGAATCTAAAAAGTAAAAAATTACGATCAAAATCTATTTTGTTTGAATAAAGACGAAAATAAACCAATGAATCAATTTTTTCGTCTTCATTAAAAAAATAGATATTTTTTACTTTTTAGATTCATTTCGTTATGACAAAATAATAATCCTAAAAAAATCGACGAAAAACTAATAAATGAGAAAAAATTTAAATAAAAACAATATAATAAGCCAAATAACTTATTTAGCCAAATGAGTCCGAAATATCAGGCAACCCCATTGAGGAGGTGTACTGGTGGCAGTTAAACCCCCTAGGCCCTAGCAGAGAAATGTATACACTAGCCCTACATTTTTTTAAGTATGTTGCTAAAAGGAGTTATGACCACAGTTGAGAAAAATAAAAAATAAAAAGACAAGACTCTTGGCGAAAAAAGACTTTTGAATCCTCTCCGTGAGAGCATCCACACCTATGAAGCCAAATATATATACCAATGTCATTTTAATTTTGGGTAATGAAGAGTGTTATCTCGCCAGAAAAATGACAAGGGTGCTGCGCCCATGTTTTGCAATTGCCATTGCCACGTATTGCACCCCCATCGGATAAATTCACCAAATGGCATTTTATGGGTTTTGCACCCATTTTGAAAAAAAAAAAAAGGGAAAAAAACTGAAATAGTCCCTGTAGTTAAGTATTTGTATCAATTTGGTCCCTGTAGTTGTAATTGGCTCGATTTACACTCTGTACTTTTCATTTTGTTTTAATTTGGTCCAATTACTAACTTCCGTTAGTCCTTTAAACAGCAAAATCATATGGCCCCCTTTTTTGGGGTTAAAATAGACTCGTTCGGCTAAATAAGCCAACTGGCTTATTTTTTATCCTTATTGAATTTTTTTTTTGTATTTGTTAGTTTCTTGTCAATTTTTTTGGGGTTATTGCATCGTCATGACGAGATGAATCTAAAAAGTAAAAAATTATTATCGAAATCCAATTTTTTTTGAATAAAGACGAAAAAATTGGCTTATTGGCTTATTTTTATCTTTATTCAAAAAAATTAGGTTTCGATCATAATTTTTTACTTTTTAGATTCCTCTTGTTATGGCGATGCAATAATTCCCAAAAAAATGACGAAAAACTAACAAATATAAAAAAATTTGAATAAGGACAAAAAAATTAGCCAATTAGTTTATTTAGCTGAATAGAGTTACTCATTCCCCTCTTGCCCTAATATACCTCTGAACCAAAATACAGCTCATTCTTCCATTCTCCATTGATAAGGAGGCACTTGGGAAGAAATTTGGTTATAATTTTCTACAAAAAGTTGTCATCGAATTTAGCATTTTCATGATCAGCCATGAGACATCATAACCACTGATATTGTCTACATATTCAACTTGTGGACAAATACTGAGATGCCTTATTTTTCTGCATAGTACTGAAAATGCATATAGAATCATGTCCAAAAGTCACAACATGATATAGATCCAAAAATCACAACATGATAAATAACCATGTCCAAAAGTCAGAATATTATATAAACCCAGTTCCAAATTTACCATGTCATAACCTAATACATAGACATAACAAATCACTCAACTAGGTTACAATAAACCTAACTTAACAGCTCAAGTGGTTACAAAAAACAGTACCATGTCATTCCATTCATTTTCCTACACTTGGCTCATACACTGATTCCTGACTAGGAATGTTGAAAAATAAACCTAAGCCAATTTTTTCGTCTTTATTCAAAAAAAAATTGAATTTCGATAATAATTTTTTACTTTTTAGATTCTTCTCGTCATGAAGATGCAATAACTCCTAAAAAATTGATGAAAAACTAACAAATACGAAAAAAAATTTGAATAAGAACAAAAAATAAGAAAGTTGGCTTATTTAGCCGAATGGGTCTGTTTTAACCCCAAAAAAGGGGGCCATATGATTTTTTTATTTAAAGGACTAACGGCGAACTAACGAAAGTTAGTAATTGAACCGAATTGAAACAAAATGGAAAGTACAGAGTGTAAATCGAGCCAATTATAACTACAGGGACCAAATTGACACGAACACTAAACTACAAGGACTATTACAGTTTTTTTCCAAAAAAAAAAAAAACTTGCCATTTAATGGAAATGGCTGAATATCTTGCCAGAAGCATCTATATCTTGCCATATGTACTAGACAAAATCATATTTTAGCTAATCACGTTCTTGCTTGAGTCGGAATTGGTACTACAGTATAGTGCACGAACTCCACTATGGATATCGATCGAGAATGCACCGATAGCGTACAGATTGACTTATGAAACCCACTCTAGAGTCGCATAAATTATCTGAACCGTTCATTAGTGTGAAAATAAATTTTTCCGTGCCGTTGCAAAAGTCAGTTCAATCAGATAAATGTAAGCCTTTGATACAATCTTTCAATCTTCATTCGAAAACATTAAATATCCTAAATTCTGAATAAAAAATTGTGACATAAATTATTTCTACGTTTTACTTCTCTTCTTGCAACAAAATCATATCATACTCCAAAATGTTAGGATACATAAAAGGCAAGTATCCTGAAAGTGTATATGAAAAAAATGAATGGTTTTTTTTTTTTTTTGATCCGCGAAAAAAATGAATGGTTCAGATAGTTATGTGAATATGAACCGTCCATTTTTTTTTCGTGTATACTTTCATGGAATACTTTTGTGTGCATACCGTATCAATCCTCTGTCATATTATATGCAACCTAGCTATATATAAATCACAAAAGCATCCCACAAAATAACCAAGATCGATCAACTCCCATAATACCCACGGCCATGGAGTTCCTCTTTCCACACACGAGCACTGTCATGGCCGGACTCCTTCCTCTACTTGTACTTCTCTACTATTTCATAGGGAAATCTAAAACTCCAAAACATATTCCGCCACCCGAAGCCGGCGGTGCGTGGCCTATAATAGGCCACCTCCACCACCTAATGTCCGATCAGCTCACCCACGTATACTTGGGAACCATGGCCGATAAATACGGACCCATTTTCACCATCCGGGTTGGGTTGAAACGTGCCGTGGTGGTGAGTAATTGGCAAACAGCCAAGGAGTGTTTCACTACGCATGACACGGTTGTCACGTCCCGGCCCAAGTTTATATCTGCCGATCATCTCAGCTACGACAAGGCCATGTTCAGCTTCTCTCCCTATGGTGCTTATTGGCGTGAAGTGCGCAAGATAATCTCGGTCGAGTTGCTCGGGAGCCGCCGGGTTAAGTTGCTCGAGCACGTCCGAGTTTCTGAAACGGAGGACTCTATAAAAGAGCTTCATAAGCTTTGGGCAGAGGCCAAAACCAACTCTGGGTACGCATTATTAGTAAACTTTATAAAGCAATTTTTATTTATTTATTGATTTTAGACTGCATTCTATGTGGTTTTTAACAATTTAGTTGGATGTATTTAGTATTATTATAGTTAAATATTTATAGCAACGTTGTTCTTCACTTTATTGACGGAATTGTACTTTTGAAGGGAGGTCCAAATATTATTAAATGATTTCTCATTTCATTCCATACTAATTATGGATTCCCAGAATTTTCCATTTTATTCACGCGCAGCTAGTGGCGACTCTAGGAATTTATAAGTATGGTGTCATTTACAAATTAAAAGTTGAGATGTTTTCTTTTAGTCGAAGAGCGGCATTAAATAAATTTCCATTACATCTGACCGCTAGTGAGGGCAAACCAAGGTTTTAAATATAGGCTATTACGTAGCGCATTGGCCTATATTGCACTGTTTTGCTCAGTGAGATTGAAAAATGGCATGTACGTATCCCTTGGTTCCCAATACATGATAACAGATTGTTAATTTATGACTCACGGATCGGTTCACAACTGCATAACCGAAACTCAACCCCTAAGGCTGATTTAAGCACTTTCAAAAGTTTCTTATGTTATAAAAAAATTATTCCAAAAATTTACTGCCGTTACAACCGATTCTTGCTATGTATTAATACTTACTTCTTATAGTACCGTTACACTGTGAACGATACCATTACGTACCCGATTCTACTATTTATAACAGAAAAAATGGTTAGCCAGTAGCCACTATGGATGGAAAAGCTTCTTTAGTTTTCTTTTATCTGTATATGTGTGTTTTGCAAAAGTATGAATACAAAGTCACTATTTTTCTTGCATGTAGAATTTTATTTCTCAGATTTCATGCTTGAATTTTAAACTACAGTAACTACTCCTATGTGTGAGGAAAACTAAAAAATAAAAAACAATGTGAATATGTGGGATTCTAAGTCGCAGCCTCTCCTCTCTAAATCCTAGCTCCGTCTCTATTTTGTGTCGCCATATATGCCATGGGTTCATTTTTATCCTCTTATCTTCTTCATAGGTATGTCTTGGTGGAGATGAAGAAGTGGTTTGCTGACTTGACCATGAATGTGCTGGTCAGAATGGTTGCCGGAAAAAGGTACTTCGGTGTTGCTGCCGACGCTGATGAGGAGGAGGGGAGGCGTTGCCAGAAGGCATTTAGGAACTTCTTTCACTATGGAGGACTATTTCTGCCCGCGGATGCCATTCCTTTTTTGCGTTGGTTAGACTTGGGGGGACATGAAAAGGCGATGAAAGAAACATTCAAGGAAATGGATCGAGTAATTTCCGGGTGGTTGGAGGAACATCGTCGGAGGAGAGAACCGGGAGGTGGTTATAAGGGTGATCAAGACTTCATGGACATCATGCTTTCAACTCTTGAAGGGCAGTGTCTTGCTGGTTACGATGCGGACACCGTCAACAAAGCTACATGCTTGGTACGAATAATGTACTGCTTTTTCTTTTTAGCGTATCTATTTGCACATGTAAGCATGCAAAACCTTTAGTACGTACTTTTTGCAATCTGGACCAAGTTTTCAAAAATATTTTACGGATTATTGACTCATCTCATCAAAATGAACTAATTTACAGTACCTAAACGACCCAAGTGCTTTTGGCTTTACAATTTACAGCAAGTGATCATGGCTGGAGCCGACACCACTTCAGTGATGTTGACGTGGGTACTCTCACTCCTATTGAACAACCGCCAAGTGTTAAAAAAGGTACAAGAAGAATTGGATCTCTACATTGGCAAGGAAAGACAAGTAGATGAATCAGATATCACCAAACTTTTCTATCTCCAAGCCGTAGTCAAAGAAGCACTACGATTATGCCCAGCAGGGCCCCTAGGCCGAAGGGAATTCGCAGAAGATTGCTCAATAAGTGGCTACCATATCCCCAAAGGAACACAGCTGATCTCAAACTTGTGGAAGATCCATCGGGACCCAATGAAGTGGGATGATCCGTCGGTGTTTCGGCCCGAGAGGTTCCTCACGGCACAAAAGGATGTTGATGTGAGGGGAAAACATTTTGAGTTGATCCCGTTTGGGGCAGGTAGAAGAATGTGCCCTGGTATCGCGTTAGGTGTCCAGTTGTTGCACTTCGTGCTGGCTAGGTTACTCCAGGAATTTGAGCTCTCAACGCCAAACGATGCTCTAGTTGACATGACTGGGAGCGTTGGATTAACAAATGCTAAAGCCACTCCTCTTGAAGTACTTGTTGTACCTCGTTTAGCTCCTAGTCTTCATCAATAGTTAAGGCGATGCAGGTTAATCTTTTAATTATTTTAAAAATGTAGGAGTTTTTAGTTTATCATTTCAAAATTAGTATTCTATTAATTAAGAAACTAGTATATTTGATTTCAATATCTTGTTGTGAGCCTTCGAGTTAGGGAAGCATGTATCTTATAGTGATTAGTTTATCAATTATAGTTGATTTAGTTTACTTTTAATACTTGGTTGGTCAAGAAGAATAGTTTATTTCTATCTTTTTTTTTTGAAAATAGTTTATTTCTATCATAACCAGGCAAATCTTGTTTTCTATCATAACCACCTTTGGTGTTTGCTCGTATGCTCATAGTGATTTGCATAACATTTTAATACATCTATTTTTATAAGACTTGCAATCTTTGTAAATATTACCTTTTTCACAATTAAGTAGCTTCAGTATAATATTTGTTCGTTTGGGGGACTCAAATCCCCTAGACACGGTCTCTAATTATAAACTGCCTTTATTCATCTCTCTTCACTTATGACTCTAAAAAAACCTTCCTCAAAATTCCCAAACAAATTAACAAGGCCAGTTTATAATCATTAGCCAAAGATCTCCATAGTTTTAATTTGCTCTGTGGGCCAGCCAACTATCTGTTGACTAACATACAGATTGATATTTGATTTTGCAGGCCTTTACAGTATCTCTTTCTCCGTGGCGTGTATTTGGTCTCTCCTCGATATACCCTTTGTCGAGTTCTTAATAAAATTTTGTTGTTTATCAAAAATAAAAAAATAAAAATACGGACTGATATTTGATTTTGATTGCTTATCTCAGGATTGGTATCTTGATTATATTCATATCATACGTCAACTCTACTTTTGTTTTTATCATGTCTAAATCTCCTTTTTTAATCAAATAATAAGAACTCCATTGTAATTTGCTCTATGGGCCGGCCAACGATCAGACACCCCCTCTATCAAACTTTATCACTAATTAAACACCCCTCATCTAAAAAATGTCGATTTTTTTTTTTATCACCAAAAAAAGGTTTCCATATCATAAAAAAATAATACAAAACAGAAAACCAATATTAGATTAGGGCTGTTTAGAGATAAAGCATGATAGATAAGGGGGGTGCCTGTCATCCTTTTCTTTTTCGACATCTAGGATTGATAGATCTTGAATGAGATTAAATTATTTACACCGCCGGTGTAAACATTTATTTTTTCCACGCCACGTCACCATGTTCAAATAATTGGGACCACTGTTTTAATGATGTGGCGCAATATAATTGATTTGGAGGAAGCAAATATTTACCCCGGCGGTGTAAATAATTTAATCTCATCTTGAATTCTTGATTGTATCCGTATCACGTGTACAGTATTCATTTTTAAATTAAAAAAAGAATTCCATTTTTTTCCTTCCAGTGCCAACTATCATTTGAAAAAAACCATTTGGATGGATTTATTTCATTGAAAAGATATACTAAAATTATTTTTATTTGATTAGAACAATTTTTTGAAGTGATTTAATTTGTTTCTATTGTGCTATTGGCATGAGGATATGACTTCTCTTGAGCTGTGTTGGAATGAAAATATGATCCGAAAGCCATCTAAAATCCAATTTCTCAAGAATCAGATTTAGAACCATTTTCGGCTTCTAAAAATCTCTAGAATCCCAAAAATCTGTCACAAGAATTTTTGAGCAAAATGTACAATAACTTTTAAAATCTAAAATCTCAAAATCTAATTTTTTTTTTTCGCTGATCCACACTAGTCTTTCAACACAATTCAATGTGTACTTATTTAGTTATTTTAGCCGATAATGAACAAAGATGCAACTTTTTGCATATAGAGTGCGATTCTTTTCGGGTTCACGAAAATTTGAAGAAAGAGAATTAATTAAATTAACTACTACTAAGTAGTAAGATGGGAAATCAGAATAAAATTTTGTCGAATTCTAATAAAATTTTGTTGCTTATAAAAAAAAGATGGGAAATCAGACATCATTAAAAAAGAAAAGACAAAGCGGCAGATGTAGAAAAAGAAATTGATTCAGCATTGATGACATAAACCTAATTGTCTTTCTTTAACAATAAATAAAATTGTGCATGGTTGTAAGTATAGATCTCGATCAAATCTATATATTTCGAATCTTCTGATTGTACAATTAGTCTCCTTCACTTTCAAACTGAAGCTAAGACCAGAGTAGAGGCCTGCCGGTTTCATGAATGCTTGTATGTAAGCCCTACGTAGCACTCTTTTCTTTTTTCTTTTTTTATAACCGGATCTGCGTGTCAACTTGTGTTTATCTCGATTAATTTTGGAGTCTTAACGTTAACGAGCGGACAAACCTCCAATACTCTCATGTACCCCACACTCATCCTGAGTATAAATAATTTTTTTATAGGTAAAATTTTGTTTTATTTGGGAGAAAACCAGCATCATTGAAAAAAGAATACATCCAACCAAAGCTGGAAAGCATAGTGAATCCAATCACGCGCTAATGCAACAAAACCATATTCCATTCGTCCCATTTTATTTGTCTATTTTAATGAATGCAAAAATAAAGAAAATATGCATTTTACAAACTTGAACTTTACGAGAACTAATTTTGTCACATCAACTCAAGAGTGAACGACGAAAGGGGAATCGCAAAGGAATTTTTTTTTTTTTTTAGAACAACAATCTCCAACCAACCTAAGTCGCCGATATCGCGGTACTTATGCTGCGACAAGATCACGACAGGTTTGTTTTTCAACTTTTCGAAGAATAAAATGAGACGGAGGGAGTACCATATTCATAACCAAACCAACATCATTCCAACTGCTTGCTTCAAGCCAGCATGGAATTCTTCTTCCCACACATCAACACTGCCATAGCCGGACTCATCCCTCTACTTGTGGTTCTCTACTATGTAGTTGTACTTAGTAGATCTAAAACTTCGAAAGTATTCCACCACCGGAAGCTGGCGGCGCATGGCCTATAATAGGCCACCTCCACCTCCTAGGAACCTCTGATCAGCTCCCCCACATAACCTTGGGAGCCATGGCAGATAAATACGGACCCATTTTCACTCTCAGGTTCGGGATGCACCGAGCCGTGGTGGTGAGTAATTCAGAAATAACCAAGGAATGTTTCACTACGTACTGTAACGCTCTCTTGTCACGGCCGAAACTTCTAGCCAGCTATCATCTGGGCTAGGACTACGCCATGTTCTGCTTCTCTCCGTATGGCGGAACGTACTGGCGTGAATTACGCAAGATAGTCTCGACCAATTTACTGGGGAGCCGTCAGCTTGTGTTGCTCGAGCATGTGCGAGTCTCTGAAACTAAGACCTCTATGAAAAAGCTTCACAAGCAGTGGACAGAGAGAGAAATCAGCTCAAGGTATTATTAATAACTTTTGCAAAAATCACCTCGAATTTTTCTTGTCAAAATTGTATTATTTTTTTGTTCTCATTTTGCACATCGAACAAATATTATGGGACGGAGGTAGTAAATAGTTTAGCTTAGCCATGGCTTAGTTATCGTTGTCTGTTGAGTATGTCTCATTTGTTGGCTGTTTGACCTTTGGTGGTAATTTATTTGGTTATGGTGCTTGTTTGTTGGAATTTTCCAAGGCTATTCCCTCGATCCTTTTGGCTGGTTTCTTCATACAATTTCACTTCAAAAATACAGAAAGAAAGGCCAAATTGAATCTTCCTGTTACTTCCTCATACATGGTCTTATGTTATGTCAGCTTTTCCAGTGCCGGCCATGAGCAATATTGGGTCGAGACCGACTCCGATCCATACCTCTACGCACACAAACACACATGCACGAGAGATTGAGCGAAAATCACTCGATCTATATATAACTCATATATATACAAAGCTACAAAAACTCTCCGGGAACCACAACTAGCTAGTTCCACTCTGGAGAGCAGGTTGTGGCTCCCCGCACTCTCCTCACCCTCTCGCTCACATGGCTGCACCACTCTATCTCACCTCTCTCTGGTCTCTCATACATATAGGCAGAAAAGGGACAAAAGGAAACAAGGAAGCATGGGGAGAAACCCAACAAGCAAAAGGCCAACATGGCGATCGACTCCCAAAATTTCACTGAAATGGGAGGCTCCAAAAAAATTTATAGTATTAAGTAAATATTACTCTGTAGAATTATATTCATTCAAAATGAGCATGTCGATCCGATGAAAATTGATTATACAAGCACAATTACTTTTGCTAATTTTGCCTGAGGCCCCAAAATGTCCGGCTGAGTTTTTCCCCATAATGTTTCTAGCAGACATGTCTTGGTAGAGATGAAGCAGTGGTTTGCGGACTTGACCATGAACGTGATGGTCAAGATAGTCGTCGGGAAGAGGTACTTTGGCGTAGATGCTGACGGCAATGGAAAGGAGGGGCGGCGATTCCAGAAGGTGTTCAAGGACTTCTTTTACTTCATGGGATTGTTTCTAGTTGGCGACGCCATTACATTTCTGCAATGGTTGGACTTAGGTGGACACGAAAAGGCCATGAAAGAAGCTTTCAAAGAAATGAATAGCTTGATTTCTGAGTTTTTGGAGGAACATCGACAGAGGAGAGAACTTGGCCGGCGGAGGTTATAAGGGTGATCAAGACTTTATGGACACCATGCTTTCAACTCTTCAAGGAAGGGGTTTTGCTGATTTTGACGCAGAAACCATCAACAAAGCTACATGCTTGGTGCGTAATTTTTTTGAGCAAAGATACCAACACTACTTTAGAAAACATAATTCCGGACAAAACTGTGTTCGAAGCTGTTGTTGGATGTACATGAGTACGCATCCATCACACGGTTTTGAACGTAGTTATGTTTATAGACATTTTGACAAAAAAATAATATAGGAACCAAACCAATCGCAAAATTGGAATTAATTTAAATTCATTTAGTAAAAAGTTTAATTTCCCAAGTGCTGTTGGCTTTACAATTTGCAGAATATGATCGTCGGGGGAGGCGACACCCCTTCAGTGATGCTGATGTGGGCACTCTCACTCCTAATAAACAACCGCCACGTGTTAAAGAAGGCACAAGAAGAGCTGGAAATCCACGTTGGCAAGGCAAGGCAAGTGCAAAGTATCAGACATCAGCAGACTATTCTACCTCCAAGCCATAATCAAGGAGACGCTACGCTTGTATCCGGGTCAATTATCAGGCCCAAGAGAATTCACTGAAGCTAGATTGTACAATTGACGGCTACTACATTCCCAAAGGCGCACGGTTTATTCTAAATCTATGGAAGATCCAAAGGGACCCAAAGATATGGGCGGACCCATTGGAATTCAGGCCCGAGAGGTTTCTCACGACACACAAACATGTCGATGTGAATGGGCTATTTCGACCTGATCCCTTTTGGAGCGGGTAGAAGGGCGTGCCCTGGGATTGAGTATAGCATCCAAATGTTGAACTTTGGGCTTTCTACGTTACTCCATGGGTTTGAGATTTCGACACCGAACAATGTGCTGCTGGTTGACATGACTGAGAGCGCTGGACTAACGAATAAGAAAGCCACTCCCCTTGAAGTACTGGTTGCACATCGTTTGGCTCCTACTCATTATGAATAGTTGAAGTGAGTATAATAAAATAAGGTACAATAAAGTACCTGGCAATATGGTGATATTGAATGGATGGTCGCCATAGATTTATATATGCTCAAATTAAATAAGTATTTTGTAATGGCAATTTTACCAAATCTGAATTGTTCAATAACGGACAATTTCCTAGTTTTCACGACTTGAGAGTGATCACTGATGGACTAAAACCTTTCTAAGCAACTCCTCAGTCTCCTCTTCAAGTTATTGTTGCAACTCGTTAGTTTGACTCCGACCCTCTATCAAGAATTCAAGTTTAAAAAACATGGTAACCACCAAAAAAACCAGAAACAAACATACTTTTTAAAACCGAACTTGGTTCCATCTGGGCTGTCCATTTCAGCAATAGACGGCTCAAATTTCTTCTCAGCTGAACATATCTCAATCGTCCATCTGTTAATTGTTGAAATAAAATCTGAGTCGTCCATTGTCAAAATTGAAAGGCTCTAGCTAATGGAGACAACACCAAACATGGTCCCTGGACCAAGAGAAAATTTACTCTTCCCATTTTCGAAATAATCCAAACAGCTAAATGGAGAGCAATTGAAGAACTTACTACATATGGTAAGTACGATTGTGGGTGACATGTTACTCTTGCCAATCCCTCTCTTTGGGGTTGTTAGTAGCATATGATGATGGTGTACTTAATTGAGAGAGATAAAATTATTTTTTAAAAATATTGTTGAGAGAGAGAAAAGGTTTTTTTGTAATTATGGTGTACTTTATTAAGAAAGATAAAATTTGGTTATTGATAAAAGGTTGTTAGCTTTGATTATTCAAAAGTCAAAATTTAATAAGTTGCTAAGAAGTTATTAAGTTTAATTAATTATTTCAATACGAACACTTTTTCAAACAAACATTATTAATTTTAACAACAACATTTTGATATTGATAATAGCATGACTGTATCGCCAAAGACCAATTATCAAACTCTGCAAAAAGAAGGTATCACTAACACTTGATGGGTCCCAAGATGATTTAAGCAGTTCTGAAATGTTCTCGTTTCTTTACTTGACGCCATATTTTTTTTCCCTTTGGAGAAATTTTTCATGGTGGCTACTACGTGGCGCCTGCTCGATGCATCTGCACCGTCTATTCTGATTTTGGACAGCTCAGATTTGGAGAGAGAAACATGAGTGAGAGAGAGAGAGAGAGAGAGAGGAGATAGAGTGGTGGTGTGAGAGGAGAGAAGTTTTCAATCTTAGTCATTCAACACATTTTTGGTGGTCATTCAACACACTTTTGTACGATTTAGATGGGCTGCTCGGACACTACGTGATGGGCACGGCCACGTGATACTCACTCGGTACCCAGAAATTTCTCCTTTACTAGATTGCTATAAATTCATGTCACTAGCTAAAAGCACACGAAACAGACCACATATCTCATTAACCTTAAGTTAAATCACCACCCATATATGGAGTTCCTCCTTCCATCCCAAATCACCCTTATACCTTCCATAATCATTTCCTTTCTCTTTATCTACTACCTCCTTCGCAAAAACACTACAACCACCAACGAAAGAGCTCCACCGGAAGCCGGGGGCGGGTGGCCTATAATAGGCCACCTCCCCCTCTTAGCTGGCCGCAAACTGGCCCACAAGGTGCTGGGAGCCTTAGCCGACAAACACGGGCCGATATTCACAATCCGCCTCGGGGCCCGCCGAGCCATCGTAGTTAGCAATTCGGAAATAGCCAGAGAATGCTTCACCGGTTCAAACGACAAGGTTTTCTTGAACCGGCCGAAATCCATAGCGGCGGTGCACTTGTCTCATAACTACGCAAATCTCGGGTTGAGCCCGTATGGGCCCTACTGGCGCGAGGTGCCGAAGATCGCGATGCTCGAGCTTCTGTCAAACCACCGGCTCGCGATGCTTAGCCACGTGTGGGAGTCGGAGGTGAAAAATTCGGTGAAGGAGGTGTATGAGAAGTGGGTGAAGGAGGGCAGTTGTTTGGTGGAGATGAAGAGATGGTTTGAGGACATGATCTTGAAATTGGCTGTTCGACTTATTGCAGGTTTTGTGTTGAGCCTCACTCCTTTGGACTGCTTCCTGGCCAGTTTTTGTGGTGCATGTCCAGTTGGATCCAATTTTGGGCGATTTTGTCGGACCCTCAATAATGATCGGAAAAGTTTATTTTTGAAAACTCGTCGAGTAATTATCTCTCCTGGCCAAAATTATTTTTCAAATTATTTTTTTGTCATCTCCTTTTTCTTGAACAAATCTGTTTCCTTCACATATACATATCAATGTTCAATCAAGAAAATTTTGAACGTGAATAATTTACTCGATGAGCTCTTAAAAATAAATGATTCCGATCATTTTTGTACGCTTAAGTGGGGCCAATAAAGACCCAAAACTGGACCGGACTGAAAATTACAAAAACTGGACAGGAGTTCTGTCCCATTACTTTTCGTTTACGTACTGATTCACTATTACGTTCCCTTTTCCGTTTTCCTTGAGTTTTTTCATTTTCAGTTGTCTCGTAATGTAATAATGCTTCAGATGAAAACATTCACATGCAGATGTGTCTGATGCATGTGAATTTCATAGTACGTACACTCGTAGGAGTCACGTGCTGTAGGGTGAGAATATATATGACATAATGCGAATACGATAACACGACAAGAATTCGACACGAAGTTCAGTAGTAGGTCTAGAAATTTCGGATAGATGGGTCACCTTTCGAGCATATATATAAACTTAATAAAATACTCAGAATCTAATATATAAAGAGAATATCCGTTCAAAAATAAGATAACGAGAATAAAAAATGAATGCACTAGTGTTTTTACTCGTTTATCACATTTTTATTTGAGTAATCGGTAGAATTGTATGGTTTGATTTTGTGGTATTACAACTACTTAAGCCTAGAACTAGAATGAACCTGGTTCAACCCCAACTAGGAGATAGTTTTTTTTTACAAACGCAGTCAGTTAAAAAGAAATAACCAAAGGCGGTACCACGTTTCAAACACACGTCCAATCGGGTGGAAAACTGAAGACCTTACCACTTGATTTAAGCGTCCTGCCCAATATATCTGGGGTAGTTTTGTTGGAATATGTGGCTCAAAATCCTCTCCTTGGTCAAAAATTGGATAAAGATTGGCAGCCTTTGTTGATTTTGTTGGCTCCAATACTCCTGTTCACTTGTTGAAATTCACCCAAGTATAGGTGATTGAAGTCAAGGTTTTGGATTGGCATGGCAGCCTTCAAAAGGCACACCTATATCTGGAAAATACCGGGATTGCAGTAAATGAGCCTGAGCATGAACAGGGCTCCAAGTTTTGGCTATAAATTGGAGTCCTCTGCTTTGGGTTTAGTATCTCTCTTGAGTGAGAGACCATAAAAGAGAGTCGGACAGCGTAGAGAGAGTAGAGCAGTGTGAGGGCTCCTCCTTCGGAAGGGTGTTAGAACTATGGCTCATATGTTATTGGGGGTGCGGGGGGCGTTGTACGGTAGGGTTCGTACAGGGGTATTTTTTGGATACAGACCAAATACCAGATTAGGATTAGAATAGAGTTAATATAAATACTCTATATTGTAAACCCTAATTCGTATTGTGATAATAAAGAACAGCAGCTGCTCTCGCTCCCGTGGACGTACCCAATTTTGGAAAATCACGTATATCTCTGTGTTGATTCTTTATTGTTTATACCCGTAAATCGTGTGCGTGTGTGTGTCGATCCTAACAAGTGGTATCAAAGCTACCGGTTGTTTTAGATCACACAGAAGAACGATGTCATCTAGTTCGTCTGTTTCGAAGTTCGATGTGATGAAGTTCGATGGAACTTCGAATTTCGGATTGTGGCAACAGCGGGTAAACAACGGGTAAAGGATCTGTTGGTGCAGTAGGGCTTGTACAAGGGATTGAAGGTCAAAGCCAGAAGCCATGTCTAACGACGATTGGGAAGAACTCCATATGAAGGCGGTGAGTACGATTTGTGTGTGTCTTGCAGATGAAGTTATGTATCACGTGTTGGGTGATGAATCGCCGGCTGGGGTCTGGACTAAACTGGAGAGCAGGTATATGTCAAAATCGTTGGCGAACAAACTGTTTCTAAAGCAGAAACTGTTTGGGTTGAAGATGGCCGAGGGTGCTGATCTGATTCAGCATATCAACACATTCAATCAGGTTGTGAGCAACCTGCAACGGATTGACGTAAAATTTGAGGAGGAAGACCAAGCGCTGATGTTACTGTGTTCACTACCGATTTCTCTTGAAATCCTAGTTACAACCTTACTCTGGGGGAAAGAAATCCTAGAACTGGAGGAAGTTACTGCAGCTCTTCTGGCGTATAATCAACGCAAGCAACAAACAGAATTGCTGCAGGGTGAAGGTTTGGTGGTTATGGGGTACGGGGATCATGGCAGGAAGAATGAGAGGGGTAAATCAGTTTCGGGCATGGGAGGTCTCAGTCAAAGAACAGGTCCGAGGGCACGTTTGAGTTCAAGTATTACAGGTGTCATGAACCAGGGCACATGAAGAAAGACTGTCCGCAGAAGAGTAAGGGAACTGACTGGAAAAAGAAGGGAAAGGCAGGGGAGAGGAAAGATGGATCAACTTCTGTAAACGTTGTGGAGCAGGAGTCAGATGATGGTGATATGCTTTCGGTCTAAGAAAGTTCAGATCACATGGTAGATTCGTGGATTATGGATTCAGCATGTTCTTTTCACATATCTCCTATCCAGGAATGGTTCAACACATACAGGTCAGTGGATTGTGGTAATGTTTCTTATGGGTAACGATGCATCGTGTAAAGTTATAGGAATAGGCACAATTAAAATCAGAATGTATGATGGTATTGTGAGGACTTTGGGGGATGTTAGACATGTTCCAGAATTGAGAAAGAATTTAATTTCATTGGGAACCTTAGACTCCAATGGCTGTGGGTGTAAAACAGAAAGTGGAGTCATGAAGATAACGAATGATGCTATGGTGATGATGAAGGCTTATAAAGTTTCTGATAATATTTACAAGTTGGTAGGGAGTACAGTTGTAGGTGGAGCTGCTGCCACTACAATAGATGCTGCCACTACAACAGACGATATTGATGATACTATGCTTTGGCATATGCGGTTGGAACATATGAGAGAGCGTTGGATGTTAGAGATGCATAAAAAGAATCTGCTGAAAGAGGTTAAATCGTGTAAATTGAATTTCTGCAAGTTTTGTGTTCTTGGGAAACAGTGTAAGGTGCAGTTCAGGAATGCAACTCACAGAACGAAGGAAATTCTTGACTACGTTCATTCAGATGTTTGGGGGCCAGTGAGGGTAGCTTCGAAATGAGGATCTCTGTATTTCTTGACCTTTATTGATGATTTTTCGAGGAAAGTTTGGGTGTACTTCATGAAGCACAAGTCTGAAGTCTTTCCTAAGTTCAGAGTGTAGAAAGTTGAAGTGAAAAACCAGATAGAGAAAAAGATTAAGTGCCCCAGGACAAATAATAGGAAAGAATTCAAGAATGGGCCTTTTCTGAAGTTTTGTGAGGAACATGGGATTCAGCGACACTTTACAGTTCAGAAGACACTATAGCAGAATGAGGTGGCAGAAAGAATGAACAGAACCAATGCAGAAAGGGCACGGTGTTTGAGATTGAATGCAGGACTTCTGAAGCTTTTTTGGGCAGAAGCAGTGAGTATGGCATGCTTTGTTATAAACAGGTCACCGAGTGCTACTTTGGATGGAAAGGTAGCTGATGAGATATGGACATAGAAAGAAGTTGACTACTCAGGATTGAGAATTTTTGGGTGTCCGGCCTATGTTCATGTTCCCAGTGATGAGAGGTCAAAGCTTGATGCGAAGTCTAGACAGTGTATTTTTCTTGGTTATAAGAAAAGGGTCAAAGGGTACAAGCTTTGGAATTCAGAGACAAAGAAGGTGGTGATTAGTAGGGATGTGATATTTGATGAGGACTCTATGTTCAAGGTACATCAGAGGGTTCAAAATTCTGAGTCAGAGGAAGTGAACAGCAAACAGCAGGGCGTATAGATTGAGCTGGAGAGTTTGGATATAAGTGATACTCAGCCAAATGAACAGATTGATCAACAGCAGCAGCAGTAGCAGCAGCAAAGCTTGGCCGTTGGGAGAACCAAGCGCACTATCAAGCCATCAGTGAGGTATGGGTTTGATGACTTGGTTTCTTATGCATTGACTACTACTAGTGGGGATCCATCTACTTTTCAGGATGCTATTACGAGTTCTGAAACGGACCAATGGATGTAAGCCATGGTAGAGGAAATGAAGTCTTTGCATAAGAATAAGACTTGGGAGTTGAAAGAACTACCTAAGGAAAAGAAGCCAGTGGGTTGTAAGTGGGTATACAAACGGAAAGAGGCAGCAACAGAAAAGGAGAGGGAAAAGTTCAATGCTCGGTTAGTGGCAAAAGGGTATTCATAGAGGAAGGTGATTGATTTTGATGAGGTCTTTTCTCCAGTGGTGAGGCATACGTCAATCAGGATTATCTTGGCATTGGTGGCTAGCTATTATCTGGAGTTGGAGCAGATGGATGTGAAAACGGCATTCCTCCATGGTGATTTGGAGGAAGTCATATACATGGAACAGCCTGAGGGGTTCAAGCAGTCAAAGACTAAGTATCTTGTTTGTAAGTTGAAGAAGTCCCTTTATGGACTGAAACAGTCTCCAAGACAATGGTATAAGAGGTTTGACTCTTTCATGATATGGATTGGGTACATACGTTATGAGTATGATTGTTGCGTTTATGTTAAGAGTCTTGATGATGGTTCCTATATTTTCTTGCTTCTTTATGTGGATGATATGCTGATTGCTGCAAAGAGTATGGTTGAGGTAAACATGTTGAAGTTTTTATTGGGTAAAGAGTTTGACAGGAAGGATTTAGGAGTTGCTAGGAAGATACTTGGGATGGAGATTCGCAGAGATAGGTCAACTGGTAAGTTATGGTTATCTCAAAAGAATTATGTGGTGAAAGTGTTGGAGAGGTTTAGTATGAATAATGCCAAACCGGTCAGCACTCCATTGGCAAGTCATTTCAGATTATCTTGAGCTCAATGTCCGGTGTCAGATGAAGAAATTGAGGATATGTCAAGGATGCTTTATGCAAGTGCAGTGGGTTGCTTAATGTATGCAATGGTTTGTACGATGCCTGATTTGACACATGCAGTTAGCACAGTCAGTAAGTACATGGCCAAACCAGGCAGAGAGCATTGGAAGACAGTCAAATGGATGTTCAGATACTTGAAAGGTACTTCAAATAGTGGAATTATGTTTGGTAGGCAACGGGGTCAGACTTCAGTTGTTGGGTATGTGGATGCGGATTATGCTGGGGGTTTGGATGACAGAAGGTCTATAACTAGTTATGTGTTTACACTTGTAGGTGGGCCTATTTGTTGGAGACCCATGGTACAACCTCTGGTGGCTTTATCCACTACTGAGTCTGAGTATATGGCGGTGACTGAGGCAGCCAAGGAAGCATTGTGGTTGAAAGGATTTGTTAAGGAGCTTGGCATAGATCAAGGTGGAGTTCAGTTGCATTGTGACAGTCAGAGTGCCATTTATTTGGCAAAGCATCAGGTGTATCATGCTCGAACCAAGCATATCGACGTGAGATTTCACAAGGTGAGAGAGTTGATTGATGCAGGAGATTTGATACTGAAAAATGTGCACACTTCTGAGAATGCAGCTGATATGTTGACAAAGACGGTTACTACAGACAAGTTCGAACATTGCTTGGATTTGGTTAATGTCTCCCAATGCTAGGAAAAGGGAGGCATCCCCCAAACTTACTGGATAGTGATGGTTATCTTCTGAAGGGGCGAGAGTGAATTCGCCAAGGTGGAGATTGTTAGAACTATGGCTCATATGTTATTGGGGGGTGCGAGGGGCGTTGTACGGTAGGATTCGTACATGGGTATTTTTGGGATACAGACCAAATACCAGATTAGGATTAAAATAGAGTCAATATAAATACTCTATATTGTAAACCCTAATTCATACTGTGATAATAAAGAACAACAACCGCTCTCACTCCTGTGGACGTACCCGGTTTTGGAGAACCACGTATATTTCTGTGTTGATTCTTTATTATTTATACTCGTAAATCGTGTGCGTGTGTCGATCCTAACAAAGGGAGACAAGCTCCTCCTATGAGGATCTGCAAAAAAGAGAATGAGAGAACATCTGAAAATCATAGAGAGTTTGAGAGCAGCATTTATATGCATTTGTATCAATCTATGAGTGTGAGTTCGAGTGATTTTGTAATCCTCCTCCTCCTCTATAATAGAAATCCGCCTGCACCTTCCCATGGACGTACCTTATGCATAAGGGAACCATGTAAATCTTGTCTTGTGTGTGTTTATGTTCTTGGTTTGGTCCTTATTTTTGCAACAAGTTTAATATATAATACTTATTGTTTTGCTTTACACACAAAAAATCCCAATAATTTTAGGAGCTAGGGTCACGTGACCATGTTGTGCCTACATTGGATCTACCTTTGACGAAGTTAGCAGGTTAAAATTAATTATTTCTGATAGGAAACAAGTATATGACACGATCCGAGAACACGATTGCTTAACGAATTGGGTTCAGATTCAACTCGCAAAACCCGAAAATGACACAGTTAATCTGTTAATTTATCTATTCGTGTCGGCTCATTTTTAACCCAAAATCTGACACGTTAACCCAAACCGGTTCATTCATTATATATATTGTCAGTCAGTAGTTTTTTCTTGAATGTTGAAATATGCAAGCACTAGTGTCATTCAGTTCTTGAGAATGGCTAATTGTTAGATTGAAATTGGTTGAGAATGGCCAACTGTTGGATTGAAATTGGTTGAAAACTTAAAAGACAAATAGTTGCAATCGGGTTATGTAAACAGGTCAATGGAAAGCAAAGGTAGTTTTGTGTAATCGTGTGATCAACCCGTGTCGTGTTTGGGTCGACACGATTATTCTTATAGTGTTGAAACTTTAAACTAATCAAATATTTTAGATCAGATTGGATAAGACTCATTTGATTGATTCACTTTTTATAAATAAGTTGACGGACACTCACTAAACTTTTTCCCTTCCGTGAAATTTACTATTCCATCCGTCCCTCTTTAAATGTCCAATTTCATAATTCCAACTTATTAAGAATACTTTATCATTATATCTTTCACATCAACTTTACCTCCATTTTTTGCTTACGCTCTATGAAGATATTATTATTACATTTTTATTCACTAACTTTTTAAAATGAAATATACTTTTAGAGGCCAAATGAAAATATACCAATTTTTACCCAACTTTACAAAAATGGACACTTATTAAGGAACAACCATAAATGAAATACTGAACTCTAAAAAAATGAATGGAAGGAGTGGTATACTAGTTATACATAACTATGTGAGGTTCTTTTTGAACATAGTGTTCAATGAATTATGGACACTCATTGCTCCAGGTAACTCATAGTTAAACGCATAATATTACATTAGCTCAAACAAAGTTCACACTCTTTAGAAAAAATTTAAATGAAGAGAAAATATAAAATCTGTAGGTATCGGTATTGTGCTATGATAGATTTGGCACTATGGTGGTTCGATAGCAGGTTTGGAAATTTGGAGAAACATATGTGGGAAGTTACCTTTTTTGCAACTCTCTAGTCCTTGTGGTTAGTAAGGAATGATTATGTGTTTAACAATGCTATAACAAGTATTGGGGAGGTGGGTGAGCTTGTGAAGACTAAAGTGGCTATATGAATGAAGTCTACGTTTGAGATTAAAATATATACAATGGAGGAGTTTAAGGGTTATTTGGATGGAATTCGAAAACTAAGGATTTAGTAGCGGTTCAGGTGGTGTAACGTCCTACTTTTTGTTGGATAGTTTTGTTTTTGTTTTTTTCGTTTACTTGATCTCTCGATGTACCCTCTTTGAGTTAATAAAAGTTTCGTTTGCCGAGAAAAAGGAAAAAAAAAAACCAACAATCGACTCAATATACATTGCCTACGGTGAAAATGTATTGATTTAGTATCTTTATTTTGAACTACGTTGTAAGATTCATCTTCGCCGAATTTTTTTGTTGATAGTAATACTAGCGGATTTTCTAAGCGAATTACTGCATGTTGACTTGAACAATTTTCATTTGGATTTATGACCATGGCAAAGAAAAAAAAATATTGTCGTATAAGTCTAATAATACGTAGGGAAAAAAAAAAGGAAATATATCTCAAAAAAAGTCCATGGCAAAGATTAATAAAATTCTTTGTTGATCAAGAAATCAAAAAACAAAAAAAAACCTATTCACCCCAATATTCTATATAAAGACATATTAGTGAAATAATGTACCTCTTTAATACTGCGTAGCTGAAAATATGAGAACTCAGGACTACAATTCTTATTAAAAAAAAAAATTTTATCACGCCATAAGTAATAATAGCAAATATTGGGTAATAGAGCTACTAAAATTGAAGTGATTTTTGAACACCCTTCTGTAAAATCTTGGAGCCGCCACTGAGATTATTACCCGATCTTCTACCCTTAGAAGTGAGTATGGTACGTGGGAAGTCGAATACCCTGTCAGGTACGGGAAGGATATGATTTTCTACTTTCGTGCACCTAGCTTTACTTCTTTGAAAAATTGGTATTTGAAATCATGTGACATCTCCAAAATGGATCAAAAGAAGGGAGGAGGAGATTAGGTTTCTTTTTTTATTTTCGTTCTATCAATTCACCCTTTTCTTACCCAGCAGGAAAACAATTAATTATCGCAGGAAATGGACAACCGGAGGTGGATGAGGATATTCGGAAGGCGTTTAGGGCATTTTTTGAGTTGATGGGGGCGTTTACTGTGGGAGATGCGATTCCTTTTCTAAGATGGTTGGATTTGGGAGGTTACGAAAAGGAGATGAAGAGAACTGGGAAGAAAATGGATGGTCTTCTTCAAGAATGGTTAGACGAGCATAAACGGCGAAAAATTTCTGGTGAGGCGACGGAGGCGGTTAAAGATTTCATGGACGTGATGTTGGAAATTTTTGATAGTGGCACAAATAATGCTCTCAAATTTGATGCTGATACAGTCAGCAAGGCTACATGCCAGGTAAGATAATCCTTTTGGAAATGTTTAAGAAACACTTAATTTCTTTTTTATGAAAAACAAAATGCTTCTTTAATTTTTTTTTAATGTTTTTTCCTTATATATATTGATTATTTGATAAAAAAAAAAGAAGAAGAAGATTATTTGATCATATTTCCTATCTTAAATTAAGTGAGATGTCATTTTTTATGTCTACCATTGTCATTCGGTGTAACGGTAAAAAATAATGAAAAAAGTTTTTTAAAAAAAAACCCGATCAGTAACCAGAAACTAATTTGAAAAAGACAAATTTTGAGTCTTTTTACTCGTCGGTATTGGATTTTATAACTCCGGACAATATCTTTCAATAGTTTTTTATTTCCCCGATCAGAGGATGCTGTTGAGCAGCTCCCTGCCGAGCGGGTATAGAGCGGCTAATCCGGCCATTTATCTCATCACAGATGGCTCGGATCAAATCTGAGTATACAAATCAAATATAAATCTAAATCGTCCATTGCTCGGTAAAGATCCGAGCTGCCGATTGCCGAGATAAGTGATTGGATTGACCGCTTTGCATGGTAATGCTTGACAGCATTCCCCATCCTTTTATTTCCCTTGTCAAGACAAAAGCATAACTTTTAATTCCATTTTCACGGCCCTATATGAAGGGTCTTACTTTAGGGGCCACAGATACCACAACCACTACTCTTACATGGGCTGTAGCTTTGCTCCTCGACAATCCCCATGTGCTAAAGAAAGCCCAAGAAGAATTAGACAGCCAAACTGGTGGACAAAGGCAAGTAGAAGAATCAGACATTAAAAACCTAGTCTACATCCAAGCCATTGTCAAGGAAACCCTGCGTTTGTACCCACCGACCCAACTCATGCCCCCACGGGAAAGCATAGAGGACTGCACAGTGGGCGGGTACCACGTCCCCGCGGGCACCACCCTATTTGTGAACTTGTGGAAGATTCATCACAATCCCCTAGTATGGCCCAACCCGTGGGTGTTTCGGCCCGAAAGGTTTTTGACGACTCACAAAGATGTTGATCTGAGGGGGAAGCATTTCGAGCTGCTTCCGTTTGGGAGCGGAAGGAGAGGATGCCCTGGAATCTCTTTAGGGCTTCAAATTGTGCAGTTCGCGCTCGCTAGTTTGGTACATGCGTTTGAGATTGCGACACCAGATAATGAGCCTGTTGATATGACGGAGAGCTTTGGACTGACCAATGTCAAAGCAATGCCGCTTGAAGTCGTCCTCGCTCCACGCTTGCCTTCTCGAGTTTATGCAGGGTGCAGGTGAATGATTTAAAAGGTGGGAATGTTCTATATAGCTTTGGGGTTATCCATGATCAAGGAACTTGATGTTTTTTGGGTTTTCCTGTTGCATGACTTTTCAGTAATAATTTGTGTAGCTGATCCAAAAAGCCGAGCTCTTTGGTGTCGGCAATTCTATTAGCAATACACGCATTCTCTGTATCCCGTTTATCAAGTTCTATTTTATTTTACTTACATTTTAGCGAGTTTGTTTAGGGATTACATGGAAAGAAATCATTTCGAACATGTATTGAGTGTATGAGTGCGGTGATATAGTTCATAGTGTGCATCGTGGTTTGGGACATCAAGAAGTATCAATCGAAGTATCATTTTGGTTTTCCATGAAGTGGCTTGAGCCACTGTCAGACCCATTTCCAGCCCACTGTTCTTATTGCAAGTTACTGGACATTTGGCTCGAGCAACTTCTTCGCGTATATATAGCGGTTTCGGGGATACTTAAAAAAACATTTCATAGTTCCCAATTTAATTTTGATAATTCGAGCCGCTCAATGTAATCAGAACGTAATTTTAAGAGTACTTTGAGAAATCAACCAAAAAAAAATGACCGGAAAAAGCTTGATTTGAGCAATTTTTAGCTCAGATTTGATGAATGGTTCAATTAAAAACTGCTCAAAACAAGCACTTCTCAGTCATATTTTTTGCTAATTTCTGGCGTACACCCTTAAAATCACATTCTACATACATTGAACGATTCTGATTATAAAAATTTGATCGGAAACTATGAGATTGAGATTTAAGGTGTTTTTTTAGATATTTTTTAGGTGTCCCTAGAACCGTCCCGATATATATATATATATGAGTCCCCTTCTTATAAGGACTACCTTATTTTAATAAAATGCGGACCTCCCTTTCCCGATCAAATTTTGATGATCCAAGCCGTTCAATGTGTTCAGAACGTGATTTTAAGGGTATCCGCGCGAAATCAGCAAAAAAAAGACCGGAAAGGGCTTCATGCGAGCAGTTTTTGTTTGTTTTTTATCTAACGGTTCAAATAACAACTGCTCAAATCAAGTCCTTCCCGGTCATTTTTTTTGCCGATTTCTCACGAGTATTCTTAAAATCACGTTCTGAACACATTGAGCGGCTCGGATCATCGAAGTCCGATCGGGAAAGGTGAGAAATTGGAGGTCCGCATATAAGGTCCTCATTTTAAGGTCTTTACCTAAAGATTTCTGTATATGTGTGTGTGTATATATATATATATATATATATATCACTTAGGTACATTTGTGGAGCGTATCGTAGCAGCCGTCTTGAGGGTTTGAAGGCCAGAAACACCCTAGAGTGTTCATTGCTTTGTATCTTGGAGTACTATGTACACGATCAATGGATCATTGAGCATTCAATACAAATTTTTTTTTTTTTTTGAGTATTTAATGTTAGAAAAATTACACAATAACAAGTCCTAATTTCTTGCTCCAATCCATGGCATGTGAATAAACCTTAAAACCCAAGAACATACCTGTGAGAAATGAAGATCCCATCATCTTGAGTGTAACGGCAAGTTGCTGCTATGAAGCGATCGAGCCGATCATGAAGAGCCGAATACCACAGACAATGTTTTTCCCCTTTTTAGAGAGAAGAGAGAGAGACTATCCCTTAGGCCATCCACAGTGGTATAATTAAAAGCTAATTATTTTTAAAGTTAACAATGCTTGTACAAAAAATGGTTTACAATGATATAATTAAACTTAACAATATCCTTAGAAATAATCAAATTTTAAGCTTTGGATAACCAAAACTAGCAACATTTTTCAATAATCAAAATTTATCGACCCCACATCACATAAGTTAACTAGTTTTAAAATTTGTATACACGCATGTTTCAATTGGTAACTCTATATATTTTTCACTTTACCCAGAAACTATTTCTCTTTCTTTCCTTTTCCCCCCCAAAAATTAAGGGAGATGGTACTGTAAGAGCATCTCCAACCCATGCTCTATTCCTCTATTTGAGAGTATGAAATTCCTCCAACCCATCCTCTCAAGCCTCCTCTAGTTGAGAGGATGAGATTTTGATCCTCCATATTTAAAGGATGGGAGAAAATATGGAGGATCTCCTCTAAAATCACTTTATGAATAAATAGAGGGTTTGTGGTTGGAGTAAATATAAATAGTAATTTCCTCTAAAATCACTTTATGAATAAAATAGAGTATTTTGATACTCTTAAATAGAGTATTGGATTGGAGATGCTCTAAGTGCTCCATATCCAAGGCATTGTTGTTTTTCTTGAATAATTTGTATAGCTGGTTTGACGGTTGACCGTTTACACTTCAGAGCACTTTTTACTTCTCTGAAGAATTTTTGTCAACCTTGTTTGGAGGTGCTGGCTTCACCATTGTAGATATGGATATATACAGCAGACAGATTCAGAATCGTTCTCAGAACATAACCATGTCTCCGTGAGGTTCTCAGAACATAACCATGTCTCGGTGAGTTCTGATTTAAACAATCACTTTTTGGCTTGCATTCCAATTTTTCCTTTATCATGGTATATCCTTGTGTACGTACGTATTCTGACTGTAAACTTTTTGTACATGCACAGGGAAGTTGTTAAATTTTGATGGACAAATTTGACTTATCAATGTTCCATTACTGCACCTGCGACATCTGATAGTTGGAAATTGGAACTCAGAATGAATGTTACCAAACCACAGCAAAAAACATATTGGCAAATGGATGTGAAAGTGTTGGGTTCCCTCCTTAGTGGAAGCCCAATATTTTGTTAGCCCAATAACAATTGTGTTTGGCCCAATTGATCATTTATTTGTGTGGGCTAATATTTGGGTAGAATATTTTACACATTTGTGGCGCACATGATTGGCACATGATTTGTAAGCTTCTCTTGGAAGCTAAAAAGAGATCAAGTCTCCTAGGGAAAAAAGGAATTGCATTTGTAGCTTCTGGAAAAGAAAGAAATACGGCTGTGCACTGTGTGTGTTTTGTGAGTTCGGTGGAAAAGAGCAAAAGTTCCAAGTGCACCTTTCATTCCTAATCTCGGCATCTTGTACGTGCTAATTTGCGGCAGATTTGGTCAGACTTGGGCTCTCCATTTCAGCTCTGTTTTGGAGGGTTTTGGTTCATCTATATTTGGTAAGGTCTTCTCATCTTAGTTGTTGTATTTGTTGGATACACCTTAGGGTGTTATTGAGATCTTGTATCTCTTGTAAACTCATTTGTAAGAACCTTTATTGATAGTGGAATCGGACTCCGATCCCGTAGACGTACCTCACACTTTGGGGGAACCACGTAAAAATTCTTTGTGTTCGTTTGGTCTGTGATTTGCCCATTTGGATTACGTTCGCTGAATTTATTCTATTTCCTTCGTGATTTACTCGTGGAAAATTCCGCATATTTTTTCCCAACAACTGGTATCAGAACCTACGGTTGGCTAGGGTTTATTAATTTGGTGTAAATCATGGAAGGAAATGTGGGTAGAATGATTAGTTTCAATGGAACCAATTGGGTGACTTGGAAAATTAAAATGAAAGACCTCTTGTATTGTAGAGACTTACATGGGCCTATAGAGGGTGATACGGCTAAACCCATCGATATGAAACGTGAGGATTGGACCATATATTTTGAATAGAAAAGTTGTTGGGCTTATTCGTCAATGGATTGACGATAGTGTTTTTCATCATGTCTCCATCGAAACTTCGGCGTATGATTTGTGGAAGAAATTGGAAAGTCTCTATGATAGAAAATCGGCCACTAACAAAGCATTCTTGTTCAAAAAATTGGTGAATTTGAAATTTAAAGAGGGCAAGTCTATTGCGGAACATTTGAATGAAATTAATAGCATTGTTAATCAACTTGCTTCTATGAAGATTGTGTTTGATAATGAGTTGCAGGCTTTGATGTTTCTTAGTTCTCTACCTGAGACTTGGGAAACTTTGGTTGTGACAATTTGTAACTCGGCGCCAGATGGAGTTGTTTCCATGAGCCAAGTTACTAGTAGTTTGTTGAATGAAGAGACGAGAAGGAAATCCACTGGTTCTTCTCATTCGGAGGCACTTATTGTTAACCCAAGAGGGAGATCTCGAGGTAGAAGTAGCACTCCTCACAATCGTGATCAAAGCCGTGGGAGTTTGAGGGGAAGATCACCGTCAAAGCAAGATATAGAGTGCCATTATTGTAAAAAGAAAGGCCACATGAAGCGGGAATGCCTAAATCTCAAATTCAAGGAGGAAAATCGTGCGAAGCATGGTGATAAGAAGCAAGAAAACACAACGGCAGTCTCTTCCGATGGTGAACTTGTGGTTGTATGTGATGAGAGTTGTGTCAATTTGGTTAGCCAAGATACTAATTGGGTGATTGATTCTGGTGCTTCATTCCATGTCACTTCAAGAGCCAATTTCTTCACTTCCTACAATGAAGGAGATTTTGGGTGTGTTCAAATGGAAAATGAAGGTTTGTCGAAAATTGTTGGCATGGGTAATATTTGTTTGGAAACAAGTATTGGATGCAAGTTGGTGCTTAAAGATGTGAGGCATGTACCGGATATTCGTCTCAATTTGATTTCTACCGAAAAGTTGGATGATGAAGGCTACAATAACCATTTTGGTAATGGAAAATGGAAGCTCACGAAGGGTTCTCTTGTAGTGGCTAAAGGAAACAAAACTTGCTCACTTTACACGATGAAAGGAAAAATTAGCAAGTGGTTTGTAAATACACTTGACGATGGCTCCTCTACCGAATTGTGGCACAAGAGGTTTGGGCATATGAGTGAAAAGGGGATGCACGTTCTTGCCAAGAAAGAGCTCTTACCCGGTATGAAAGGTACTCCTCTTAAAACTTGTGTTCATTGCTTGGCCGGTAAACAAAATAGAGTTGCATTTCGTTTCAAATCTTTTACTAGAAAACCTAATGTATTGGACTTGGTTCATTCGGATGTTTGTGGTCCCTTGAAAGTTAGATCTCATAGTGGTGCAATTTATTTTGTTACCTTTATTGATGATCATTCGAGAAAATTATGGGCTTATCCGTTAAAAACTAAAGATCAAGTTTTAGATATGTTTAAAGATTTTCAGGCCAAGGTTGAAAGAGAGACCGGGAAGAAGTTGAAATGTGTTCGTTCCGACAATGGTGGTGAATATCTTAGGCCGTTTGATGAATTTTGTCGTAGCCAAGGCATTAAACACCAAAGACCGTTAAGAAAACTCCTCAACGAAATGGAGTCGCCGAGAGGATGAACCGCACTATGGTGGAAAGGATGCGATGCATGCTTTCACATGCAAAATTGCCAAGGTCTTTTTGGGTGGAGGCAATGAGGACGGCAGTTGATTTGATTAATTTGTCTCCTTCGGTTCCTTTGAATGGCGATGTTCCAGAAAAATTTTGGTCGGGCAAGGATGTCACTTATGATCACTTGAGAGTCTTCGGTTGCCGGACATTTGTTCACATTCCGAAAGATGAAAGGTCCAAGCTTGATGACAAGGCAAGACAATGCATTTTTCTTGGCTATGGGCATGAAGAATTTGGTTATAGATTGTGGGATCCGGTTGACAAGAAAATCGTTCGAAGCAGAGATGTTGTCTTTCTTGACGATCAAACAATTAAAGATTTTGACAAGGATGATCAACCGGAGGAAATTGCTAGTGATCTTGTTGACATGGAGCCAATTCCTTCACCTTCGGTACATGACGAAAATGAGGAGGATGTGCAGCCACCTCTTGAAGTTGGTGAAAATGTTGATGTTCCGAATGAAGTTGAGTTGAAAAATGAGAGGGAGTAACCAATTCAAGAGCCACCACCGCAACCGGAGTTGAGAAGATCCGTTAGAGACAAGCAACCGTCAAGAAAGTAGTCTCCTGATGAATTTGTGATGGTAACGGAACAGGGGGAGCCCGAGAGCTACCAAGAAGTCGTGGAGCATGACAAGAAAAATGAGTGGGCTAAGGCTATGCAAGAGGAAATGAAGTCCTTGCTTGACAACCGCACTTACGATTTGGTGAAATTACCTAAGGGTAAGAAAGCGTTGAAAAACAAATGGGTTTATCGATTGAAGCATGATGGCAAAAATTTGAGATACAAGGCACGCCTCGTGGTGAAAGGGTTTGGGCAGAAAAAGGGTATTGATTTTGATGAAATTTTTTCGCCCGTTGTGAAAATGTCCTCCGTTCGTGTTGTTCTTGGTATGGCCGCAAGTTTGAATCTTGAGGTTGAACAACTTGATGTGAAAACCGCGTTCTTTCATGGTGATCTAGATGAGGAGATTTATATAGAGCAACCCGAAAGCTTCAAAGTAAAGGGAAAGGAAAATCTTGTTTGTAAGTTGAAGAAGAGCTTGTATGGCTTGAAAGAAGCACCGAGGCAATGGTACCAGAAATTTGATTCCTTTATGATGAAGCATGGGTATTCAAGAACCGCTTCGGATCATTGCGTGTTTGTGAAAAAGTTTTCGGATGGGAACTTTATTATTCTCTTGCTCTATGTCGATGATATGCTCATTGTGGGACAAGATTATATGAAGATCAACGAGTTGAAGTTGGAGTTGAGTAAATCCTTTGCTATGAAAAATTTAGGACCGGCAAAGCAAATTTTAGGCATGAAAATTACTCGTGATCGAAAGAAGGGGCTGATTTGGTTGTCTCGAGAAAGCTACATTGAAAAAATTATTGAGAGGTTCAACATGAGTAAGGCAAAGCCTGTTAGTTGTCCGCTTGCGAATCATTTCAAGCTCAGTTCGAAACAATGTCCTACAAGTGAAAAAGACAAGGTGGAGATGGAAAAATTTCCTTATGCTTCAGCGGTTGGTTCTTTGATGTATGCTATAGTTTGTACTAGGTCGGATTTAGGTCATGCAGTTGGAGTTGTTAGTCGGTTTCTTTCAAATCCAGGCAAAGAACATTGGGCAGCTGTGAAATGGATTCTCAGGTATCTCCGGGGTACTTCTAGAGTTTGTTTGTGTTTCGGAAATGGTAAAGCTGTGTTGGATGGATTCACGGATGCCGACATGGCGGGTGATGTTGATTCTCGGAAGTCCATTTTCGGGGTACTTGATGACCTTTGCAGGGGGAGCTGTCAATTGGCAATCAAGATTGCAAAAATGTGTCGCTCTATCGACTACGGAAGTGGAGTTCATTGCAATTACCGAAGCTTGCAAGGAGTTGTTGTGGTTGAAAAAATTCTTGCAAGAGTTGGGTTTGAATCAAGTGAGGTATGTGTTAAGGAAATGAATCCCACATTGCTTAGGAGTGGAATGAGTGATCACTTAATAACATTTGAGACCTCTCCACTCATTGCCAATTAGTTTTGAGATGGATATAAAGTTTCCACATGAAAATTCTCTTTTGTGATAGTCAAAGTGCAATGCATTTGAGCAAGAATTTCACTTTCCATTCTCGATCAAAGCACATTGATGTTAGATATCATTGGACTCGGGACACGCTTGACATGAAGTTGTTGCAACTTGAGAAAATTCACACGGATGATAATCCTTCGGATATGATGACTAAGGTTTTATCTAAGGACAAACATGATAAATTTCGAGCTTTGTCGGGTTTGGTCGATCCTTCCACTTAAGTCGGGAAGGGGGAGAATGTTGGGTTCCCTCCTTAGTGGAAGCCCAATATTTTGTTAGCCCAATAATAATTGTGTTTGGCCTAATTGATCATTTGTTTGTGTGGGCTAATATTTGGGTAGAATATTTTACACATTTGTGGCACATGATTGGCACATGATTTGTAAGCTTCTCTTGGAAGCTAAAAAGAGATCAAGTCTCCTGGGGAAAAAAGGAATTGCATTTGTAGCTTCTAGAAAAGAAAGAAATACGGCTGTGCACTGTGTGTGTTTTGTGAGTTCGGTGGAAAAGGGCAAAAGTTCCAAGTGCAGCTTTCACTCCTAATCTCGGCATCTTGTACGTGCTAATTTGCGGCAGATTTGGTCAGACTTGGGCTCTCCATTTCAGCTCTGTTTTGGAGGGTTTTGGTTCATCTATATTTGGTGAGGTCTTCTCCTCTTAGTTGTTGTATTTGTTGGATACACCTTAGGGTGTTATTGAGATCTTGTATCTCTTGTAAACTCATTTGTAAGAACCTTTATTGATAGTGGAATCGGACTCCGATTCCGTAGACGTACCTCACACTTTGGAGGAACCACGTAAAAATTCCTTGTGTTCGTTTGGTTTGTAATTTGCGCATTTGGATTACGTTCGCTGAATTTATTCTATTTCCTTCGTGATTTACTCGTGGGAAATTCCGCATATTTTTTCCCAACAGAAAGAACATAGTGATCCCTAGACACTTCAAAGATCTTTAATTTGAACGGTTTCTTAGTAACTTTTACGTTCACAATTGCAAAATCTTTAGTACAGCTGAAGATTTATGCCAATGTCCAATAAATATATAATGGTTATTATCCATATCTTTCATAACCTTTAAATGATTCCTGACAAAGCATGGGTGTTGAATTTTTTTTGTTTTTGTTTTTCCGTTTGAAAAATGTCATAACTGTTGTGTTTTACATCTGATTTTCTAATGGATGCCTCTTGTTTTTCTGGATCACGGCCTATACTATTAGCCGATGGATACGAGCCGCGCGCGTTCAGCCAATTTGCTTTTGTTGCTCCTCAATGAAATTTTTGGTGCTTTCATGGATCAGGTATGACAGAGAACTCCCGAGTTTCCAAATTTTAAGAGCGATATCATGTAATGTAACCTATTAGTACGAGGGAGGAATGATGGACTTTATTTGCCGCCGAGGTATTTGATGGAAGCATGAAGTTATAAATACCCCCGCCAAAATTGAAAAGATATTCATTTTAAATGCTATTTACACATTTCTAAGCCGTACGATGCGCAAGGCCACACAAGATCCATGTATACTTACACACAAACGACAACATCGGATATATTTATGCCCCAATCATTTTTTGTTGATTGGTGTGTCCCAATCATTACACTTTTTCTTTTTTCTCTCTAGTTGCAATAGCCGAGCTTGGAGACTTTGGACTAAATTTACAACTGATTAATGTTTGTATAATATTTCTCTTGTCTTGATTTTTTTTGTTTGCTTCAAAATTTTGGGAATCCAAAGATGCCCAGTTTACCCTTCGATTTTTACTTGCACTCCGTATAATTTAATCATTTTTAACTTATACCTCTTGCATTTCATTATTGGATACTTTACTTATACCCATTGAGCTTTAAAACAAAGTGAAAACATGAAATTCGTTAAAATGACCAAAAATACTTCCGAAAACCTTGACCAATCAATTGGTTCTCTCTACATATTGATCTTTTTCATCATCCCTTCTCTCTTAATTTTCTTAAGAAAATGATTCTCGATCTGATCCCTCAACTAATTGCTTCCCCTTTCTACGAATACAAGTCACCAAAGACGTCGGCTTCGGTGGTCTACAAGGTGAAATTTCTTATCATTTTCGCAAACTTGGAATTGCCCATTTTTTTTACGACGGCTAAAGACTTATGGCTAAGTCTCCCCTTTTCGTTGACATGATCTCCTTTACATAAATACTTGACTTGTAAGAATGTCTTGTACCGTTTCCATTTTGATGTCTTGGGCATTTATGTCAAACTGTTCAAACATGGATTGCAACTTTTCAAAGCAGTGGGCCTCTTTCCATCGATATATTTTTGCCCAAAAAAACATAAATGAAGAGATCGTAAATGGCGGAAAACAAATAGGGAGAAAGAGAGTGAAATTGTTATGGACCCTTTATTTTAGATATGGACAAGAAGCTACCATTGTGAACCTCAACATTATTAAGCTTAACAACCTCTTAAATGAATAATCAAAAGCTGATATGTGTCAACTTTTGGTTATCCATTTTTTATTATACCCCTATGGATGGCCTTACCCTGGTTCTCTATATTGCATGTGTTTTTAGTAGGCCAAAACACACATATATATAGGATGAGGGCAGGATACTCCTTTTGTGCTTAATAAAATTGCCCAACTCATTATGGATCCAAATTAACCATATAGCACTAGGCTCACACTTAATAAAATACATACTAATAAAATTGGTGCATCAAAATGACCCATTACAAAATGGTGATCACTAACCAAATGGGTCTAAAAAATACTCCAATATATTTGATAGTCGAACTAATCCGGAACTATTGACATAAATAAATATGCTAGTCCACAAAATATGGAATAAACTAAGATTCTCCCACTTGGACAACATATGCATGTCATTATGTAACAAAAGTGCCAAATAACTATATAAGCATATGTCCGGATTAGCTAACAAGTGGCCACAACATAGACTATCAAATGTGAGTCAGCACCCCAAACCCATTCCCATGTCCATAAGGGGTACATAAGTATCCGGTCATGTAAATCAATGCATCGACAGGATGCAAAGTACACAACAAAACACTTACAACCTGTGACATAGATGGTAGTATGAAAGTGTGGTGTGGAAAATATACCAAAGGTGATCAACACATCAAATTTCCATAATATCCATGTGTCCGCCCAAGATACTATGCCTACTGAGATTGGGTCAAAATATCTCAGATTCTAGCACTAATAATGCCATAATTAACAAAATTGTGCGCACAACAAATATGGCAACAAAACATTGATCATAGCATGCATACAAAATTCTCAAGAATATGATCAACCAAAATATAACCATTAACACAGTAGCAGCTGATTACAATATACAAAACTCCCACTAAGCAAAAACAACAGAAGACTCAACTAATCCCATATGAGTTGCATGCTCTTGCAACACTTTAGGAACCAAACCTTTAGTTAGTGGGTCAACCAACATTTGCTCTGTGGAAATGTGTTCAACATTTATGAAAGATGACATAATTTTCCTCTCGAACAACAAGTAGTTAATGTCAATATGTTTAGAGCATGAGTGTTTCGAGAAAAAGAAACTGCGGCATAATTATCACAAAATATCTTTCATGGTCTCGAAATGAAATCAACAATTCCAGTACTATTCTTTTTTCTCGTAAGTAACAAACAAATTTTTTTCCCCTTATGTTTACGACGAATACATAAAAAACTTCGCTACAATCATATGACGTAAGAATGGGCAGCTTTACTAATACTTTAGGGGGTTCAAGTGAACCAATTGGGTTAAGAAAATACACTAAGATTTTATATTTTTTAATGTAATTTGATTATTATTTGTTATTGTTACACTAGGTCATTTGAGTATAGCCAATGTAAGTGAAAATTTATTTAAATATGTGAGTAAATATATAGTTAGTATATAACAACCAAACAAAATTAATCGGACTCAATTTATTTTCAATCAAATAAAAATTAGTATTTATGAACCGCCGTAGCTTAGGAATCTAGCTAGCTAGAGAGGTGTGACAGCTACGAGTTAGGAATATTAGTAAACATAGGCGGCTAAAGTAGTGTGAGAGTAATATATATACTTAGGGCTTTTTACTTTTATGTTCAGAAAATGGAAAGTAATTCCTATAAGATTTGGATAGAATAGTGGCATTGTTTTGGCTTAATTTTCGGTTTCATTATAACAAACGACAAAAAAATCTACTCCCTTCATCCCGTATTTAGTGTCCAATATTTTAATTTGGGCAATCCCTTAATAAGTGTCCATTTTGTAAAGTTAGGAGGTAAAAATTGATGAATTGTCTATTTTGCCCCTAAAACTATATTTCATTTTGAAAAGTTAGTGAATAAAAGTGTAATAATAATAGGTAAGTAGAGAAAGTGGAAGAAAAAATTGATGTGTGAAAGGTGTAATGATGATGTTTTTTTAATAAGTTGGAGTTACGAAGCATGATACATAAAAATAAACGGATGGAGTAATATATAACAGCCATCTTTTATTCAAGAGTGCTTAGGAATAGAGGCGGCTACACATGTAATCCAGAGGTTTCAAGGGTTCAAAAAATGCACTAATTTTTATTATTTTTTCATATATAAATTAAAATTTTCTTAGTATTGCCGGCGTTGAGTTACTCGTGCAAGGTAAAAATATAAAAGTCCAAGTAATTATGAGGGCCCTGTAGAGCATAAACTTAATTATGAAAGACCTAGGGACAAAAATAAATTAGGACCCTTTAAGATAAAATCATCTGAAAAATAAGATCTTTGCACCGATTCAAACAAATTGAAAATTAAAACAATTAACTTTTCCGAACTGTTTATATATTAAAAAAATGAGGGAAAATTAACTGCTCTAATTTTCAATTTGTTTGAACCGGTGCGAAGATCTTATTTTTATGATCATTTTATCCTAAAAAGTCATAATTAATTTTTGTCCTTAGGGCTCTCATAATTAATTCTTTGTTTGGATTGGAATTTGAAATTTTTTTTGAAAAATAGTAGGGGTAATAAGTGGAGAGAGATAGAGAGAGAAATGTTGAAAGTAGAGATAGAAAGAGAAATGTTGAAAGTAGGGGAAGTCTAGGGGGAATTTTTTGGAAAATTCTTTCTAAATTGCAAAGAGAACAAAACATAAATTTTTGCTCTACAGAAGCCTAAGAGGGACAGTATTAGCGAGGGAAAACTGCCGTTTTACATTGAAATGGGCCACTAGGTGACGTGTCATATATAAATTGGTTTGCCGCACAAACCATTCTAGATTTTGTAAGTGTTTATGGTTATAAAATAATTGTAGATCTACACGACCCTGTAAATGTTTGTGTAAGTGTTTGTGGTTATAGAATTATTATATACTTATTTCTTGTCAATGTCATAGATAATGACATTTCAATACTTGGGCCCAAATTTTATTTTTTTTGGAAGCGTAAGAAATTTATTAATAACAAAAAAAAGTAAAACTTGTGTTATCGCCGTAAGATAAAAAAAACGTCGGCGACAAGCGAACCGTCGCTGCTTAGGAAGTGCAACGCCATTAAGGAGGTGTAGTATTGGTGCCAGTTAAACCCCCTAGCAGAGAAATGTATACACTAGCCCCACAATGTTGCGAAAAGGAGTTATGACCACAATCGTCACTGAGGAAAATATAAACCCTAATCTAGAGAAGAGAGAAAGAAACTGAACTTTAATTTTCTGAATTTGTGTTGTGTCATTCTCGATTACAGAGGAAGATAAGCAAACACCCTATATACCAACTCCACTAACTGACTACAGCTCAGCACCGTTTTCTCAACAAACTAACAAACTACTAACTAATATTAGAATGGTTTTAATCGACTAACCAACTCACTTAATGACTCTTACTAACATGCCCCTGCAAACTCATGGGTGTGTCAACAACCATGAGTTTGTGTTTAAGAAAAAGAAAACGAGCAGTAGATAAAGATTTGGTAAACACATCTGCCACTTGATCTTAAGTGCCCACATGATGAACTAGAAGTTGCTTGGCTAAAACCTTCTCTCAAACAAAATGATAATCAATTTCTACATGCTTCGTTCTAGCATGATAGACAAGATTAGCAGCTAGGGCAATTGCAAACAAATTATCACACCAAAATATTGTTGGAGGAACAGAAACAGATATACCAAGTTCTAGCAACAAATTCTGAACCCATGTAACTTCAGCAATAGTCTGAGCTAAGGATCTGTATTCCGCTTCTGTGGAAGACCTAGCAACAGTGTGTTATTTCTTGGCACTCCAAGAAACAAGATTAGAGCCCAAAAACAAGCAATAACCAGTAGTTGACCTTCTGTCTATTCGATCTCCTGCCCAATCTGCATATGAAAATGCAGTTAAACACAAACTTCTGGGAGTATAAACCAGGCCTAGTTGAAGTGAGCCTTTGATATACCTGAGAATTCGTTTCACAGCCACAAAATGACTATGCTTTAGGCTATGCATGTGTTGACATGCAACATTTACAGCATAAGATATCTCAGGATCAGTAAGAGTCAAATATTGAAGAGAGCCCACAATAATTCTAAACCAATGTACATCAGAAAAATCTAGATCAGGATCATAAATTGCTGGTTTGGATGAGGAAGGAGAAGGGCTGGGTTTACAGTCCAACATGCCTGCTTTGCTTAAGAGATCAGAGGCATATTTAGTTTGAGACAAAAGAACATCAGAACCATGATATAGAACTTCAATCCCTAGAAAATAACTAAGTGCACCAAGATCCTTCATCACAAACTTAGAAGTGAGAAGTGAGATGAATTCTGTAATATAGGAGGAATCACTTCCGATAATCAAAATATCATCCACATATATTAAAACCAAAGTCAGACCTGTAGGTGTTTGCTTGATAAACAAAGATGAATCAGTTTTGCTTTGATGAAACACCCTTTGAAGAAGAAAACCAGAAAAGCCAGAATACCATGCTTTTGGTGCTTGTCTTAATCCATAAAGAGTTTTAGAGAGCTTACACACATACTGAGAATGATTAGGATCCTTATACCCTAAGGGTTCCTCATATATACATCATCATCAATAACTCCATGCAAGAAAGCATTTGACACATCTAGTTGCCTTATTGGCTAAGCATGATGAACTGCCATGCTTAGAATGACCCTAACTGTTGGCTGTTTAATAACAGGGCTAAAAGTTTCTGTAAAGTCAATCCCTTCATGTTGTTGATTACCATTAGCAACTAATCTGACCTTATATCTTGCAATAGTTCCATCAGAATGTCGTTTAATTTTGAATATCCACTGGCATCCAATTACATTTGCACCCAAAGGAGGAGGGACAAGAGTTCAGGTTCCCTGTTTGACCAAGGCTGTGTATTCCTCACTCATAGCTTGTTGCCAAAACAATATATCAAATAGCTTCAGAAAAATTTACAGGTTCCTTGTCTAGCAAAGGAACAGGAACATCAACTACATTCAAACTAAAAACAGCTTTTGGTTTGAAAATGCCATTTTTGGATCTGGTAACCATAGAATGATAGGGAGATAAGCTAGGAATAGCAAGAGGAGAAGATAAGATTGGAGCAAAAGTTTCAGCAGACTGAGGAAAACTGTTCCCAAGATCAGAAATAACAGATTCTGAATGGGACACAGTGAGAGAAGACACAAAGGGGAAGAAGAAGGTTGAGCAGAAGATATAATTGGAGAGATTGAAGGAGACACAGAACTAGGATGGTCAAGAATAGTTGGAGAGAAAATAGAAACTGTAGGAATAGAGGGATTAGCATAAAAAACAATAAGAGGAGGAGTAGGAGTAACAGGGAGGTTAACAGGATCAGATAAAGAAATAGGAATAGTAATTTCTTCAAACGCAGTTAAAGGAACATGAAAGGATGTAGGAGAAGAAATAGAAGAGGTAGTAAAAGTTGGGTAAGGAAAATCTGTTTCCATGAACTTGACATGCCTAGACACATATACTTTGTTTGTGCTAGGTTCAAAACACCTATATCCTTTGGTGTGAGGGCAATACCCTAGGAAAAAACAAGGTGTTGATTTGGTCATCAATTTATGAGACGTATAAGGCTTTAGCCAAGGAAAGCAACAACATTCAAAAGGTTTTAAAAAATTATAGTCAGGAGATGTGTGAAACAACAAAGTATATGGAATCTGAAAATTAAGACTGGTGTGAGGTAATCTATTGAGAAGATACACAGCACAAAATGAAAAAAAAAAAACAAAGACTTAAAATAGAAAAATACAAATTTACAATTGAACAAAAAAAAACGTCAAACACGAACAAAAGAAAACAAACGAGGCCCGCCGCCCCAACCCCCCCCCCATTTACTTTTATTTTTTTTTCTTCTCTTTTTCCTCTTTATTTTCTTTTGTTTCTTTTCGGCTGAATTTTTTTTCCCATTTTTTTCCTCTTTATTTCCTTTTATTTCCTTCCACTTTGAATCCTTTTTTTATTTTTCAATTATTTTCTTTATTTGTTTCTTTTCCCATTTACCTCCTTTCTTTTTTTTTTTTTGGTTAATTCAAATTCTATTTTCAATTAAAATTGACTTTATACTTAACAAATTTACATTATTTTAATTAGTTAATTAATTAGTCTTAACAATGAATAATAAAAATAACTTGTAATGAACAGTAATAAATTGAAATAAAATTTCATTTTATTATAATTGAGTACATATTGTCAAAACATTAAAACACATAAAAACACAAATTCTAATCAATATCTCCTTCAAATGCTGCTCCCGGCGTGCTTATACCGATTACTTCGTACCATAATTGCAAACGTGTTCCATAACTGGCAGCCCATCCTTTAGCTTCGTCCGATGCATGTTCCTTCCACCATATTGGGATGGGTGGTACAGGGTAATGAGGTTCTAAGAAAACTTGCACGAAGTGATAGTTGTTAACATGGGCAATAGTAATTTCCCGACGGTATTCGACTGGAACTGGAGGGGACCTCAATGGCAAATGAGTAAAACAACCGTAAACATCCTCATCAAATGTATGCAATACAAGGTTGTACCTTGTTGCGATGATAACTCCCAAAGCCATAGCCTCCATCCAATGATCATTTGGTGTCGTAGGCTCGAACCAATTTAGTAAAATTAGTAGATGCTTTGCCCAATCATTTACTGGATAAATCTCAATGTATAGATAAAAATTTTGTCGAACTGTGCTACGAGATGGATCTGCCATATCGATAATCTTGTCTATGATATGCTCTCGTATAGGTGGATCCATCCCATCTAATATCTCAACGACCTGAGATGTTTTGTCAGGTCGTGTTCCCTCCTCATTAAACTCGGTTGCGTGCATAGACAACCTAGTCCAATGAGCGTGGATACTCCATAGCGGAATTGGAGTGGAAATGGAACGATAATATGCAAGATCGTGCATGCATGGCAATCCGTGAGTGATTTTGATCGTACAGTTGCAATAGCCAACAATGTGGGGGATACTTCTAAAGCGGTTTCTAGCTGATCATGTATGAACTCCATTGCCTCTAATGAAATGCGACACCTTACCTGATCAAAAATGTCATCACGTAATTGTTTGTGGCATGGAATGTTCAATGATTTCTCGAACGACTTCTTAATTTTCCCGAACTAATTTTTCAACATCTTATCGATTTTATCAAAAGATGTTTGTAACGATGACATGGTATCCCCCAAATATAACTTTAGCCTCGCATGTGCAGACTCTGCCCTGTAATAGAATAATACATTGTGTTTAAATATGAAAGTATCAAAAAGTATTCCTTAGTGAAGTAGAGAAATGCACAAAATTTTAATAGTAAAGTCTAAAAGCAATTATACCTTTGACTTGAATTGCTTCCGAGGTGCATACATATATTTGTCCATGCTGAAACAAACCGCTCTTTGTACGACCCTAACCATGTTTGCTACAGGTAAGTTATGACATACGGGAACTGGCGAAAATCGTCTCACATGGCTTGCCACTTCTGTTCGAAAGGCGAAGGTGTAGATGAATTGATAAGCGAGTGCCATGATGTGATGAAGCGCTTCCATTATGGACCAAGCACACGGCTGCAGTTCTTCATGACGCACTGATTTATGTGCCAAATACACAGGATGTGATGTGCCGTGGGGAAACATGCTTCAATGGCGTTCATAAGCGCTAAATCTCGATCTGAAACAAACACTAATGGCATCGATGCCCCCTTTTGAAGCATCTAGTTTTTTAAGTTATCTAATGCCCATGTCAGTGTCTCTTCTCTTTCATTACTAAGATAAGCGAACATAAGCGAGTAAGTTCGCCCATGTGGATGTGATATCCACAACCTCCAATAGTGGTTTTCGATACTCATTCGTTTTGTACGTGGCGTCAATGATCAGTACGGACGGAAAGTTGACAGATAGCTCTAGACTCATACGATGAACCCAAATAATATCTGTGATTTCGTTGGTATCTGGATTTGTAATAAATTGATGGAGGTAATCTTTCTCAAGTAATTGACGTATGACATACTGAATAGAAGTTAGACCGTCCAGTTTGGCTGCTTTGTTTGCAAAAATGGTGTTATAAACGCTCTTGATTCCCTAGTGTTTGATGGGTTTTTTTGCTTCAAAATACTAAGAATTTCACGAGGCGCGGTGCTGTTGGCCATGTCGACCACAAATTGTTTCTCTATTGGTTTTAGCCTTGACGGGTACTTGTGGCCTTCAATATGTTTTGTTATTTCATGGTTATGGACATCACTAATAACCTCTAAACCCCACCTGATACCGTATGGATGTTGTGGTATACCTCGCAGTTGAAATGGGCAATCGCATTTTCTAGTCCCAGTGTTTCTTTGTAAGGATTGCCCTTCAACTAGATACCGTGGCGGTTCGTACTTTCCTCCTCTTTCACAACCAAGAATGCACTTCGGCAATTTGCTGCCTTTTAACTTAGTAGAATTTAAAATAACCTCCACAATACCATATTTTAGACCAACGCTCCGCGCCCAAGTTAACATATCTTCTCTATTTTCAAAAATCTATATAAAAAAAATGAATATGTATAAATACAACATTAACCAGTCTTAACATAAATAACGAATATGCAAAACAATAAAAGTAAAAACTACCCTGGTCGGTGGTAAATTCTGGTGTATAATCGCGACTATTTTGGGAGACGCTCTCCTCACTACGAACATCATTCTCAAATGACCAACTATCTGAAATTGAAAAGTTGTAGTCATCCATTGTTCCGTCTAGAATTTTCTGTTGCGGTGTTCCTAAAAAATTTGACAGATACATAGTTTGTGAGGAAAGCCTAAGTAACCATGCTAAATTTTCACCGAAAATCATTATTCTAAATTTTGTGGATTATGTTTGACATAGAAATAACCAGGAAAGTCCCAGGTCGGATGGTCGGACGAGTCCAGTTAAAATCACCATTCCTTCCTTAGTCAACACGAAGCTAGACTTGTTGACAAACTTTCGAGAAATAATGGGTTGCCCCAAGCGTAGGGCGGAGACCGACGTAGCACAATATCCGGTAAGACCGGAGTCGACTCCACTAAGGACGGTGAAGTGTGTGCTGTGGAAACTCGGGTTGTAGTATTAAAATTAGCTCTTAGGTAGCCACCCCTTGTCGATTTGATGAATTAACTACAACTAACAGATAACTTGCTCAAATGAATAAAAAGAGAGGCACGGTCATAGGGAATCCAGCGCTCGCTACTCAACCAGAATCCGCTCGCTTTTCAAGGTTCTAAAAACGGTTAAATTTAGGGAGAATTGGAAACTTCGAAAGATGCGAATCCTAAGGTTGTCGGTCCCGTACACAGCGGCGAGCAGGTTTTGATCCCCCATTCCCGCTCCCATGAGTCCCGACAATGCCTCGGATTCGTCCAACGAACGTAGTTTTCACCAACTAAATTTATTTAATTAAATTAATGTACCAAAAAAATGCAAGACGAATCCTAATTAGGTCGCGATGCGCCTTTACCCAACGACCAAATCTCAGAAAAACTACTCACTCATTATTAAAAATAAAAGGAATAAAATCCTAGAATTAATCATGCTTTTTAATACGTGAGATGAAAAAAATAATAATTAAAAGATCTAAATCAAACGAGAACCAACGAATAACTTTTATAAAGAACAAAAATTAAAATGAGTTATTAAAGTGCGAATAATTAAACAAAACTTTAAATAACTTGAAAGGAACAAAATATCCAAAGAAAACTAAACAATACTCGGAACCAAAGAAATCCAGATGGCAGCCCCGTTCCTCGATTCTCCTTGCGGCTCCTTGTCCTGTTTACTTGCACGTTGTGGGTTCCGTGTAAGAGGATTCACGGTGTTTTGTGGGTGATCACTATTGAAAATCCTCACGAGACTTCACTCGTCCTACCGGGGCTGCCCGGGGGTTTAAAAGAACTATCTATTTTAATTTGTCTTCATTAGTTTTTCTATTCTTTTCTTTGCTAGGGACTAGCAAAGTGTAAGTTGTGGGGCGTGATAAGTGCCGAAATATTAATATTTTGGCTCTCCAAATTACACTTGTTAGTTATTTATATTTGTTATCTGATATTTATTTTGCTTTTATTTTATTTATAGGTTGATCGAGTTCATTGCCCAAAATATTGGATAAAAAGAAGAGTTTAATGAAGTTTGGGGTTAAAGCGCAGAATGCTTCAAAGTTGGATGGTTAATTTATTAAAGCATGAAGTTCAAGGGACTGAATGTAATTAATGCTTGAAATCCTATATAAGCAATGGAAACCTACTGACTTGGCGTCGGCAGCTTGTAGGCGTGGATTGCCGTGGAGCGACGGACATACGAAAGCCAACAGTGAACAAGCAAAGTTCTTGTTGTCATGGAGGCTAAATCAAGATTAAGTTGTCTCTTTCCTATGAGTGGCTAAACCGCTTTCTGGGGTATAGATGAAACTCGAACTCTGAGTAATACTATCTATGTTTTGATTTGAGTTTTATTATTCGAATCACGGTTGTATGATTATTCAGAATTTATTACTATTATTCTTTCCACCAAATCGTGTGCATGAATTTCTAGGTTTTATGCACGTTCATACAACGGTTTTAATTGTTTTATGATAACTGGTTAGATGGATTATACTACGTAAGACGAGTCATGCTGGTAAGACGATCCGTGTTTGATTAGAGACGGTTCGTGCTATAGAGACGGTTCGTGCTAGTAAGACGATTCGTGCTAGGCGGAGATAGTCCACGCCGATTGGTGATTCATAAATTATTTTAAGGAGATATCTCTAGGGCTTGCAATCCTACGATATCCGGATTGATTCGAATATATGACCTACAATCGAAACATATTTAGGTTACGAAGGGGAAGAGTGGATTCGAAACCCTAGAACTTTTTCCCATCAATTCTTCTCCTACTTTTCTATCGTCTTTAATTTTAGTTCAATAGTTTTAAGAAACCAACAATCAATCAATCTTTTTTTGCTCGGATTAATATAGAAATTAATTGAAACAATTGCAATTTAGCCTTTGTAATCCCTGAGGACGATACTCGGAGTACTTACCGCTATCTTTTAGATAGTAGTAATTATTCTGTTTTATTAATTATTTTTTATACGGAAACGACACGATCAATTGGGTTACTCCACAGTTGTAAAAACGATCGTAAAACATAATGTCACATGGACGGACTCCTTTGGAGTGGAAACCACTTATGCTTTAGACCAGTAATTTTAGTATAACAAGTTTGCTAGCTATTTTTAGTACTTTAACTTAACATGCATTTTTAAACACAAAAAGAAAATATAACTAAAATTTTCACTACAAAAGGTGACTAGAAATATTTTACCGTTTAGGGTAAGCTTACGGTAACTTCGAAAGAGAAAAAAAGAAGACTTTCTTTTTCTCTCGAAACTAAATCTTCACTAAACTTTTTGGATTGAGAGACTGGTTGGGTGGTGGTTTGGTGGAGGCCTTGGGTTGAGTTTCTTGAAGAACTCAAGAAGAAACTCAAGAATACCAAGAACAAAGGTGTGGGCAGCGTGCCCTTCGGAATTTTTGGATTCCGAGACGCGAGGGCCCGGATCGAGGGAGCGCGAGCAGGGAAGCAAGCGCTCGCAAAATACAGAGTCGCCACTCGGGTTTTGAAGGTCCGACACCCAAGGAACCGTATTTCGAAGCACTTGCCGCGCTGATTGATTTGAAAAAGTTAAGGAACCAGTCCGTCATAACCATATCTGGGTTCGGGAGCCAGGTTACGAGAGGGGAAGGGTTTTATGGCACCCCTCTCGCCCAATCCGGAGATCGATCTCTACTTAGGCATTTGCGAAAATGTTTGTTTGCGATTCTGTTTGATTAATCAATTTTTTAGCCAATTAGGGCGGGGGAACAGTTAATCGGGGATTAATACTGTAACAATTTGCGGGATGTGATAAGATATGACAAGGATTAATGAGATGACAAGTAATAAATGGAATGAAGTTCAAAACGTCGATCATACATCAAGGCAGCGCTGTGTATGATTTTGGCACGAACAAACAGCCAGCTTGCATGCGTGAGTTCATCTGCATGCAAGCAAACCGTCGCGCGACACAACCATATACTTGCGCGAGTATTGACGCTTCACCAATGGTTTGAATTTCACCCCCTTCTGGGCTTTGGAAGGACCAGTGCTCACCCAGGTGCAAACCAAGCAGTTTATAAATACTTGAAAGTAAACAATATTACAGCAAACAGATGGAAATATTATGAAAACACAACCCCTAAACAGTGGGGGTGTCTAAACAGAGGCCAAGGCCAAGCTGCTCATGCAAGGGCAGTCCTTGGAAAACCACAAACCATCGCGCGACAGAGTGATACAGGCGCGCGATTGTTCAGACTGGACTTCCAGGAATTGCTTTGCATACTTAGAGCCCTGAGACATGTTCAGGAGCATCCCAAGAGCATTCCAAACCAAGAGGTATTATAAACTAAGCTAAACAATGATTTTCAACATGCAAAACAACAAAGTAGTGAGCTAAAGCTCCTTAAAAGACTTTAAAAAGACTATGAACACAATAATAAACTTAAAGACTAGGGTCCCTTCCCCACGTGGTCCAATCTCACGCAGACAGAAGTGTCGCGCGAGTGTATGGGACCATCGCGCGAGGGTGTTCCTGGTAACGGCTCTTGAAACCTTGCCAGCTTTAGGGCCAGAACTGGTATCGATTACCAGCCTTGACCCTGCCAGCCCCCCCTCAGGGGTTCGAACAGTGAGTAGAAAGATATTATACCTTTGCTTTGAGTGTCTTGGAGATGGCTTGAATGAGGTGGTGGTGCTTAAAGGGTGATGGTGTAGGAGTGAGTGTGGTATGGGGTATTTGTGCTTGAGCTTTGCTTCTTCTTTCTTAGAGAGAATTTGGTAACCCTTTGCAATGAAGCATAGGGGGGGTACTTATAGGAGAAAGGGTTGGTTGGTGGCTAGCCAAGGCCTTGTAACCAGCCAACAATGCTGGTTACAATTGTTTGGTGGAGGAGTGGGGTGGCAAAGGTGATGGGAGAATGGGGGGTGAGGTGGTGCAAGGGGAGCCCCCCAGAACGCTGTTCAGTCGAGAAAAACGGGGTCACATAGGCCTGTAGCCCCTTGACCACCACGCAATCTGGGTGAAAATGACAGGTGTTGACCATCGCGCGATGAAGTGAGAGCATCGCGCGAGTGTCCAGCCAACCCCCGCGAGGGTCAATGGTCAAAGCTTTGACTTTGACCACCACCTGGCAAATGGACCATCGCGCGAGGGTCCTAGTGTGTCGCGCGATTATCAAACCCAAGGTCCAGGTTCTGATTCAAAGGTTTTAGGGCTAAGGATGGGTTCCTCACATGCCAAACTCAAGCCATTCCAAGTTCTCGAGACTGTTTTCGATCTGATTCATCATCGGGGAATCAAGAAACCAAAGAACAAAGTAAAACGATTGGGAAGTCAGATTGGGGTGTCTACAAAAGGAAGAACAAACACCAGGTTTTTAGAGAGAAAAGTTGGAGAGATTGAAGGAGTGAGTTAAATGGCTTAACAAAGGGTTCTATTTATAGGAAAATGAGGACCTCTCTCCCCCCTCCCCCTCTCTTTCCTTTGTATGAGTTTCTAGGCTTCGTAAAGTAATTAAGAGAAAAAAAAAAGTGTTTTAATTGATCATTTAGTTAAAAAATATAGTTGAAACACAAAGTCCTCATTTTATAGCCTCCATAAATAATATTTTTGGCACACGAATCAACATTTTTGGATTAGTCGATCGCTGCCTTATCTTGGCACACGAATAAACATTTTTTATACTTGTCTTTTGTTCACACTCTAAGCATGAGGTGTAAGTATTGCCTCTAATGAATCCGACTGTCTTTTTTCCCTTTTTTTCCTAGATATATATTAAAAAATATAGTTAAAAAAATAAGTGTTTCAATTTTAAATCTGTTTGAACCGGTGCAAAGATATTTTTTTGATCATTTCATCCTAAATGGTCGTAATAAATTTTTTGCTCCAACACCTTTCAATGAACGCCCTAAGAGAGCCTTGAAACTAAATAATAAGTCTTAGGGTGTTTGTTGAAAAGCCTTACACCAAAAAATTCATTATGACCATTTAGAATAAAACTATCAAAAAATACGATCTTCGCCTCTGGTTCAACTGAATTGAAATTTGAAGCACTTAATTCTTGAATTATATATTTTAATATAGAAATGTTTTTATTTGTAGAAGTTAAATCAATAAAATAAAATAATTAAATAAAGAAAGAAAGAAAGAAATTAAAACGTGGGGTAATTTATTGGGTTGGGGAAGGGGGGCCTGGGGTGTAGGCCGGATTTTAGGTAGGCCGGATTTTAGGTCGGGGGCCGGGCGGGCGGGTCCGGGTTTTAAGGGGAAGCGGAGGGGGGGGGGGGGGAGGGAAGGGAGAGAGGGAGTCAGGGAGGGATTAGCAATTTGCAAACAAAAACAGAGCACAAAATGACTTTTGACTTAAAAAAAAAAAAAAAAAAAAGTCTTGCCTTTTTAGAAACAGAGCACAAATAATGACTTTTGACGTTTGACTTTTAAAAAAAAAACAGAACACGAAATAACTTTTGACTTTTTTTTTTAAAAAAAATAAGGGACTTTTGAATCCTCTTCTTAAAAGCATGCATATGAAGCCAAATTTACCATTGTCATTTTAATTGTTTTACAATGAACGGTGTTATTTGGCCAACAAAATGACAAGAAAAGTACAATTGTGATATCGTCTTAAAATAAAAAAAACATCAGTGACGAGCGAAGGCAAAAAAGAGCCTAAGGAGAAAAGCACAGAGTAACGATCCGCAAAATACACAAAACGCAAAATTATGCTATCTTCAAAAGATAAGAGGGCACCGACGACGTGCGAAAGCCAAAAAAAAAGACCTAAAAAACAGAAGGCCCACATTTTTTTATTCTATAAATACACGAAATTGAATCACATATCTCAACTTCAAAATCCAATTAAGTTGAATCAACACCATGGTAAGTTGAATCAACACCATGGGGTCCTTCCTCCCGTCCCCAATCACGATTATTCCTTCCATTTTCATCTTCTTTCTCTGTCTCTACTGCGTCCGTAGAAAAAACACTATTCCAAACAAAAAAGTTCCACCAGAAGCCGGGGGCGGGTGGCCTCTAATTGGCCACCTCCCACTCTTACGCGGTCATATGGGCCGCCTGTTGGGAGCCTTGGCCGACAAACACGGACCTATATTCACAATCCGGCTCGGAGTCCACCGAGCCGTTGTGGTAAGTAAGCCGGAAATAGCCAAAGAATGTTTATCCGGCTTAAACGACAACGCATTCCCAAACCGGCCAAAATCTATAGCGATCAATCACTTGTCTTATAACTACGCGAATTTCGCATTGAGCCCGTATGGGCCCTACTGGCGCGAGATGCGGAAGATCACGGTGCTCGAGCTTTTGTCGAACCACCGGCTCGCTATGCGCAGTCATGTGCGCGAGTCGGAGTTGAAAAACTCGGTGAAAGAAGTTTATAACAAGTGGGTGAAGAAGGGGAGTTGTTTGGTAGAGATGAAGATATGGATGGAGGACATAACCTTGAAATTGACTGCTGGAGTTATTGCAGGTTTTGTGTAGAGCCTCAATCCTTTTCGTCTACTAGTGCTTGAAATCTATTACATTCTGTTGTTTTTCTTGACACATTATTCATTTTTTAGTGGTCACATAATGTTTTTTTAGAGACGGGCATTAAGACAAAATTCGAAAACAAAAGTATCTGTAGGTGTCTAATGTAGGTTTTATATTTGTAAGACCCACGTAAATCGCACAGTTTTAGACTCGTCTATGTCTGTGTCTGCACCTGAAATGTTTGTCTCTAGCTAGCAATCACCTCATATGGGATTTGAGATGTTCGGAGGAGGTGTCGTGCGGCATGGTAATGTGCCATCCGGACTGTTGATCTCGGCAATCAATGGTCCGAATTGCACGGTGCTGTGCGTAATCTCAACCGTTCAACCATTCAGTTATCTGGACTGTTGATTGCTGAGATCAATGATCTAGATGAGCACAGCACCTCCCCTAGCTTTCCCAAAGATATGTACAGTAATCGTGGGAATATGGTTTTTGTACTTCATGAGATTAGCCAATGGGCTTTCTATTTTCTATTTCAGGAGATTAGGCGCTGGGCTTTCAATTAGGCGATGGGCTTTTTTCTTCTCTTGTTACGTCTTGGATTTGCATATAATTATCTATAGGCTTATGTAACCTAGTTGAAATGTTTTTTTTGGAGACTATGATACCGTTTTATACTTGACCCTTTTAGTCTTTGTAATGGTTATTCAAATATTAATAAAATTTTTTTCACCGTTCAAAAAATAAGAAATGTACAGTATTGTACTACTCCCGGACAAGACCTATAGTGAACTTACCTATATGATTCAAACCATCACACTAATTTATAAGTTTGATCAAGTCAGAAGTTCTAGTATATATTCATGTAGAAAAAAGTATAACAACGAATTGCCCAATTTCCTCTATATCATCAAACATTTGAGTTGCTTAAATTTTACTAGTAGCTATCAGATTGGAGGAGACTCATTGGATATTTGGATTGATAGAATTGTCATTTGGAAAATTATTCTTATTTTTCAAAACAAATGTGTGTTTACTTCTTTGAAAATTAATATTTTAAATCACGCGACTCTCCAAAATAGATCAGCAAAAGAAGGGAAAAGGGTAATTTGTTCTCGTTTTTAGTTAAATTCTGTGAATTACCCATTTACTTACCAAGGAAAGGAATTATCCAGGGAATGGAAGAATAAATGTCAATGACCGGTTTCGGGAGGCGTTTAAGCCATTTTTTGATCTAATGGGGACATTTACCATGGCGGATGCGATCCCGTATCTCAGATGGTTTGATTTCGGAGGGTACGAGAAGGAGGTGAAGAAGACGGGAAAAAAAATGGATGACCTACTTCAAGAGTGGTTAAACGAACATAAACGTCAAAAAAACTCCGGTAATCAGGTGGCTGAGGCGGAGAAGGACTTCATGGACGTGATGTTGGAAATTCTCGACGGTGGTACAAATAAGATACTCAATTTTGAGGCTGATACCATCATTAAGGCTACATGTGTGGTAAGACAGTTTCCTTTTGGAAATGTTTAATCCCTTGTACAAAATTAACCATATGGTCCTATTTTTTGCTGTCTTCTAAGTTTTCATAAATTTTTCGCGTCAATAAGATATATATATATATAGGGGGCGGTTCAATAATTGGGAAATCAAATTTGTCAGGTAGGTTGTCTCATTTCTCTACCTAGTGGTGACCTGAGTTCAAGTCCCACGGAGAGTAGGTTTGTGGTTCAAGATTATGGATAACCTCTAAACCCCCGTTGACTAACATATTAACATCCCGCTAACTCTCGCTGATGTATAACATATGACAAAAAAAAAAAAAAAAGGCAAGTTCTATTTTTTGCTTTTTGCATTTATGATTATTCTCTTCAAAACAATTCTAAAAGGTAATAAAAGATTCTGACCGAAAACATAAAAATTAAAAAAAGTGTAGGTACAAAGGACAGGGGGCGTGTGCTGTGCAGCTTCGTGCTGCACAGCGTGCTGCACGGTCTCCGGCGAGGCTTTTCTGGCATCGGTCCGACGATCGGAGACGTTCATCGCGTAGAGCTCGTCGAGTTCTATGAGAGCACCAAAAATCAACTCGATCAAATATCGTTGAGGGCCTCATCCGAACATATATAACTTGAAAAAAATGGATTTAGTGGTTTTGATCCAATGTTTTGTATCCATTAGGATTCATTTTTTTTCAAGTTATATATGTTCGGATGAGACCCTTAACGATATTCGATCGAGCTGATTTTCGATACTCACAAAGAACTCGACGAGCTCTACGCGATGAACGTCTCCGATCGTCGGACTGATGCCTGAAAAGCCTCGCCGGAAGCCGTGCAGCACACTGTGCAGCACGAAGCTGCACAGCACACACCCCCTGTCCAGGTACAAAATGATACAAACCCTTGGGTAGAACTTACCCTTAAAAATTGGATGACAAGAGAAGGGTGCCAAAGAGCTAATATGCACATGGCCAAGCCCATACTTAACCGATGTGGGACATTAAGATCGTAACAGATACATGTTACTATCCTTAAATAATGTAGTCGAAACCCTACAGAATTCATTTGAATGGTCATCTATGCAACTGCTTAACTCTATGCGTGTTTCATGGGCCTTGCAGGGTCTTATTCTAGGTGCCATCGGTCTTACAAGCATAACTCTTACATGGGCAGTTGCTTTGCTCCTCAACAATCCCCACGTACTAAAGAAAGCCCAAGAAGAGTTAAACACCCAAATTGGAGGACAAAGACTAGTACAAGAATCAGACATCAAAAACCTAGTCTACATCCAAGCCATAATCAAAGAAACCTTGCGTTTATACCCACCGGCCGTACTCGTGCCGCCACGGGAAAACTTAGAGGACTGCACTGTGGACAGGTACCACATCCCGGCGGGCACCATCCTGTTTGTGAATTTGTGGAAAATTCATCATGATCCCCAGGTATGGCCCAACCCGTGGGAGTTCCGGCCCGAAAGGTTCTTGACGACTCACAAGGATGTTGATTTGCGAGGGATGCATTATGAGTTGCTGCCATTTGGAAGCGGGAGGAGAGGATGCCCTGCAATCTCTTTTGCACTCCAAGTTCTGCAATTTACGCTTGCTAGTCTGGTACATGCATTTGAAATTGCAACGCCATCTGATGAACCTGTTGATATGACTGAAAGTCTTAGATTCAACAATGTCAAAGAAATGCCACTTCAAGTCCTCCTCACTCCGCGCTTGCCTTCTAAAGCTTATGGATGATTTTGACCAACTTATGCTTCAATGTTCTATCAGCTTTGGGGTTGTCTGTGACTGTAAGGACCCAAAATTTTATAATACCTTGAAATATAACGCATAAATAATGAGTTCATGTCATTTTTATCTAGATGACAAATAAGTTAAACTAAATATTATTGTGTAACTAATTTTAAATTGGTTCTGTATTTGCTTCAATGGCGTTAGAATCAATGTAGTTAATCATTGATTAATTATCATTAGAACAAGAACCTGTTGGAGAATATTGATTTTAACTTATTTTGATCTTAGTTTTGAGTGGGTCCCACATTTCTATGATGTCGGACCCACATACCGTTGTGTTCGTCCTTGTGAGGAGATTAATATCGAACACTTGGTTGGTTAAATTCAATTAATGATGAATAAGAAATTGACTGTAAAAATGCCTATGTAAACATTTGTAGAAGAGGAAAAAGGTGCTTAACCCACATTGGTGTGGCAACTAAGAATATTTGGGTTCTTGTACGACAAGTTTGACACGGCCCTTCGGGCACCCAAATTTTGTAAGGGGAGGAGACATGGATTGACTGGGCTTTGAGCCATTTACCACACTCGCGTCCGCAGTTGTCCGAACCGGGCTGGGTTGAGTTGGGTCATTAAATAAAATGTGTTTGACCCAAGTACTTTTATTTTTTCCTCCCCAATGGATTTATTTTCTCTTTCCGTCATGACCTACTTTTATTTTTCATCCCCAACGGATTTATTTCTCTTTCCGTCATGACCGTTCGCGCATGAACAGACGCACCTGGTGTCTGTTTCGTTTCTGTTTTGTTTTTTTCCCTCCATTCGGGTGCCTATTTTTGTATATGTACAGGGCTGGCCCTCGGGTAAGCCTCGCAAGCCTTCGGTCTGGGGCAACTCTCGAGCTGGGGCAACCAAAAAAATTTTTTTTAAGTTATATTATAAATTTAAAAAAATTTCCCTTCCCTTTACTTGGTGTAGTGATCGCTGAGATGCTGTTAAAGCACCGGCAGTGCCTGGTTCGATTTTCAGGCGTGCTCTTTCTTGTTTTTTCTCCATTTTTTTTTGTTCTACGTCTTTTTTTGTTTTCCTCCAATCCACAATTTTTATTCTACCTCCTTTTGTTTTCCTCCCAACAGTAATCTATAAGTGATATGTTACAATTGATGAAAAAAAAAAGTCAGTTAAAATAAATCAAGCAAGCTAACACGGTATTAATTTTTATCTTCGAACTACTATTTCGCAAGAGAGATTAAAGAGATTGGCTATGATCTCAATTGAAAATGAGGCGCGAATCCACTAAGAGTATTTTTGGGCATTTGAGACTTTTAAAACTTCTTATGCTTTTCAAACATATATTCCATCAACCAAAAAAACAAAAGTTAGCAGAATGAGCCTAAGTTCCTGGATAAGTAAAGTACGATGAGTCAATTGAGAAATTTGCTTCAAAAATTGTTAGGAGAAGTTGTTTTCTTTAAATCGGATTATGCTAATCATAAAGCATTATTATTGGGGTTTACATTTTGATGTTGATTTTTTTAATGTTATTCAAGCTAAAAAAAATAATGTAATTTTGATTTTTTTTTTGTACTTAATTTTTAAAATTTTTGTACGATTTAATAGTAAGTTCGGGGCCGGCACTGTATATGTAGTACCCATCTCCTCCCTTTTCATACACGAGATTCCTGCATACATTCTGCATGCATAGAGTCGGCAAGTTTTGCATAGTTTCATGGTTTGCCTGTTAGACAAATTGAAGTGTTGCTTTTGTCTTTTGATAATCAAGTAATTCTGGGAGACAAATGTCCGAGTAACCCGAAGAGCATCAGTGTGAGGGACAAATTTGCTTCAAGGATATAGTATCCAAATACTAGCTTTGATATATTGCTAATTTCCGGACACCTGAAATTACTCCAATAAGTTTCTAATCTTGATTACTTTATCGTGTGTTGCAATTGATTTTCCCAGTATAAACGAATCCCGGCTGGTTCTAACAGAACATTATTATTAATGATGAAAAAAAGACGGGAGAAGTGAATGCAGATGTGAGTGCCCTAATTATTTTCGCTATAATGTCAGTGTAGGTAATTTGGTCTCGGGTAAACCATCCTCATTGGAGTTAGGGGATTCAAAAGAAATTAATTCCTTTGGCCACATGATCCCAAATTCATATTTACCTTCTTCTATTTTTGGAATAATCTTTATTATTCGTATAAGTTTTATATTTCATGTATTTCAATCAACTATTAAAAAAGCTTTGAACACCAACATTTTATTGGTCCTTCTACATTGTACGTAGTTAAGGAGGGGGAGACGAGGGAAGTGTCGTGGGCCTCGCGGCAACTTGACAACGGTGATGATGTCATGATGAGACGAAGTAGGCTTGTTTTGGTTTAAAAAGTTAAACTTCTTTTTTTTTTTGCATTTATTTGTTTTGTGTTAAACTTTTGTGACTTATTGATTCGTTTCAACAAAATGACTTGGAACAATAATAAATTATGATCGAAATTCTTAATTTTTTTAATAAAGACAAAAATAAGTCTAAAAGGGTCACCTCTAGGTTAAATTTACATAAATGGCGAAAAAACTCCGGTGATTGGGTGGCAGAGGTACCGTGGAGAAAGACTTCATGGACGTGATGTTGGAAATTCTCGACGGTGGTAATTAAAAATAAGATACTCAATTGTGATGCTGATACAATCAGTAAGGCTACATGTGTGGTAAGACATGCAGTTTCCTTTTGGAAATGTTTTTTTTCAACGGCAAAAAAAGGATATTATATATCAAGATTCAAGAATTGACAAAAAATCAATCCAAACACCGCCCAACTCCACCCCCAAAAGGATCCAACGAAACTAAAATAACAGGAAAACACCCCACACACCCAAAAACCAAGACACTCCCACCTCCCACATAGAACACGACACCCCACCCACCCAAAAACCAAGACACTTGGCAACCCTAATTTCAGCAAACAAGACTCAAAAAGCGACTTGCAATGAAATAGAAAGCTAGGTCTGCCCTACCACTATGTCAGCTCTGTCCAAGTCTTCACCTACCATACCTGCAAATTTGCTTATGACTTCATCCTCCTCACCATCATACCCCAACCCCATGATCTTGTTGCAGGTCCAAATTGCTCGAGCTTCGTCCAGAATTATTCTGTTTTTGTTAATGACTCCGTCTGAAGAGATAGATGCAGAGAGTGCTAGCGCTGCAACGGCAGACCTATAAACCGCACACTTTGGTTTGTTATTCCGACTCTTGTTGTTGAGGGAGTTGACCCTTGAAAATCCCAGAGTCTCATCAATTGTCTTCCTCTTCTTCTTCCCTTTTACCCCATTACGACAGCTTTGATTGGCGCAGAAAAAGGTCCATTTTCAGTTCAGTATGCTTCAATATGATGTTCAGGAATATTATCGTCCTCATCATTTTTCCCTCTTAAATTTTCGGCAATTACTGGATTTTCCTTAACTGAATACTCTACCCAACTGTCTTGATTATCAACCAAATTACTTAGTCTTGCTTTTGGAGTCTAAATGCACGTATTCAGCCTTACAAAAGTTAGTGAGTCCAAATTGATATTGAATGTAGTGTTGTTTGCTGCCATCACTCTCATACTATCCATGACCTTTCCACTTCCCCAAGCTGATGCCTTAACTCCCGAAGAAGAATTAGCTGTCTTATCATTACATCCTTGCATGCTTACATTTATTAGCTGTAAAGCTCTCTCTTTTGCCCCAATAGCTTTTTCAGCTTCCACATTTGTTTTTACCACCTCCTTAACAATTTGAATCTCATTTACCACCTCCTCAACAATTTGAATCTCATTTTCCAACACAGCTTTGTCTACATCAAAGTCAAACGGTTCATCATCCCTAGGATCTGTCTCAACTACAGCCTCCTTTTGGAAATGTTTAATTAAGAGGTCTTTTGTCCAAAAATATTTTCTTGCTGTCTTCTAAGTTTTTATTGATCTTTTGCATCAATTTTTTTTTTCTTTTCTGTTTTTCATTTCATCTTGATGAGAAAGAAAAATAGTTTGGATTGAGTGACATAAAATAACCACTGAAGACCACAATAATTTTAAAAAATAATTGAGTCATAGCTTTTTGCTTTTCTAAAATTTGTTCAATGTCAAGTTCATTTTTTTTTTTACATTTCTAATTCTTCTCGTCAAAATAAATGTAAAAGGTAAAAGATTCTGATCCAAAACATAAAAATTAAAAAAAAATTCAGGTACAAAGATACTGGTTATTATCATTAAATAATTGACGTACTCAAAAACCTAGAGATTTCACCTGATTCCTGGTCAAAGTTTTTAGTTTGTACGCGTTTCTCTAAAGAAACCCGAGAGATGTAAATTGCTTTTCCCACCCCCCCTGACACCACACCCCTCCCGGTCCCACATCCTTTTTCCTCTTTTACCCTCCCTCAGCCCTTTTAATTACCTCTCTCCGCCATTTTAATTGGTCTGGGCTCTGCTACCCCAAACGGCGACGTTTGGGTTAAAAAAAAATTCGCACCATCAATTTGCAATCCTATAGAGCAGAAACGTAATTATGAGAGCTTTAGAGACAAAATTTGATTATGTCTCTTTAGAATAATATGATCAAAATAAAAAGATCTTCACACCTGTTCAAACGCATTAAAAATTGAAGTACCTAATTTTTTAACCATATTTTTTAATATATAAACGGTCTAAAAAAAATTAAGTGCTCAAATTTTCCCTCCATTTGAATCGGTGAAAAGATCTTGTTATTCTGATTATATTGACAAGATCTTTGCACTTATTCAAACGGAGCGAAAATTTAAGCACTTAATTTTTTTAGACCGTTTATATATATTAAAAAATATGATTAAAAAATTAAGTGCTTCAATTTTTAATGCGTTTGAACGGGTGTGAAGATTTTTTTATTCTGATCATATTATTTTAATTTATTTCTTTATTTAATTACTCATATCTTTTTAAGGCCTTTCAACAAAACACCCTAAGACTTATTTTTTAGTTCTAAGACTCTCTTAAAATGTCCATTAAAAGGCTTTGGAACCAAAAATTTATTACGACCATTTAGGATGAAATGATCAGAAAAAATAGCATCTTTGCACTTATTCAAACGGATTGAAAATTGAAATACTTATTTTCGTAACTATATTTTTTAATCTATAAAGGACAAAAAAAAAAAACAGTCGTATAAACATGATCAATTGAAACACTTTTTTTTTTCTTAATTACTTTACAAAGCCTAGAATTAGAACCTATTATTAAAGAGAAAAAAAAATTCAAACTAGAAAGAAAGAAAAAGAAATAAAATGAAAAAAAAAAAATTAAACTGGAAAGCAAAGGAAAAGAAAGAAAGAAAGAAAGAAACTGTAATGAAAGAAAGAAGAAAAGGAAGAAAGAGAGAGAGAGAAAGGGGCGGGGTAATTCCGGAAAAGGGGTGGTGGGGCCGGGAGGGGTGTGTGTCAGGGGAGGGGGGAATAGCAGCTCTCCCGAGAGATACAGGTGGGTTGCCTGTGGAGGCGTGGTAGATGTCCGCAGTGCAATCCGGTGGTGGAGGTGGCTCTGTTTAATTAATGCAGTGGGCAGCGATCTATGGTTAGGTTTTATGGGTTTTCTTTTGGGCTGGCCTTCCATTGTTGTATATGGGTTTTTAGGCATTTTAGGTGTTTTGTGCTGTTATTGTTTTATCTGGGTATTTTAGGCACTCAAGTGTATTTCTAACTTTTCGTTGGAATTGTTCCCCCCTCCCTTAATAAAATGCTATTTTTTCCGTTCAAAAAAATCATAAAATAATTAATGTAGTTGGTTGTCAGTTTTGACATATATTTTTGAGATAGAAAAAATGCTTCATAAATTTGCGTATTTTTTCGTCTTTAGTTAATTTTTTAACATTTTTACTAAAAAAATTTCTAAATTGAAGTACGCTATATACATCCAAAAAATAGAAAATTTGATTAAAAAATCACCAAAAATATAAAAACACAAATGAGACGAAACTGCCCAAAAAATTCGAAGAGAATATTACTAAGATGGGAACAAACAACGATGTTGTCTAAGAAGAATATTTCAAGTTACTCTACTCCAAACTCCACCTAAACAAGATTTTGTGGGCATGCAATTAACTGCTTAACACTATGTTTCATGGGCCTTGCAAGGTCTTATTCTGGGCGCCATCGGTCTTATTCTGGGGACCATCGATCTCCCTATGGAGTTTTTTTCCTCCGTCGTCGGCCTCTGATCGGAAACTCTTTTTCCCTTCTTTTATCACTTTTCACCCTCATCCTTCCCTCACGCCTCCCGACGCTCACTACAACAAATTACACAATTGCCGACTAAGATTCCCGACTAAAATGAGTTTGGTCGCCAATTATTTACCAATTACCGACTAAATAAAAAATAGTTGGTAAAAGTTTTAATATTTCCCGACTAAACTTTCTTTAGTCGGGATTTATATATTTTGGTCGACTAATAATAATTTTAGTAGGGAATATATGCATTTTTCAACAATTTAAAAAACCAATAAATGAAATACATTTCCCAACTAATTAATTTAGTCGGGATTTATATATTTTGGCCGACTAATAATAAATTTAGTCGGGAATATATGCATTTTTCAACAATTTAAAAAACCAATAAATGAAATACATTTCCCGACTAATTAATTTAGTCGGGATTTATATATTTTGGCCGACTAATAATAAATTTAGTCGGGAATATATGCATTTTTCAACAATTTAAAAAACCAATAAATGAAATACATTTCCCAACTAATTAATTTAGTCGGGATTTATATATTTTGGCCGACTAATAATAAATTTAGTCGGGAATATATGCATTTTTCAACAATTTAAAAAACCAATAAATGAAATACATTTCCCGACTAATTAATTTAGTCGGGATTTATATATTTTGGTCGACTAATAATAAATTTAGTCGGGAATATATGCATTTTTCAACAATTTAAAAAATCAATAAATGAAATACATTTCCCGACTAATTAATTTAGTCGGGATTGATATATTTTGGCCGACTAATAATAGTTTTAGTCGGGAATATATGCATTTTTCACCAATTTTTAGTCAGTAATATCAATTTTCCCCCCTTTTTAAAACTTTCAAGAATGAAAATATTTGTTCCGATTACATTGATCACGATGGAACTTTTCCAATCAAAACCATTCATTTTTTTGTCTTTCTTAATCATAAGTTTTTCATAAAATTTTGGCTGGATCAAGTAAAAGTAGCCCCTTTATCGGCACACAAATTCTTAAATTAAAAATAATTCTTATTTGATCAAGTGTCTACCCATATGGGATTAAGTTCATTTCTGGTACAAATGATCTTATTCATATTACGTCAAAGATAGATGATTTCGATTGCCAAGAAAGATCTCAGGTGGGACTCATTTAGTGTATCATAACACTTAAACGTCTCCGAACGCATTAAATAGCTTTCGATCATGTGGTCGTTGATATCGAATGATCTTCGATTTTGGTGACAATACTACAATCGATAAGATGTGAAATCCTAACGATTCAGATCGAGCATTATAAAAAATGACTCAACAGTTACCTTTGCAATCTATACTTTCGATTTACTTGATAATCAACTAAGGCTTATGTTGTATTCATTGTTATAGTAGCCACACGATTGCAAGACAATCATGACGATCGAGATCGTTGATTTTGTTGCACTTGTTGAATTATTTATTCTCGAAAATTTGCAACTTGATTAGATTTCGAAAACCCATTTATCGAGACATGAACTCATTAGAAAAATAGGATTTTCCGTTCGATCAATTGTCCAACGAAAAGTTATCAACTATAATCTCAGCAAGAAAGATACAACCCGTAAAAAATTAAAGATATATTGTTTTGATCGCGCAAAAAGACCTCAAGCGGGGCTCGGGTGGTGTGCTATAAGACTTTAATGCTTTTGGACACAGTAAAAGTTTTTCGATCATGTGGTCGATGATATTGAATGATCTTTGATTTTGGTGACAATAATATAATCGGTAAGACGTAAAATTCTAACGGTTCAGATCAACCATTATAAAAACATTCATAGCGATAAAGTTTAGAGTTTGTATGCAATGGTGACGCAATTAGAGCCCAATAAATATTTTCCCTTAAATCCGAAATCAGACAATTGCCGACTAAGTTAATTTTAGTCGGGTACATTGTATATTTTTTGCGCCAAATTGAAATTTTTGCGAAAAAATGGCGGCATTTTAATAATTCCCGACTAAGGGGTTAGTCGGCAATTTTGTTTCCCAAATGAAACGGCACCGTATACACCACGCCTGATCTAACCCACCCCCAAAAGGATACAGGCCCGCTTCTCTTCATCACTTTTCCTCTCCCCATCGTGCTCTCTCTCTCTCTCTCTCTCTCTCCCTCTCTCTCTCCCCGCTACTCTCGTCAACGACGGCGGCGGGGGCGACAGCAAAATTGACGACCGCGGTGGAAACAAACAACTCGACGACGGCACCAAAATCCTTTGGGTTTTCCGGTATCGGTATCTTCTGTTCTTGTTTGCTTTGATTTCACGGGAAAGGAAAAACTTTTGGAAAGCCCTAATCTGTATTATCAGACAAGACTTGTTGAGTTTTTGAATTCTAATAGTGGGTATCGCGTGGAAGCCTTTGTTTTCCCTTATAGAAAAACTTTGATTAGGTAGAATTTTTTTTGGGTTTCTTAGGGACAGATCTGATTTGCTTGAGTTGAAGACTTTGTATGGTAATTCATGCTCTTATATACTTAAATCTATGATTTTATTGTTCAATTCCATACTTGGCATGTAGCTAGCACTGAATTGAATCCATGAGAGAGGGTTTTAGAAGTTGGAGTTGGGTTTAATTCCAGGAAATTCGTATATTTTATGAATATGCTAAACTATGTTTTCAAACAAGTTGAATCTGTCATGTATTTGAGGAATTTTTATCATTGATGTGCCAATCGTGTTATTTTCTGGTAATTTTACTGGAGATGCCTCTATGTGTTTAGCATATGCTGTAAAAATTTCAGAATTTAATATGAAGTGAGGAAAAAGATAAAAATCACGCACCAAACTGCTGTCAGATTCGTGTATGTGCAGACAGCACCGACACATCTTGAAGAAACGAACATATCTCCTAGCTCGGGTATCGGTTTTGCGCACCGTTTCTTGATTCTGAAACTAGACTTACATACCTTTCTGAATATGTAAGGTTTGTGCCTTAAATCCTTCTAGGCAAAATCAGTTTTTGTTCCGAAGTTAATGGTTTGATAATTCTGGATATCTGGGCAGCTTTTGGAGCTATGTTTTTCATCAATTTTATCATAGTTGAATGTGTTACTTGACTATGGGTTCTCATGGGTCTTAAACCTTGATCAATTGGTGATGTTTTGGTGTTGGAATCATTGGAAAATATTGAGTATGTGATTTTTAACGAGCTTTTGAACACAGACTGTTCTGCTGAAAACTATAAGTTCTGCTTTAAGAATTGAATGTAGGGAAAACCATGAGGTTCCACTCTCTACCTATATAATGGGCAAAAGTATTTGTAACTTGTAACTTCTTATAGACCCCTCTCTCCTCCCTTGTTTCATGCCGCCACTGTGGCTATATTTGGGCAGCCAACAAAGAGTGTCAAAACTTGTTTAAAATTTTATTGAATTGGTCTGCCCGTTTGGGTTTCTCGATTGTCTGACTTATTTATTAGTTTGCTTTTGCAGGAAATGCACCTTTGGTAATAGCACATGGAGGCGTTTCAAGGCTGTTTCCCGACTCCAGTGAAGCTGCCAGACAAGTTGGTTTAGCCAATGTGATCTTCTAGTGTAAGGGTAAATTATTGTGGCAGGGAATCTCTACTCTTAGGTAAGGGTAAATTATACCTTTCTAGATGTGTCATATCACTCGTAAAATTTCCTACTTTTCATGAATTTGTTAATAACTCAGTTTTGGATCAACCTTATCCGCAATTCGACTAATTATACTGGACTTTGCCGTGACATAAAATAGCCCCTGATGGAAGACTTACCAGTTCTCTAACAAAGGCGACGCGAGGAGCGGGAGGAGGAGAAGAGTCGACTGGAGGAAGAGCAAAAGAAACGCGAGGAGGAACAAAGGAGACACGTGAGGAGGAACAAAGGTAAATATCTGTTGGCCCTTTTAATCGAGAAAAAATAAAAACTCTTAAGTGAATACTGTTTTTTGTGGTTGCTATTATGTCTCTGGTATTGTTTAGTTTAACTGTAGCGTATTTTGATACGACTCCTTGCATTATTATCTATTAGCTCCGAAAAAGTAGTAATCGATGTTGTGAATTTTGATGGTTTAGCTTGTCAAAAAAGATAGAACACTGGAATGTGCGGGGGCTCATTGTCTAGGGTTTTGAGCTGGTTTTGTGGAACTGTTCGGGGGCTAATTAGAGCTAATTTTTTTGGGTCGAAGCAGGCTGATTTCGAGCTGTTCGGGACTGGTTTATGGGGCTGGTTCAATGCTGGTTTTTCAGCTGGTTCTGGGCAGCTTTTCCGAGCTGTTTTGGGGCGGGATTGGGCTCTTTTTAGAGCTCTTTTGCAGCTGGTCCGGTGGTGGTTGGTGGAGTGATGGAGGTGTAGAAAATGCAAAGAAGGGGGAAGAAAGAGGTGGTAATCTAAGAGTACAAGATTGGTGAAGAATGAAGAAGACAGATTTTGGGAAAAAGAAGGGGGCTAAATAGTTGTGGGTTAAATGATCAAAAAATAAATAAATTTGTGGGTTATATTAGTTGTATTAAGAATGTTAAAACATAGTTCGGGCTTGCTTCTAACCTTCGAGGTAGGGATCTCCTACCTTTCTTTACATGTTTAAGTGTTAGTTGGATGTACAAGAATCAAGTTTGATCATCTATTTTGAGTCTTGAATAAATCTTGAGCATGCTGAAAATTTCGTGGGTTTTGGTAATCTGTCTTTTGGGAGCCCTTCTGCTAGGAATCAATTTTTGGTATCTTCATAACAGTTAAAGTACGTTTCAATACGAAGATTTCGGTACCAAGATCATGCAAAACCGATAATCACACAATTAGTTATGAATTTTTTAATGCTGACTGTTTGCTGGATGTACGAATCTGTGCGAGGCTGTCTTCTTTTAAATTTCTGGGCATGATGAACACTTTGGGTGGCTTTGGGTCTTTTACAGGAGTTGCATATTTAAGTTAAGAAGAGATTGGTGTTGGAATCAAGTAATTTGGTCAAGTATACAATTTTTGGTGAATTTGTAAAGTAGGGTTGGTCGACTAGGCCAAAAATGGTTGCGAATCTGTATTTCTTTTGATTGTTGGGTTAATCTCCTCTTGTTTCTGAACCTGGGATTTTTACTGAGTGTAGGGCTTGTAGTGGTGCGACTTTTGGCGTTGGTTTCAATATTTTTGGGTTTAAGTTGGAAGAGTTATGATTTTTCAATCAATTTTACTTATTTCCAAGAATCTGACAGCACCGGTGGACTTTGGTAAAATGGTCATAACTCCTAGCTCGGGACTTGAAATGACGCACCGTCTGTTTTGTTAGAAACTAGACACATAGGGCATTCCAACGATACATCCCATGCATCATGGGTATGTCCGAGCGATAACAGATTTGCATCCAAAGTTGACCTAAATTCTGCCTTTGCACCAGTTTTTACTGTTATGTTGAAGCTATAATCGCAAGGCCGTAGTTAGGTTACCCGAACTTTGTTTTTGATGTATAACCTATGGATTCAAAGAAGAAGAAGTCTACTTTTCAATGGTTTAAGTGTCGCCCTGGAATTCATGTTGTTTAATTGGATATTGTCAAATGTAAATGATTAATTTTGCCAATTTGATATGTGGGGATAGGATCTAGGTGACTAAGTGTTGGTTAAAGAGAACCGGTAAGTATAAAAGTTGATGTTATCATTTGAGATGTGATGATGTGGTAGGATATATGAATTTCAAGGAAAGGTGTGGGAATAAAATGGAATATGAGTAGTGAAATGAATGGTCTGCTTAGGTTTGATTGTTTTGACTTACTTTCATGAGATTGAGATCTTATAGGATTGATTGACATGTTGGGTACATATTGACTAATGATTAGTTTGTTAATGAAATAGAAAATTTAGAGAAGAAGGAGAGACTTTGATTCTTTAGTTGGTTTGGCATGACAGTTAAGGGTAAATATAGTTTGAGAGGAAGACTTTTGTTATGGAAAATATATTATTATTTTAGCTGAAAATCGAGGACGTGACACTTAGTTTATCTACGATTGTCGAAGAGGGCCATAGATTTGATAGAGAAATCTCGAGATTTGGTTCGCGGCCATTCTTGTATCCAAACTGAACCTTTTGTCCTCGCTTGTTGTATGGACCCATCTGTTACAGATTGATGTCCCTTAATTCATTTCTCTATGACGGTGGTAGATGTGTGATCTTTGAATTAAGTACATCCATAATATCCATTGCCCAATTCTACATAAATCTACAGGGGGCGATCAATTGAGGGGAAATGGAAAAAATGGGTGGAGGTCTTCATTTTGTTTTAAATAGCTGAAAGTAGTTATATATGGCTTTGCATATGAACTAGATTCTGCATTTCCAGAATGTGAATCATTGAATCGGTGATGGAGAGAGAGAGATAGTACATTTGAATTGCTTTGTATTTGCAAATTGGGAGAGAGGAATGAGAGGTGACGACAACGAGACAAACTATCCCTTTCTCTTTGTTATGAGAGGGCATAATAGTCAATCAAAGTTGAACGTTGTGGCAGTAAAAATTAGGTTCGTGGCATTATTGCCACCCAAAACATGAACCATAGTGCATGTAAAGTCGGTAAGTTTGAATGAGGAAGTTGAACAACTGAACTTAGTCACTAGTTTACTCTTTATTTTGCTGTTAGAGATTTTGAATTCTATACTCATACTCTAGATGCTTAGATTTGCTTAGATGGCTCTTTTCATTTTTATACCCATACTCGAGAAATGTTATTGTATGTGCATGTATCAATACCATGGTGTTCGATTTCTTTTCTTCTCTTGATATACCCTTGTCAAGTTTGTATCAATATCATGGGTCTTATTATTGTGTTTTATTCTTTTCACAGATATTGGAGTATTTGGCCCCTCGTTAAGGACTATATATGAAGAAGTTGGATTTTTGCCGTGGATTTTACCGTAATCTAGTTTTCTCGCTGTTGAAATTTTTTATTATTTTGCGCTCTAGGGTTTGGATATGTTATGTTTGATGCTACGTACACTTTTCATGGTACGATTTTTCGTTATTTTGTATTTTGTGAAATTGGATACCGTTTGTTAAATATTTGGTGAACACCTTTTATTTATGGAAGTTATGAATGAATTGTTTTTGAATTTCAATACTTGATTACAGTATATTGGTGAATAAATATTGCTCAATTTAATTTATTGTGAATCACAAAAAATAAAAATCTACGCAGATTTTAAAATTATTATTAAAATTTTTAATATTATATTTGCCAACTAAAATAGTTGGTAAAAGATACCAGTTATAATTATTAATTGTTTTCACATTTACCGACTAAATTAGTCGGTAATTTATCATTATATTTTTCGTAATTTATTAAATATTTTCCGACTAAATAATTAGTCGGTAATTTATCAAATATTTGCCGACTAAATAATTAGTCGGTAATTGATTAAATATTTTCCGACTAAATAATTAGTCGGTAATTTATCAAATATTTGCCGACTAAATAATTAGTCGGTAATTTATTAAATATTTTCCGACTAAATAATTAGTTGGTAATTTATCAAATATTTACCGACTAAATAATTAGTCGGTAATTTATTAAATATTTTCCGACTAAATAATTAGTCGGTAATTTATCAAATATTTGCCGACTAAATAATTAGTCGGTAATTTATTAAAAATTGCCGACTAAATACTTTTTCCGATTAAATGTTTTGTTGGCAATAATTTAAATTTGCCGACTAAATAATTAGTCGGAAAAAACAATAATTTGCCGACTAAATATGATTTAGTCGGTGATTACCTTTGCCGACCGCAATACCCCGACTAAATCGCCGACCAAATTTTTTAGTCGGGAATTCCTTTTGCCGACTAAAATCCTACCTTTTGCCGACTAAATTGTTAGTCGGGAATGGTGTAATTTCTTGTAGTGGCTTTGGCCTCCCCGGTTCCTCCACCGCCAGACCTCCTTCATTATATTCACCGTTCGTTAGTGAATCGTCTCTGGTGGTGCAATTTAGATGTGCAGCTATGGGTGCAGAACTTTTGCGCATGATTGGGTCGCCAGAGTTAGAGATCTATGATAGTGGATGATGATGGCGAGGTTTTTTTTTCATTTTCTTGTTGGTTTGCGATCTTTTTCTTATTCTTTTTCCTTTTATAGAGGTTTTCTCTCCGGTTTCTTGCCATGAGTTTTTCTCCCGATTGGATTTCTCCCAATTGGGTTATTTCTTGATTATGCAGGAAAATATTTAGTTAGTTTGGGGTATAGTCTGTGAGATAAATCTCCACTGTCGTGGTTACTTAGTTCTTTGTCTAAGGACAAGTTTACATTTTAATGTAATCTTTAGTTGGAGTTATAATATCATCTATTATCGATTGGCAAAAATAAAAAACAAAAAAATAACCCACATAAATAATATATCACTCACTCCAGCAGCTTAACATGTAAAAGCTTTGCTAATTGCCACTGCTATGGCGGACAGTTGTTGACTATAATTCTAGGATACAAAATCCGGAGAAATACCAAATGCCAGGCTTTAGTCATGAGGTGCCAACCCAGGATTTAAGTCTTAGGTGGATGGAAGATAATTCTTAACTTTGCTTAGGATTTTCAGAATTATTAAAAATAATTTGCCGTTCAAAAAAAAGGTGCTACCGACAAGTGCAGCAAATTAAAATCAAACCAGTGCACGCAAATTAAAGGCCCTTGCCATCTCCCAACAGCGAGTCATAAATTACACCCACCTCATGGCATCTCCCAGTGCACGCAAATTAAGGCGTCTGAATTATTGATCCTAACACCCCATACCCTTTTGTTTTTTTAAAAAATAATAGTAGTAACTTCTAATGAACACCTAAAAATTATATGGGTTTTTTACAGATGCCCACGGCAAGATGAGGTTGAGTGGTAGCCAAGCAGGGACGGTTCCAGAATTTTCATCCAGCAATAACAAAAATACATCATATCTTGAATAACGAAAATCTCTATGGAAAAAAAAAAAAAAAAGGTGAAATATTTCATAAGCAAAAGGAAAATGTTGACAGAGATTCCCCTTTTATTTGTTTACCAATCTATTTTTTAGGTTCCAAAATTTATTGAGAAGCTTTTTTTTTTTTTTTTTGGTAACTTAATTTTTTGAGAAGCTTATTTTGGTTAATTTATTGGTTTATATTATTTGGTTGTTTTTGTTGCACTGAATTGTATGGAATTCGGTTGGATCATATCAATGTCGACGTTAATTTTGATTGGAAATGTCAAATGGAGTTGGGGGTATTGTTTTGGTTTAATATTGTTTTTATTCAAGAGTGCTTAGGAATACAGGTGGCTACACATGTAATCCAGAGGTTTCAAGGGTTCAAAAAATGCACCAAATTTTTTTATTTTTTCATATATAAATTAAATTTTTCATAGTATTGCCGACTTTGAGTTACTCGTGCAAGGTAAAAATATAAAAGTCCAAGTAATTATGAGGGCCCTGTAGAGCATAAACTTAATTATGAAGGCCCTAGGGACAAAAATAAATCATGACCCTTTAGGATAAAATCATCAGAAAAATAAAATCTTTGCACCGATTCAAACAGATTGAAAAATAGAACAATTAGCTTTTTCAGACTGTTTATATATTAAAAAAATGGGGGAAAATTAACTGCTCTAATTTTCAATTCATTTGAACCGGTGCGAAGATCTTATTTTATGATCATTTTATCCTAAAATATCATTTTAACTGTCTCTAAGACTCTCATAATTAAGTTTTTGCTCTACAGAGTCCAAAGAGGGACAATATGAGCGAGGGAAAACTACCGTTTTACATTGAAATGGGCCACTGGTGACGTGTCATCTATAAATTGGTTTGCCGCACAAACCAATATAGATTATGTAAGTGTTTGTACTTATATAATGATTGTAGATCGACACGGACCTGCAAATATTTGTGTAAGTATTTGTGGTTATAGAATGATTGTATACTTATTTCTTGTCAATATCATAGATAATGACATTTCAATACTTGGTCCCAAATTTTATTATTTTTGGAAGCGTAAAAAATTCATTAATAACAAAAAAAAGTAAAAACTGTGTTATCGCGTAAAATAAAATAAAAAACATCAACAACGAGCGACATGCCCGGCTTAGGAAGGACGACGCCATTAAGGCTTAGGAAGGACGACGCCATTAAGGAGGTGTAGTACTGGTGCCGGTTAAAGCCCTGGCAGAGAAATGCATACGATAGCCCTACAATGTTGCGAAAAGGAGTTATGACCACAGTCGTCACCCGTTGAAAAAAAAGAAAAAAAAGAGAGATTTGAATCATCTTCTTAAGAGCATGCATATGAAGCCAAATTTACCATTGTCATTTTAATTTTTTACAATGAACAGTGTTATTTGGCCAACAAAATGACAAGAAAAGTACAATTGTAATATCGCCTTACAATAGAAAAAATGCCGACAACAAGTGAAAGCAAGTGGGTGAAGAAGGGGAGTTGTTTCGTAGAGATGAAGAGATGGATGGATGACATAATGTTTTTAGAGACGGGAATTAAGACGAAATTCGAAAACAAAAGTATCTGTAGGTGTCTGACGCAAGTTTTATATTTTTAAGACCCACGTAAATCGCATAGTTTTAGGCTCATTTATGTCTAGGTCTGCACCTAAAATGTCTGTCTCTGGCTAGCAATCACCTCATATGGGATTTTTCGTCGCCAAAAGCTTTAGAGATGAATTTTCTGACCCATATTTTACTGTTGTCTGACTTTGTTATCAAGGAGGTGGCATGTGACCCAAGTGCAGCATAAAGGTGGCCCATTTTCTGGCTCGTGCTGGGTTCGTTTTGAATCTTGATGATTTAAACCGTCACTTTGTAACGTTGGTTAAGAGTTCACAAAAAGATGCAAAACTGTTATCCATCCATTGCTAAAGCTATTATCAATTTAGGGACAGAATCAAAGGGCTTAATCTGGGGCTTTATAGTGAGGGATCGCATAAGAGGAGAGGAGAATGAAAGCAAAATGGGATGTGGTGGTTTAGGAGGGGGAGACGAGGGAAGTATCGTGGGTCTCGCGGCAAGTTGGCAACGGCGATGATGAGACGAAGATAATCGGGTTTTCTTTCTACTCAATGAATCAGATGTGTACCACATCAACAATGCTACGTATATTCCTATCGATCACTCATTATGGCATAGTTTGGCCCCACACATATGTAATAGAGGAGTAATCAGTAAGTGTCCCTAGCAATATTGGTTCAATGGTTCCCGTGCTGTGCCCCAAGGATCAAAAACCAAACACACAAAGCACACACAAACACTGAATATACATGGTTTTCCAAAATCGGGTATATCCACGAAGGTAAACCATAGCAATTATTCAGACAATGAAAGCTTTACAAGGGAGGCCTTCACCTCACCACACATTCTCATCTCTGACCTACATTGCTACTACAAACAGACCTCAAATTTCCCTCTTTGGTCTCTCACTCAAGAGAGATACAAAACCATGGAGCAAAGCTCCCAATTTATAGGCAAAACCCAAACCACTGTTTAAATGCCATGCTTGTGGCATTTACTCCAGTATCCACGCCTGAGATTTTCCCAATCTTGCCCATCTTCAACAGCGCATGGCCGATCTTTCCATTGTCAGGAAAGGCCCAAGCATTGACAAAGGAGAATGAAGCCAAAAATCAACATCCCGATCAATGACAAGAATAATGCTCGTGGGCCTCGTGGCACTAGACAATTTTTGCTGTTCAAACAAAATAAGGGCAATACACACAAATGATCGTGGTTAATATCAGAGATAATGACGTTTCAATACTTATTTTTTGTAAATATCATTGACCTTGATACAGTACTATTTGAGATGATTACATTAGTAAAAATTTAAAAAAAAAAACTGGGCCCCACATTTTCTTGATTCTATAAATACACGAAATTACATCACATATCTCGTCAACTTCAAAATCAAATTAAGTTGAATCAACACCCATGGAGTTCCTCCTCCCATCCCCAATTACTGTTATTCCTTCCATTTTTATGATCTTTTTTCTCTATCTCTACTGCATCCGTAGAAAAACCAAAACAACCACCAACAACAAAGTCCCACCAGAAGCCGGGGGCAGGTGGCCTTTAATTGGCCACCTCCCCCTCTTACGCGGGCATATGGGTTGCCTGTTGGGAGCCTTGGCCGACAAACACGGACCTATATTCACAATCCGACTTGGGGTCCATCGAGCCCTTGTGGTAAGTAAGCCGGACATAGCCAAAGAATGTTTATCCGGCTTAAACGACAACGCATTCCCAAACCGGCCAAAATCCATAGCTATCGATCACTTGTCTTATAACTAAGCGAATTTCGCGTTGAGCCCGTATGGGCCCTACTGGCGTGAGATGCGGAAGATCACGGTGCTCGAGCTTTTGTCGAACCACCGGGTCGCTATGTGCAGTCATGTGCGCGAGTCGGAGTTGAAAAACTCGGTGAAAGAAGTTTATAACAATTGGGTGAAGAAGGGGAGTTGTTTGGTAGAGATGAAGATATGGATGGAGGACATAACCTTGAAATTGACTGCTGGAGTTATTGCAGGTTTTGTGTTGAGCCTCAATCCTTTTCGTCTACTAATGCTTGAAATCTATTACATTCTGTTGTTTTTCTTGACACATTATTCATATTTTAGTAGTCCCATAATGTTTTTACAGATGGGCATTAAGACGAAATTCGAAAACAAAAGTATCTGTAGACCTCTGATGCAAGTGTTATAATTGTAAGACCCACGTAAATCGCATAGTTTTAGACTCATCTCTGTGTGGGTTTGCACCTAAAATGTCTGTCTCTGGCTAGCAATCACCTCATATGGGATTTGAGATATCTTGGGGAGGTGTTGTGCTGCATGGTACTGTGTCATTCGGACCATTGATTGCCAACGGTGTTGTGCGTAATCTCAACCATTCAACCGTTCAGCAATCTGGACCGTTGATCGCTGAGATCAACGGTCCAGATGGGCGCAACACCTCCCCTAGCTTTCCCAAAGATATGTACAGTAATCGTAGGAATTTGGTTTTTGTACTTCATGAGATTAGCCACTGGGCTTTCTATTTTATTTCAGGAGATTAGGCGCTGGGCTTTCAATTAGGCGATCGATGGGTCTTTTTTCTTTTGTTATTGTACAAGTTGGCTCCTAGCCAACTCTTTTTTTTCTTCTCTTGTTACGTCTTGGATTTGCATATGATTATTCATAGGCTTATGCGTCAACCTAGTTGAAATGTTTGTCGCAGACTATGATACTGTTTTGTACTTGTTCCCTTTAGTCTTTGTGATGTTTATTCAAAGAATAATAAAATTTTCTTCACCTTTCAAAAAATAAGAGATGTACAGTATTGTATTACTCCCGGACAAGACCAATAGTGAACTTACTATATGATTCGAACCATCACACTAATTTATAAGTCAAATCAGGTCAGAAGTTCTAGTATACATGTAGAAAAAAGTATACCAACGAATTGCATGCCCAATTTCCTCTATATCATCAAATATTTGAGTTGATTAAATTTTACAAGTAGCTATCAGATTGGATGAGACTCATTCGATATTTGGATTGATAGAATTGTCATTTTGAAAATTATTCTTATTTTTCAAAACAAATGTGTGTGTACTTCTTTGAAAATTAATATTTTAAATCACGCGACTCTCCAAAATAGATCAGCAAAAGAAGGGAAAAGGGTAATTTGTTCACGTTTTTAGTTTAATTCTGTGAATTACCCATTTACTTATCCAGGAAAGGAATTGTCCAGGGAATAGAAGAAAAAATGTCAATGACGGTTTTCGGGAGGCGTTTAAGCCATTTTTTGATCTAATGGGGACATTTACCGTGGCGGATGCGATCCCGTATCTCAGATGGTTTGATTTCGGAGGGTACGAGAAGGAGGTGAAGAAGACGGGAAAGAAAATGGATGACCTACGTCAAGAGTGGTTAAACGAACATAAACGGCGAAAAAACACCGGTGATCTGGTGGCTGAGGCTGAGAAAGACTTCATGGACGTGATGTTGGAAATTCTCGACGATGGTACAAATAAGATACTCAATTTTGAGGCTGATACAATCATTAAGGCTACATGTGTGGTAAGACAGTTTCCTTTTGGAAATGTTTAATCCCTTGTCCAAAATTAACCATATGGGCCTATTTTTTGCTGTCTTCCAAGTTTTCATAAATTTTTCCCGTCAAGAATTTTTTTTTTACTTTTTTCAATTCATCTTGATGAGAAATTTTGAAAATAAAAAAGCTTGGATTGAACAACATAAATTAACCACTGAAGACCACAATAATTGAGAAATCAAGTTTGTTAAGTTGGTTGTCTTATTTCTCTCCTCAGTGGTGACCTAAGTTCGAGTCCCATGGGGAGTAGGTTTGGGGTTTAAGATTATGGATAGCCTCTAAACCCCCGTTAACTAACATATTAACATCCCGCTAATCCCCCAATGTATAACATATGAAATAAATAAATAAATGGACAAGTTCTTTTTTTTTTTTGCTTTTTGCATTTCTGATTATTCTCTTCAAAACAATTCTAAAAAGTAATAAAAGATTCTGACCCAAAACATAAAAATTAAAAAAAGTTTAGATACAAAATGATACAAACCTTGGGTAGAACTTATCCTTAAAAACCAGCTTACAAGAAAAGGGTGCCAAAGAGCTAATATGCACATGGCCAAGTCCATACTTAGCCGATATGAGACATTAGAATCGTAACAAATACATGTTACTATCCTTAAATAATGTAGTCGAAACCGTACAGAATTCATTTGATTCCTGGTCATCTATGCAACTGCTGAACTCTATACATGTTTCATGGGCCTTGCAGGGTCTTATTCTAGGTGCCATCGGTCTTACAAGCATAACTCTTACATGGGCAGTTGCTTTGCTCCTCAACAATCCCCGCGTACTAAAGAAAGCCCGAGAAGAATTGAACACCCAAATTGGTGGACAAAGGCTAGTAGAAGAATCAGACGTCAAAAACCTGGTCTACATCCAAGCCATAATCAAAGAAACCTTGCGTTTATACCCACCGGCCGTACTTGTGCCCCCGCGGAAAAACATAGAGGGCTGCACTGTGGGCGGGTACCACGTCCCAGCGGGCACCATCCTATTTGTGAACTTGTGGAAAATTCATCATGATCCCCAGGTATGGCCCAACCCATGGGAGTTCCGGCCCGAAAGGTTCTTGACGACTCACAAGGATGTTGATTTGCGAGGGATGCATTATGAGTTGCTGCCATTTGGAAGCGGGAGGAGAGGGTGCCCAGCAATCTCTTTTGCACTCCAAGTTCTGCAATTTACGCTTGCTAGTCTGGTACATGCGTTTGAAATTGCAAAGCCATCTGATGAACCTGTTGATATGACTGAGAGCCTTAGATTCAACAATGTCAAACAAGTGCCACTTCAAGTCCTTCTCACTCCGCGCTTGCCTTCTGAAGTTTATGGACGATTATGACTAATTTATGCTTGAATGGTCTATCAGCTTTGGGGTTCTCTGTAAGGACCCAAAATTTTATAATACCTTGAAGTATAAGGCATAAATAAATGAGTTCATGTCGTTTTTATCTAAATGACAAATAAGTTGAACTAAGTATTATTGTAGATCAATGAAGTAGTTCATCAATCAACAGTAATTAATTATCATTAGAACAAGAACATGCATGTTGGGGAAAATTGATTATAGCTTGTTTTGAGCTTAGTTTTAGGTGGGTCCCACGTGTCTATGTAGTCGGACCCACACACCATTGTGTTCGTCTTTGTAACGAGATTAATAACGAATACTTTGTTAAAATCAATTAATGAGAAATGAGAAATTGACCGTAAAAGTGCCTACATGAACATTAGTACGTAGATGTGGAAAAATTGCTTAGTCCCACATTGGTATGACAACTAAAAATACTTGCGTACTTATAAACTGAGTTGGATAGGAACCAAGTTTTGTAGCTAGGGGAGGAGGCATGGATAAAGTCAGCATTTGGGCGATCTTTAATTTTTGCTTTAGACCCCTTAAAAATCAGGACCAATTATGCTCCCAGTGAATATTCATATTAGCTAGCCAGCTAGCTATACTTTGTAGAATAAGTAAATAAGCAAAATGCAAAATAAACTTGTTAGCCCGCCATTAACTTATTTAGTACTTTTGTAATCTTTGTTAGGTCGCCATTAACGTATTTACTTTTGTACTTCTAATTCTTTTTCAGATACTCTGGAATAGCCAAATAAACCACGGCCAAAGACACAATTATCGTATTTGTTTAATTGTTTAAGAAAATAGAAAAATAAGCTCTCTCTTTTTCTTTAGGAAAACGAATTATATAGTCATCATAAAACCAAATAGTACAAGAGAATCACTGGTCCCAAAAATACAATATCGGATTTGTTTTAAGTTCTACCGCAATCACAATATCGAATTATATAGTATGTCATCAAAAACCAAATAGCACCACAATCACGCACACTTTGTCTTAAGTTCTACCGCAATATATTGTGGAGAAGGGGCATAGGCACCATGTTTCGGTGCCCCAAAGACATTAGATATAAATACACTTTGTCTTAAGTTGTTCTTCTTATATGAATCTGCTATGATCAAATCTTGATTTTGAATTGTTTGACATTGATTTCATCATTTTTGTACTGTGAATTGAGACCATTCATTGCTCTTAGATCGATAAATCGTATTGATAATGACGGTACTCTCTCACTTTCATTTTCACTTATACCGTGCGTGAGCATTATGTGACTTAGGAACAAATCGCTGATTGTTAATATAGTATCAATTGAAGAATAATAAGTGAAATGTACTTACAGAGTCCTTCTATAGACATCGACATATAGTGCACAGACCGGCATGCGGGGCCCGCTTCAGATCCTGCATGGATAATCCGAATCGTTCAATAATTTTAAAATAACTTTTTCAATGACTTTGCAAAAAAATCAACTCATTAGAATAAGTAAATAAGCAAAATGCTTTAGACCCCTTATTTAATACTTTTAGGCCGCCAAAAAAATAAGCAAAATGCAAAATAAACTTGTTAGGCCGCCATTAACTTATTTAGTACTTTTGTAATCCGCATAAATCAACTCAGTAGAATAAGTAAATAAGCAAAATGCAAAATAAACTTGTTAGGCCGCCATTAACTTATTTAGTACTTTTGTAATCCGCATAGTTCAGTTCAATGAACCGTATTTATTTCGCTTTTGTCGGAATATACACCCTCTGTCCCAATTTTTTTCCCTTCGTTCTCCTCCAACTTGATAGAAAATTTGTAATATTTTTAAATTGGTTAATTATATTTTTCACTTAGTTTTCTATGTGTGTTTTAAAAGTACAACTAGCATTGTGTTAAATTAAATAGAAACTCAATCAAAATGGGTCCCATAATTTTACTTTTCAACGCTCTCTCCCCATCAACAGCTATAATTGCCTAGCAGTTCATCAAACTCGTGCTAGCTCTTTCCATCTCATAACCCAAAATATGATTAAACTTGTCCAGGATTCATTCCCATGACCTTGCTCTTGATTGATCGGTCCCCGTAGCGGCATCTTTCGAGATGCGCAACCATGCCCTACAAAGTGTTTCATCCTCCTCCTTACTCCAATTTGCATTCCTCTCCTTCGATCTGGTGGCCATTCTTCTTTTGGAAATGTTAATTTTGAGATGGTTCTGCCATATCAGTGAATGCAGTACCGGGAGGGATTTGGGAATTTGCCATATGTTCAGTGAATGCAGTGGGAGGGATTTGGAAATTTGCCAAGTAGTTAGAAAATGAGAAAGAGCCAAAGTGTGGATTTGGTGGTCGAGGAATATCCATTATTGTGGAATGGATAAAGGAAATTATTATTGTGGAATGGATAAAGGAAATTATTATTTGGGGGGTGAAATTTGGATGAGAAATGGGAATTGGGGATGGTGCATGTTGTGCAGTGGTGTACTCAACATCATGCTGGTCACCTCCGAGTCGTCAGATCGTGCATCTGATGGCTCGAATCTCATTTCGGCAATAAACAGTTATCGATTGTTGGTTGTCGAGATGAGATGTGAGCCGTCGGATGTACGATCCGACGGCTCGAAGATGCGCAACACGGCACCACTGCATAGCACCAACCCGAAGTCCGAGAAATGGCAAGCAGAGAGAGACGAAAAAACGGAGCAAATAATGGAGTGATACTTAAAGGGAAAATGCGGAACGGTAAAGTATTAAATTATGCTGCATTTTGCTTTTGGTCGGGCACACTTAGTTGAGGTTTGTGGAATTTGCATAGTTAACCTTTGTCTTAACTTTTTTAACCTCTTGACATACTTTAACCATAACCAAACTACACTATTGGTAGCGCACAAAACACTAATATATTAATTAATTAACTGACCTAATTTGCTTCTTACCCCCATTATTGGAGATGGCCTAATATCGGGTTCAATAACATTTACTTATTTAATGCACCCGGCCATTACTATAAAATAACTGATGAGGTAGGTTCCTAATTTAGTTGGCAACATTAACTATGGTCTTATTTTTGTTATGTGGAGAAGGGCTATCTATCCTTTTGCAGCGAGGCAAAATTAATCGAAGCATTAAAGGGGTTAGAATCAGCAGAAATGGTCCGTTGGTGAGCCACTTGTTCTTCGCAGATGACACTCTTTTGTTCAGTGAAGCTTCTGCGCAGGGGATTGCTCACATTAAGCAGATACTAGAGATGTACGGGAAGGCATCGGGTCAGCTTATAAATTACGGGAAATCTTGCTGTTTTTTCAGCTCGAACACTTCTATCGCAGCTTGGGACAACTTGAGTCAATTGTTGGGGATTAGAAGAGACTCTAGCCTTAGGAATATTTGGGTCTTCCAACGGATCTCAGTCAAACGAGGTATAAAGTCTTCTCTTATATGAAGGATGGGCTGCGAAGGAAGACGGAAGGTTGGAATGAGGTTTTCCTTAATCTAGCAGGCAAAGAAGTGATGCTTAAATTAGTTGCCTTGGCCCTTCCAAGCTATGCCATGTCATGTGTGAAACTCCCAGCCAAGTTATGCAATGAGTTGAATGCGATGATGGCCAAGTTTTGGTGGGGTTCAAAGGGTGAGAAGAAGATTCATTGGTTGTCTTGGGACAAACTTTCAGATAAGAAGCATGATGGAGGGATGGGGTTTAAAGATCTTAGATGTTACAATCTTGCGATGTTAGCAAAGCAGGGTTAGAGGTTGATGAATGGTGGAGATTCTTTGTTGCATAGAGTTCTAAAAGCCAAGTATTATCCAAGATGTCACTTCCTGAAAGCGTCAGCAAAGTCCAATGCTTCCTGAACTTGGAAGAGTATTCTGGAAGGAAGAAGGGTATTGGAGGAGGGTGTTACGTGGAGAGTAGGGAAAGGTGAAAAAATTTCAGCATCAAACAATCCATGGATTCCTAGGGATGGTGGTCTTAAACCAGCGTGGATTGCTGATTTTGCTAAGGAGTTCAAAGTGAGTCAGTTTATTGAGGCTGGAATGAACAAATGGAAGGAGGAAATGGTATGACAGGACTTCCATACTGATGATGCAGAAACAATTCTTGGGATCCCTTTACCAAGATTCAAGATTAATGATAAATTGATTTGGCATTATAGTGGGAACGGCTGTTACAATGTCAAGTCGGGCTACGAGGCTGCGTTAGCTATCCGGAAAAGGGGACAATTAGGTACAAGATTAGAAGGTGAAAGGAGCAATAGGAGACGGCAAAAAGAAATCTGGAAAAGCGTGTGGGCACTCCCGTGCCAAGGGAAAGTGAAACAATTTTTGTGGAAGTGCCTTCACGATATTGTTCCAGTAAAAGACGTTCTTGCTCGAAAGAAAGTTGGTCAGTGATGTGCTATGTCCAGTGTGCAAGAAAGATAGAGAATCAGTGTTGCATTTGATTGCTAGGTGCCCTTTTGCTCAAATTCTGTGGCGTATGTCCCCTTTGGGAGTGAATATGGAATCTGTTCTTGGGGATTCCATGATGGACTAGTGGGACAATCTCCTAGAAAGGTGGAAGGGAATGAGGGCACACAAGGGGGCTTGGGCTGCAGTGGAAGCTCTAGTCTGGAAGATTTGGAGATGTAGGAATGATTTGGTTTTTAATGACAAAACTTGGAGGCCAGATATGGCATGCAATGAGGCAATGCGAGATGCATCTGATTTTTTAGCAACCAATGGGAGATTGGAAGGAAGCAAGAATGATCAAATATCACAACCCCCAGGGAGTCAATTAACATGGCAGCAACTTGAAAGTGGATGGATCAAAATTAACTTCGATGGGGGAGTGGACGTTCGGGGAAAAAAGAGTGGTCTAGGATTGGTTGCTCGTGATGAAAATGGAGCATTCCGAGCGACTCGAGCAGTTAACATCGGAAATTTGGTGCATCCTTTGGTGGCAGAAGGTATGCCGGCGGCAAGAGAGGGTCTCCTTTTTACGCAAGAGCTTGGGTTTACGCGAATTCAGTTGGAAGGTGACTCGCAGCAAATTGTTAATCTGATCCAGCGAAAGGGAATTTACTGTTGCGTATTTAGAGTCTTGTAAAGTAGTTGTAAAGTAGTAAATGCCTGTAAGTCTGTAACCTAAAGTCTTTGTAGTGAATGCATGCCCAGTAACAAGAGCCTTATGTAGTAGAAAAAATGGACGGGCACCAATTATGTAAACTCTGTGTAAGCCTCCTTACTCCGTCTATAAAAGGAGAGCTTCACTTCTGTAAAAATTAAGTTAATGAAAATCAGTGTCTTCCTAATATATCCTGTGTCTTGTATTCTCTTCGATCCTAACCTACTTTGTGTTTGTACCCACTTGGTGTCTGTAAATTTGGTATTAGAGCCATGTCTTTCATTCTAGCTTAAACCCTCTTCTGGGAACTTCTTTTCCAAAACTACTTCAAATCTTTTCTAAAAGAAAAACTTGAAGCGTATGCTCTGTGTTGCCTTCTCAGGATCCTCCACATCAAAAACTTCATCAGCAACTATTTTGGTTAAAAGAATTTTGTATCAGTGGGTTAAAGTACCTTGAGACTTTTGGCTATTGAGCGGTGTGTCTCGGTTTATCTACCCTGGTATACAAAATTTTATTAATCAGAAATTGGTTGAAATCTTTTACGTTGAAAAAGAAAAAGGTTTGCTGTACTAAGGAAAAGGAGAACCCAGATTTCTACTTAAAAATGAATCATCTGCTTACCACCCACTCCTCTGCTACGTCATCCTTAGTTCCTTCATGTTCCTCCACCAGTAGAAATTCCTCATCTTCTTCTTCTAATCTTGAATATTTGTATGAGTTTGAGTACCTTCCTGATGATAGTAAAGTCCCTCTTACTGATCTCCCTTTCTTAAATCCCTATAATGCTTTCGTCAGGCCACAAACTTCTGTAAAGAAGACCATCACCCAACTTTTCTCCACAAAACGCCCAACGTCCGTAAAAGAGTATGTTCAAGCCTCTAAATTTGATCAGTGCTTCATAGCAGCTACTGAAGCTGAACAACTTTTACCTCTGAAAATCCCGGTTGATTTGCCTCGCCTTTGGCAACAACAAAGATTTACCCATCTTCATTTTGGTGCAATCCGCTTGGCTATTACTTTCCATGGTAGAAAAGGTTTGCCTGTTACTTCCAGACTTGCTCTGGTCGATTCCAGGTTTCTACAGTATCAGCACGCATGTATCGCTACAGTCCAAACTACTTTAAATGCTGGAACTGTGATCTTTACCTTCTACCCCAATTTCAACATGCCTTTAGCAGATCCTCATCTGCTATCCGCCTTGAAGGTCCAGGTTCAAATTGGTGATGCCTCCCAAATTTCCACCATATATGCCGCAACCCTTCACTACCAAATGGCCTATCGTCTTCAAAACCATGCCTTTGACATGTCCTTACCTTCCTCCACAGATGAAGCCCTTTTCCTCACTGTTAATGCACCTCACCAAGCCTCTTGTGTCCATGTACCACGACAGATTTCCCGTCCTGAGCTTCTCAAGCTTCTCCCAGAATCTTGGGTTACAGCTTATGAGAAAAATCAAAACAAGCCCATACCTGTCCAAACATCCAACCCAACTTTCATCACCAAACCTGATGGTACTGTGAAAATCACTTTTTCAAAAGAAACCTCTGCCTCATCTTCCACCCATCCTGTTATTTTTCCCTCAAGAATTAACATGTTTGTGGATGGTTCTAGGCCTGGCCCCCCAATTAAATACTTTGATCCCAATGGCCTTCCAGTCTTCTATTTCAAAAATTCAGAAACAGGTCATTGTTATTTTGATGCCTGTGACTGTGATGATTGTCTAGAAGATAGTCTCCTAGAAGATGACGAGGACTTTGAAGAACCATGTCCCATATGTCCTTCTTCACCTCCCACTCATTGTAAATCTCCACATCCTCCTCAACCCCCATCTAATGATGGTTCGTCGAGTCAACCGAGTGGATGTTTTATGTTTACCTCATCCCCTTCCTGGACTGAAGCAGATTTTCCTCCTTTGGAATTTCATAATTCCCAAGAAAGGACGACCCATCGGCCTAAAATTCCAGACTCTACTACCATTCTCCCTGATGGTAGTACCAAAGCCGTTTCAACAGCAGAAGCAACAATAAATTGGCAGTCAGCAAATTCTCTGGCTCAGAACAAAATCCTTCAGAGAATTGCTAACTCCCAGCAAAATTTGGAGAATGTTGTCCATAAGAAGTTATCAACTTTGGAACTTCTTATCAGAGATCTGCAGCAGAAAATTCAAAATGTTCACCAGGAACTTCTCCAGATGGCATATGCCAACCAAGCATTTTCAGCAGCTTTTTCTCAAAAAGATGCTGAAATGAAGCACCTCAAAAACCAGCTTCACTCACTTCAAGCTGAGCAGTATTCTCAGCAAAAAAGCCCATTTGACATGTTCCCTTCTTACTCTCAAGAAAGTTTGTTTGGGTATCCTCAAATGTCTCAACCCTTACCTATAAATCCTACTTCAAGATTTGGAGAGTCCAATATCTTTGGGAGCTCATCAGCTTTTCTTCCTCCACCAAAAAGACCATCTCCACCAAAACTTTCTTTCCCAAAGCCCCAGATAAAACCTGTCCAGCCTCCACAAAGTCCGTCTCCACCATTTACATCTACATCTACTCCAACTACCTCTACTCCCTCCAAACCATCTGACCCAAACTCAAAGTCACCCCATTTAATGGTCCAACCAACATCAAGCCCTGTTAAAAATCCAATCTCCACTCTCCTACATACCTTAGCCACTATACCTGAAACACCATCTCCTGAACCAACCATTGAGTTTGATTCAGATACTGAATCCACAGACTCTATGCCAATTCCTCATGTTTTAATGATGAACCCTGAAAACCCAGAAGAACATGTTGATGATCCTATCATTGAAGAAGGTCCTGAGTTTGATACACATCCACCTCCAGAAATCCCAACCTTTGATTCCTTCTCACATTCCAATATCCATACCCAAGGTTTCTCCTTTGATAATATTCCCCCATCAAAATGGTTGGATAAACTTTATGAAATTCATGCTTGGTGCACAGCTGCTATGCTCTCTCCTAATGCTACACTCAGTGATATCATTACTAAGTGTACAGCGAAATTCCTTGGCCGTCTCCGTCAATGGTACTTAGCTTTGGGTGAGTGCCGACAGCTACAACTTAAACAATTGCCCACCCTTGATCAATTCATCTCAGTCTTGCATGCTGAGTTTCTTGGTGACCACAACAACACAAAAGAGTTTGTTCGAGAGGAATATCTTAGCATGAAGTGCTGTTCATTCAAAAGGAAAGATCTCGAGATTCATTATGACCGTATGTCTCCGAGATTTTATCTTCTCAACGGCATGGATGATGTCAATCTCAAGCAAGCCTTTCTCAATTCCCTTCCTAAACCATTGGGAAATGAGACAACAAGATTACTTCAGACAAAAGGATTGACGCTGAATGCAACATCTCTTGGTGGTATTTACCAGCACTCTTTGATTGCCTTGAAAAAATTGTGCAATCACCAGAAATTTCTCAAAACTCTTGAAGAACAGGGAAAACTTCTTGGTAAAGCATGTGATCGTCCTGACCTATCTATAAAGTGCAAAGACAAGAAATGCACTTGTCGTCCTTCACACCAGAAGTCCAAACACTTTCAGAAATGGAAGTTCCAATCTCTTGGCAAGTTTTCAAAGTTTTCAAAATCTGGCAGGTTCTCATGCCGAAAGAAATGGAAATTTTTCAAGAAGAAAAAGTTCAGAGGGCAGCGAAAGTCTGATCGCTGCTACATATGCGGAAAGAAGGGATACTATGCAAAACAGTGTCCAAATAAAGCATCAAGAGACAAAATGGTAAACTCTTTGGCTCTCATTGATGATGATCTTGAAGATGCTGATGTAGAATCACTATTTTCTATCGATAATGAAGCAACAGATGAAGCAGTCCTTGCATTTACCTTTGATGCTTCAGACGATTCGTCAGAATCAGGTGACTCTTCTGATGATCCTGACTCATTCCCCTATGAAGTCCAAACAATTGGGTTTTCCAACATCATGCTGGCTCAACCTTTGGCCAAGGTCAAAATCTTGCTTGGCAAATATGAGAAACCCATACCAGTCATCGCTTTCTTTGATACTGGTGCAGCAGCCTCCATTCTCAATCCAGCAATCCTTCCCATGTCCTACTGGCAGTCATGTTTCAGACCCTTTACAGCAGCCAATGGAGAAACATTTGTCATCACTCTGATAAGTAAGCCTGTGTCCATTCAACTTTTTCTTGGATACACCATAAAACACCAAGTCTATGGTTCTGATCTCCCAGGAAAAGATTTATTGTTAGGGTTTGATATTCTCCAAAATCTCAGCAAAGTTTCTTGGCTCAAAAAAGGTTTGAAATACAAAAACTACTTGTTACCCTGGACCACCCAACCAAATCTCTTTTCCATAGAAACTTTTTCCTCCATCAAAGAAGCCATAATCCAAACTTCCTGTGCTGAATCCCATTCCCAGTTCCTCACCAAATGCTCCAACCCACTTTGAAAAAATTCAGATTTCTTCATTTCTCTTACCTTTAAGAAAAATGAAGACATCAGGATATATTAGGAAGACACTGGTTTTCATTAACTTAATTTTTACAGAAGTGAAGCTCTCCTTTTATAGACGGAGTAAGGAGGCTTACACAGAGTTTACATAATTGGTGTCCGTCCATTTTTTCTACTACATAAGACTTTTGTTACTGGGCATGCATTTACTACAAAGACTTTAGGTTACAGACTTACAGGCATTTACTACTTTACAACTACTTTACAAGACTCTAAATACGCAACAGTAAATTCCCATAATTTCACCCTCTCCGGAAAGAGGACAAAACTACCACACTTTAGTTTACAGTACACACTAATAATATGATACAACAACAACAAACGGTAAACACCAATAATTTTCACCCTTGTCACTCTGGATCATCTGAACTACTTTCTTCATCTCTGTCAGTCAAGTAATACTGTTCCAACAGATAGCAGATATTTTGGCGCCATTCTTTCGGATAAGTATCATTGAATTTTCAGTTTGCAGATTCATAATGGAGGAGAGATGAGGGAACGTCTGCAGGTGTCAATCCATTAAGTGAACACATTGTTTGAGTCATGACCAGATAATTTCCGCTGTGGATCTCAATGTTCGGGGACTCTTGATATGCTGAAAGGAATATAGTGTGATACTCCTTTCTCCAAGTAATAGAACCATCAGGATTAGGAAGACATCTGTTGTTGTGAATTATCCAAAAAGCAAATTGGAGGTCTTCGTCTGGACCTGTGGTGACTTGTCTGATCTTCTGTTGCCAGTAGGGTATGTTGCCAAAGAGCAGAAGAAATTTCAAAAAGAAATCTTCTGGAGGTTAAACTTGATTGAACGCCGCATGAGCCAGATAAACCAAGACTGCTGATTTATTAAAACAGACACTTATAGTATACACATCAACTAAATACCATAAGAGAAGATAGGCTTCTTTTTTGAAATAAAAGACATTATGGTAAGACACTTCAAACTGGGTGAGAAAAGGATAGACAGGATGGAAGGGTAGACCTTTTATGGGACCTCCATCAAGACCATACTTGAAAATACAGAGATGTTGAAGGTTTTGATACATTTGGACACATCTAGAAAGAAGGATTAACTCTAAAAGATGACACTGAAGGTGGACAGAGAGATTGACTGGGTGGAAACAGGAAATCATGGGAAAACAACCAGGAACAAAGGAATGTGGTTTTATTTTTGAAAACTGGTTGATTTCTCTTTTGAGCCTTGACAAAAAATCAGGGAGGACATTTGTTTTTCCTTTTATATGAACAGCATCAAAACTCCAATTGGAAAATCAATTTGCCCATCTGAGTAACTGTACTTTTGGGAGGTGCTTCTGTTTGAACTTGAGTATGCTGGAAAAACTCATCATATCAGTCTCAATTAGAAAATGATGACCGATTAGATGAAGTTCAAACTTTTCAATGCTCCTTTTGATTGCGAGAATTTCTTTGTAAGTAGAGTGGTAATGAAGTTCTGCTGGAGAGAATGCACCACTCTTATATGCACAAATTCTGCGCTTTTGATCTGTGTTTTCTTCCAAAAGAACTGCTCCCCAAAATAGATCAGAGGCATCTGTCTGAAGGACTCTCTTTCCATCTGAAGGTATGGTTCATGGAGGAAGAGTTTTGGCTATGGCTTTGAGGTCTTTTACAGCTTTGGTACAAAGGGCTGACTAAGGAGGAGGGATTTTCTTTAGTAGAGCTGAGAGAGTATTGGGCCAGGTTGGGAATAAAATCAGCCATATAGTTAACAATTCCAAGGAACTGTTGAACTTGTTTGACTGTGAGATTTTCATTTGAAAAATGGTCAAGTTGGGAGGCTATATGAGGCTGGAGGGTATATTCACCTTTAAAGATATGCATCCCTAAAAAATCAATTTCTGGTTGGGCAAGAAACATTTTTTTCTCTGAGAGCATGATACCATGGGTTTGGACTAGAGAATGGAAAATTTGTAGTAGGACAACATGAGACTCAATATCTGGAGAAAAAAGTAGGATATCATCTATATAGACAAGGGCTGAGGATAGAATAGAAGCAAATACCCGAATCATGGCCTTTTGAAACAAGGATGGAGCTGTCTTCAATCCAAAAGGCATGACTGACCACTGGAAGTGATGATCTGAAATGCAGAAACCAGTTTTAGGGCGATCATCTGGATGGATGCCCAGCTGCCAAAAACCTGCTTTTAAGTCAAACTTTGAGAAAATTTGAGCTTTAGGCAAGTTTGCAAAAAGAACACTTCTTCGAGGAAGAGGGAATTTGTTATCCTGCAAAAAATGATTAAGAGGCTGGTAGTTGATAACCAGACGGAGCTTTCCTCTTAACTGCTCTGTTCTTTTGTTGACATAAAATGCTTCACATGCCCACTGAGAAGTTGTGGGCTCAATCAAACCTTCTGATTGAAGTTGCTGGAGTTCTTGAAGAGCAAGCTGGTAGTGTTCTGGGTTCATTCCAAGATGGGTAGCTTTTGTGGGGTTGATGTCTTCATTTTTCTTAAAGGGAAGATAAATGAAGAAATCTGAATTTTTCCAAAGTGGGTTGGAGCATTTGGTGAGGAACTGGGAATGGGATTCAGCACAGGAAGTTTGGATTATGGCTTCTTTGATGGAGGAGAAAGTTTTTATAGAAAAGAGATTTGGTTGGGTGGTCCAGGGTAACAAGTAGTTTTTGTATTTCAAACCTTTTTTGAGCCAAGAAATTTTGCTGAGATTTTGGAGAATATCAAACCCTAACAATAAATTTTTTCCTGGGAGATCAGAACCATAGACTTGGTGTTTTATGGTGTATCCAGGAAAAAGTTGAATGGACACAGGCTTACTTATCAGAGTGATGACAAATGTTTCTCCATTGGCTGCTGTAAAGGGTCTGAAACATGACTGCCAGTAGGACATGGGAAGGATTGCTGGATTGAGAATGGAGGCTGCTGCACCAGTATCAAAGAAAGCGATAACTGGTATGGGTTTCTCATATTTGCCAAGCAAGATTTTGACCTTGGCCAAAGGTTGAGCCAGCATGATGTTGGAAAACCCAATTGTTTGGACTTCATAGGGGAATGAGTCAGGATCATCAGAAGAGTCACCTGATTCTGACGAATCGTCTGAAGCATCAAAGGTAAATGCAAGGACTGCTTCATCTGTTGCTTCATTATCGATAGAAAATAGTGATTCTACATCAACATCTTCAAGATCATCATCAATGAGAGCCAAAGAGTTTACCATTTTGTCTCTTGCTGCTTTATTTGGACACTGTTTTGCATAGTGCCCCTTCTTTCCGCATATGTAGCAGCGATCAGACTTTCGCTGCCCTCTGAACTTTTTCTTCCTGAAAAATTTCCATTTCTTCCGACGTGAAAACCTGCCAGATTTTGAAAACTTTGAAAACTTGCCAGGAGATTGGAACTTCCATTTCTGAAAGTGTTTAGACTTCTGGTGTGAAGGACAGCAAGTGCACTTCTTGTCTTTGCACTTTATAGATAGGTCAGGATGATCACATGCTTTACCAAGAAGTTTTCCCTGTTCTTCAAGAATTTTGAGGAATTTCTGGTGATTGCACAATTTTTCCAAGGCAATCAAAGAGTGCTGGTAAATACCACCAAGAGATGTTGCATTCAGCGTCAATCCTTTTATCTGAAGTAATCTTGTTGTCTCATTTCCCAATGGTTCAGGAAGGGAATTGAGAAATGCTTGCTTGAGATTGACATCATCCATGCCGTTGAGAAGATAAAATCTCTGAGACATACGGTCATAATGAATCTCGAGATCTTTCCTTTTGAATGAACAGCACTTCATGCTGAGATATTCCTCTCGAACAAACTCTTTTGTGTTGTTGTGGTCACCAAGAAACTCAGTATGCAAGACTGAGATGAATTGATCAAGGGTGGGCAATTGTTAAAGTTGTAGGTGTCCGTACTCACCCAGAGCTAAGTACCATTGACGGAGACGGTCAAAGAATTTCGCTGTACACTTAGTAATGACATCACTGAGTGTAGCATTAGGAGAGAGCATAGCAGCTGTGCACCAAGCATGAATTTCATAAAGTTTATCCAACCATTTTGATGGGGGAATATTATCAAAGGAGAAACCTTGGGTATGGATATTGGAATGTGAGAAGGAATCAAAGGTTGGGATTTCTGGAGGTGGAGGTGTATCAAACTCAGGACCTTCTTCAATGATAGAATCATCAACATGTTCTTCTGGGTTTTCAGGGTTTATCATTAAAACATGAGGAATTGGCATAGAGTCTGTGGATTCAGTATCTGAATCAAACTCAATGGTTGGTTCAGGAGATGGTGTTTCAGGTATAGTGGCTAAGGTATGTAGGAGAGTGGGGATTGGATTTTTAGCAGGGCTTGATGTTGGTTGGACCATTAAATGGGGTGACTTTGAGTTTGGGTCAGATGGTTTAGAGGGAGTAGAGGTAGTTGGAGTAGATGTAGATGTAAATGGTGGAAACGGACTTTGTGGAGGCTGGACAGGTTTTATCTGGGGCTTTGGGAAAGGAAGTTTTGGTGGAGATGGTCTTTTTGGTGGAGGAAGAAAAGCTGATGAGCTTCCAAAGATATTAGACTCTCCAAATCTTGAAGTAGGATTTATAGGTAAGGGTTGAGACATTTGAGGATACCCAAACAAACTTTCTTGAGAGTAAGAAGGGAACATGTCAAATGGGCTTTTTTGCTGAGAATACTGCTCAGCTTGAAGTGAGTGAAGCTGGTTTTTGAGGTGCTTCATTTCAGCATCCTTTTGAGAAAAAGCTGCTGAAAATGCTTGGTTGGCATATGCCATCTGGAGAAGTTCCTGGTGAACATTTTGAATTTTCTGCTGCAGATCTCTGATAAGAAGTTCCAAAGTTGATAACTTCTTATGGACAACATTCTCCAAATTTTGCTGGGAGTTAGCAATTCTCTGAAGGATTTTGTTCTGAGCCAGAGAATTTGCTGACTGCCAATTTATTGTTGCTTCTGCTGCTGAAACGGCTTTGGTACTACCATCAGGAAGAATGGTAGTAGAGTCCGAAATTTTATGCCGATGGGTCGTCCTTTCTTGGGAATTATGAAATTCCAAAGGAGGAAAATCTGCTTCAGTCCAGGAAGGGGATGAGGTAAACATAAAACATCCACTCGGTTGACTCGACGAACCATCATTAGATGGGGGTTGAGGAGGATGTGGAGATTTACAATGAGTGGGAGGTGAAGAAGGACATATGGGACATGGTTCTTCAAAGTCCTCGTCATCTTCTAAGAGACTATCTTCTAGACAATCATCACAGTCACAGGCATCAAAATAACAATGACCTGTTTCTGGATTTTTGAAATAGAAGACTGGAAGGCCATTGGGATCAAAGTATTTAATTGGGGAGCCAGGCCTAGAACCATCCACAAACATGTTAATTCTTGAGAGAAAAATAACAGGATGGGTGGAAGATGAGGCAGAGGTTTCTTTTGGAAAAGTGATTTCCACAGTACCATCAGGTTTGGTGATGAAAGTTGTGTTGGAAGTTTGGACAGGTATGGGCTTGTTTTGATTTTTCTCATAAGCTGTAACCCAAGCTTCTGGAAGAAGCTTGAGAAGCTCAGGACGGGAAATCTGTCGTGGTACATGGACACAAGAGGCTTGGTGAGGTGCGTTAACAGTGAGGAAAAGGGCTTCATCTGTGGAGGAAGGTAAGGACATGTCAAAGGCATGGTTTTGAAGACGATAGGCCATTTGGTAGTGAATGGTTGCGGCATATGTGGTGAAAATTTGGGAGGCACCACCAATTTGAACCTGGACCTTCAAGGCGGATAGCAGATGAGGATCTGCTAAAGGCATGTTGAAATTGGGGTAGAAGGTAAAGATCACAGTTCCAGCATTTAAAGTGGTTTGGACTGTAGCGATACATGCGTGCTGATACTGTAGAAACCTGGTATCGACCAGAGCAAGTCTGGAAGTAACAGGCAAACCTTTTCTACCATGGAAAGTAACAGCCAAGCGGATTGCACCAAAATGAAGATAGGTAAATCCTTGTTGTTGCCAAAGGCGAGGCAAATCAACCGGGATTTCCAAAGGTAAAAGTTGTTCAGCTTCAGTAGCTGCTATAAAGCACTGATCAAATTTAGAGGTTGAACATACTCTTTTACGGACGTTGGGCGTTTTGTGGAGAAAAGTTGGGTGACGGTCTTCTTTATAGAAGTTTGTGGCCTAACAAAAGCATTATAGGGATTTAAGAAAGGGAGATCAGTAAGAGGGACTTTACTATCATCAGGAAGGTACTCAAACTCATACAAATATTCAAGATTAGAAGAAGAAGATGAGGAATTTCTACTGGTTGAGGAACATGAAGGAACTAAGAATGACGTAGCAGAGGAGTGGGTGGTAAACAGATGATTCATTTTTAAGTAGAAATCTGGGTTCTCCTTTTCCTTAGTACAGCAAACCTTTTTCTTTTTCAACGTAAAAGATTTCAACTAATTTCTGATTAATAAAATTTTGTATACTAGGGTAGATAAACCGAGACACACCGCTCAATAGCCAAAAGTCTCAAGGTACTTTAACCCACTGATACAAAATTCTTTTAACCAAAATAGTAGTTGATGAAGTTTTTGTTGTGGAGGATCCTGAGAAGGCAACCACAGAGCATACGCTTCAAGTTTTTCTTTTAGAAAAGATTTGAAGTAGTTTTGGAAAAGAAGTTCCCAGAAGAGGGTTTAAGCTAGAATGAAAGACATGGCTCTGATACCAAATTTACAGACACCAAGTGGGTACAAACACAAAGTAGGTTAGGATCGAAGAGAATACAAGACATAGGATATATTAGGAAGAGTCGAATTCGTTAGTTGGTGTGATTATTTCAGATGTGAACAGATTGAGGAATAGTTTTGAATATTTGAAAGTGAGTTTTGTGAGGAGAGTTAGCAATTCTGTGGCGCACTTTGTGGCCAAGAATGTAGTGAGAAGGAGTGGGATTCGTACGTGGGAAAATTTTATCCCCCCCCCCCCCCCCCCCCCCCGGTTGATGTTTTGGTTACTTTTTCCTATCAATAATACTATCCTAACCTTTGGAAAAAAAAAAATTACGGTCTTATTTAATGCACCCGGCCATTACTATGAAATAACTGATGAAGTAGGTTCCTAATTTAGCAGGCATCATTAACTATAGTACTCTTATTTAATGCACATGGCCATTACTATGAAATAACTGATGAGGTAGGTTCCTAATATAGCAGGCAGCATTAACTATGGTACTCTTATTTAATGCACCCGGCCATTACTATGAAATAGCTGATGAGGTAGGTTCGTAATATAGTGGGCAGCAATAAATATATATATGCTAGTCTTATTTAATGCACCCAGCCATTACTATGAAATAACTGATGAGGTAGGTTGCTAATTTAGCGGGCAGCATTAACTATGGTCTTATGTTTTATGTTTCATTGTCCGACGAGACCTTCCACTACCAAAAAAGAATAAAAAAAGTTATTTATCGTTAAAGGGTACCATTTGAGGACGAAATGCCATGTCAAAAGGTACGATTTGGCGACGAAAATGCAAGACAAAATAATTCCACTTTGAAACGTAGATTACATTAAAAATTTTGAAAAAATAGTAATATATATTAAATTTGCTAAAGTGGAAAATGAAAAATCCAAAATCAATGGTGGAAGAGAGCACAATACTAAATGATACTCCCTCCGTCCCCTTATTATAGTCCAGTATTTCATTTTGGGCTGTCCCTTAATAAGTGTCCATTTGGTAAAGTTAGTGGGTAAAAGTTGGTACATTGTTTATTTTGTCCCTAAAAGTAGATTTCATTTTGAAAAGTTAGTGAGTAAAAAGTGTAATGATGATGGGTAAGTAGAGAAAGTAGAGGAAAAAATTGATGTGAAAGGTATAATGATGATGTTTTTTTAATAAGTTGAAGTTACGAAGTAGGACATTTAAAAAGGGACAGAGGGAGTATATAAATGAACAAACAAAACAATAAAAAAAATTACACAAACCAAATTTGCCAAAAGTGGAAAATGAAAAAAAAAAAAAAACAAACAAAATCAATGGAGGAAGAGAGCATAATGCTCAAAGTGAAGGAGAAATGAAAAAGCATGATTTATTAGAAACAAAAACTGTTGAAGGAATTGGAGAGGGAAAATAGAAAGTTACCCACGTCTCTCTCTCCTCCCACGTCCCTCTCTCCCTCCCACGTACCTCCCCCCCTGTTCTCTCTCCATTAAAATTCTAAAAAATTAGAATCGGTAGTTTGGAGGCATTAACAAAGACAGTTGAAGGAATTCGGTTCCATATATCGAACGGGTATAACGCTAATCGATAAAAAAGATCGTTTAATATTTTTTTTCATCCCGTATTCAATTGACGGTAATATTAGTCTTATTCTATACATTAAAAGACATATGTAGTGGAAAACGAATTTGGAGTACCACATGATGGTGTCCTAGAAGCATAAAATGATTTTTTTTTTCTCCATATTCAACCCCCACGTCTCTCTCTCTCTCTCTCTCAAACAAAAAAAATAAAAAATCTAAAAATTAGGACGGAGGATTTGAATGCTTGAAAGCAAAATACATTTGCATGTAGTATGTATTGATTGATTGATGGGGTACTCTGGGAATTTGATGTGCTTCTCGACTAATTTGATGTACATGTACTCGGGGAATTTGATGTGCTTGTCACGCACTGGGTTTCCATCACCATGATGGAAGGGTGACGTCAGCTAATGCGTGACAAGCAAATGCACAGCCTTTGAGGCCAAGCTAAGGAGTGCCCTATAAATACCCATTATGCCAACTCTAGAGAGGTACATGCTCTTGCACTCTAAAACCCTAGTTCTTGACTTTCATCTTGGAGCAACTGTACTCATCCTTGCACCGGAAGGTCATTCCAAAGATCCTCCGGTGTGGTCTCATGCTTTCTTCTGCAGGCTAGGTGAAAGTCATGAGCCATCCTTGAACCACAGTCAAGAAGGAGCGAACCAGATTCATCGAAATCCCAAAAAAGCAATATTGGACTTGATTGGGATTTTTTTTCCCCAACATCCTGACTAATATGTACCCGTCCAGACAGAATTTTGTCGGGTACTTTTACTCGTCAACTGCATTATTGATCACGGAAACTATTTTAGAACAATTCCACTCACCACAACGTTATGTAATCATATTTCAAATATCATGTGTGATGTGTCTTTCTTGCATTTAGTAGAATTTGTTTAACTACCTGATAAATGGTACACTTCTACCCAATACATAGGTGAACTATTACATAATACCCAAAATACGGTTAATAAAATGTGGTCACCAAAGTATTGGTGCTAATCTTGTGTCTTATTGAAATGCGATGAGACAGATTTCAACCCGCAAAGTCCAATTCTACACTGACCACATTATGTAACCATATTTCAAGTGTCATGTGATGTGTCTTCATTGCATTCGTAAAATTTGTTTAACTACCTCACAAATGGTACACTTCTCTACGAATGTATAAGTGAACCATTACATAGTACACATCGAAATGCGATGAGACGGATTTGGACCAACAAAGTCCAGTCTACTATGGCCCTCCGCTACCTCCATCAAATTTTTACCTTCCATTTTCGCATTCCTACTACTTCCACAGAAAAAGCACTACTACTACTGCCGCCAACAAGAGATCCCCACCGGGTGCTGGCGGAGCGTGGCCTTTAATAGGCCACCTCCGCCTAATGTCCAGCCACGAACCGACCCACAAGGTGTTGGGAGCCCTAGCAAACAAACACAGACCGATATTCACAATCCGGCTCGGGGTCCACCAAGCCCTTGTAGTGAGCGATTCGGAGATAGCCAAAGAGTGCTTTACCGGTTCAAACGACAAGGTTTTCTCGAACCGGCCGAAATCTATAGCGGCGGAGCACTCGAGCTTTTGTCGAACCACCGGCTCGCGATCCTTAGCCACGTGCGTGTGTCGGAGGTGAAAGATTCGGTGAAAAAAGCCTATGAGATTTGGGTCAAGAAGGGGAGTTGTTTGGTGGAGATCAAGAGATGGTTTGATGAGATAACCTTGAAGTTAATTGTTAGAATTATTGCAGGTTTGAAAATAGCCTTCGTAGGGTCTTTACTTTAGGGGGCACCGACACCACAACCCTTACATGGGCCGAAGCTTTGCTCCTCAACAATCCCCAGGTACTAAAGAAAGCCCAAGAAGAGCTACAGATCCATATTGGAGGGCAAAGGCAAGTAGAAGAAACTGACATTGAAAACTTAGTCTACATCCAAGCCATTGTCAAGGAAACCCTACGTTTGTACCCACCTGCCCAACTCATCCCCCCGCGAGAAAACACAGAGGACTGCATCCTCGGCGGGTACCACATCTCAGTGGGCACTCGCCTATTCGTGAATCTGCGGAAAATTCATCGTGATCCGCAGGTATGGCCTGAACCGTGGGAGTTCCGACCCTAAAGGTTTTTGACGACTCACAAGGATGTTGGAAGTGGAAGGAGAGTGTGTCCTGGAATCTCCTATGCGTTCCAAGTGGTGCACTTTACGCTCGCTAGTTTTCTACATGCATTTGATATTACGACTCTAGCTAATGAGCCTGTTTATATGACTGAGAGCTTTGGATTCACCAATGCGAAAGCGATGCCGCTTCAAGTCCGTTTCACTCCTCGCTTGTCTAGTGAACTTTATGGAGGATGGTGATCCGATTTATGAGTGTGCGTTCTATCAACAGTAGGCCGGGTTATCTATGAGTAGTCATGATATTTCCAACAAAATCTTTAAAGTTGTTTTATAGTTTTAAGAAATGAACTTGTGAGTTACCGAGTGTTTATGTTGCGTGGCTTTGTCTGTAATAACGTGTGGAAATATTAGCTGGGTCTGGGAAAAATATACTTTTATGAAATAAATAACTGTGCCTGAAATTAAAGTATCTAATGTTGTTTATCTCACAGCACCTGTGTGATCCAGTGTCATCTAATAGGAAGTGAGAAAGGGGGGAATTCACGTTTAGTGAAACATGGGGCAAATAAGTCTCAACTCATGGATTACTTTTTCGAAATTATGAAGTAACAGCAAGGAAACAAATAATTACCAAGACATGGTATTTCAAACTTACAGAGACAAACATACCCCTTCCCACAACCACCGGCCCCCGCCATCCCCCTTCTCAACCTCTTCCCCACCACCACCACCAACCAAGGGGTATATTAGTCTTTTTACATGGCCCTTTTCGTGTATTATGAATTAGTTTTCTCCATTTCATATCTAGAGGAATTCCATAAAAACTAGTTCATGACTTGAGATTTATTTGCCCCAACGGCCACTGAACCGTAATTCCCCCAAGTGAGGGTGCATGGGAGACCCTTAGTCATTCTAAATTTTTATTTTTACCGACAATAAAATGCAAGACGAGATTTTAGAGCAGCTCCAAGAATTTTTCCTTAATCGTATCAGTATAAAATTGTTTTGCTCAATACTGAGTGTCAATCGCTCGTGGTACGATTTTGGCCGAATCATTTTACACCATGTGTTGGCGAATGAGTCAAAAAGCCATTCCAACACCAGGACAGTGCTATAGCTGAGGAAGAGTCCAACAAGCCATGGATCCCTCAACCGTAGTTTGCTCTGTTTAATTATTTTGGTATTTTTAGGGAGTGTGGGGGACGAATTTGCTTTAAGGATATAATATCCAAATACTAGCTTCAATTGCCAGTATTCAGATGTCTAAAATTGGCCCAGTAAGTTTCGAGTCTTGATTACTTTTTCGTGTGTTGCAATCTGTTATTCCAGTATAAATGAATCCCGGTTCTAACTGATCGAACATTAATGAAAAAAATACGGGACAAGTGAATACATATGTGATATGTGAGTGTCCTAATTATTTGCGCAAGCTATTATGTCAGTGTAGCTAATGTGGTCTCTAGGTGGGTGTATCGTGATAATTTTTTTTTTTCAATAGATAGAAGAGATCATTTTTATATCAGATATAAAGTACAGAGTATAAACCCGGAACACTACATCAATTGTAAGAGTCCACGAGATAACCAAGCCCAACAACTCATCCAATACAAGAAATAAACCTATTATAGGGAAAAACAAAGAAAGAAAGGAAAAGCCTCTAAGGTAAAACACTAACACGCAGGTGAGAGACTTGAACTCCCGACCTTCTAATGAGATGCAAGAGTCCTGGCCAACTGAGTTAACCCCAATTGAATGGTGTATCGTGATAAGTTGGATAGAACAAATCATGAGAATGGGGCATTACAGAGGATGGAGTTGAGGATTACAAAGGAAAATAGAGCCTTAGATCTGGTCCCGTTCACATTGACTTTCATATGGCATTTTCTACTTTCATTTTCCAAAGTTTCAAAACTGGCAACCAAATTCATACCTCGAGTAGTTCTTGGAAACCTATCGCATTGTCCGCTTGCAGAGTTCAATTGAAGTTGCAGCAAAGCCCCATATTAAGTACTAGCCCCTCAATTGACAATACCTAGGTGGTTCTGAGCATGTGACTTAAAAAAAATTGTAAATTCCTAAGGTTTCAGACCTTGACAACTATGTAAAGACGCGCCATTTTTAATAAATAATAATAGATATCAAAAAGAAAAATATTATTTTTGCTCGTTAGTTTATTTAATGTGGAAAAAAAATTATTTATGTCGTCACGCCAATTTTATTTCCGTAATCGATTGTGCGCACACGTATCCAGCAAGTAATTTTCCTAACATGTGTATGAGTTGCACTGGATCATTTTTCCAACCCAAACCAATACTCCACCTTCCATCACCTCACCTCCTTCTCCCCATATTCAGCAAGAATGCTACATACGCTACATACTTTCACTACACCATCCACTACATTCTTTATGGGACTCATTTCGGGTCCAACAAAAAATACAAAAAAATATCCATAAATTTTAAAATAATATTTTAGGAGGCCCCGTAAAAAATCAGCTCTAACGGGTATCGATAAATATTATTTATGGGTTCGTATGTTCGAAACTGCGCAGTTGAGCATTTTCACTCCTATAAATTTAGAAATAATACTTACCGATACCGGTTAAAGCTGATTTTTTGCAGGGCCCCCTAAAATATTATTTTAAAATTTATGGATATTTTTCTGTATTTTTTGGTGGACCCAAAATGAGTCCCATAAAAAATATAATGGATGGTATAGTGAAAGTGTGTAATGTATGTAGCATTCCTCATATTCAGCCGAACCCCACTCCCCTCACCATACCTTCTATCCCATCCAACAACTTCAACACTCCACCTCCCACTCCACTTTTCTTTTCCTTTTACCTATTATATACATACACACTTGTTATTTAGTTGAATCACTGAATCGCATGATTAAATTGAACGTATGATAAATTAATATGTGTTTAGCTTTATCGCATGATTTGTTATTATCGTGAATTTAATTGTTGTTAGCCTGTGACCATGTTTCGAAAAATGTTGAACTGTGTGAAATGTTGTTATACTAATAGTTTGGACAACTAGGTTCCTAAGTTGGTTGCGATGTGCGGACTTATCATCTTAAACGTTGAAATAGGGTTAACTGAAAATGGAATAAAGTGAGAGGTTGTGATTGTGATTCCGAACAAGGAATCCGGGGATTAAATTGTTGGAGGTTGATTGGTGGTGATTTGTTGAAAGTGTTGATTTACGAACCCTGGGTACGGCATGGTGGTGATCGGCTCTCGGATGTTTGGGATGGGACATAAGGGTGGTATTGTGCTTGTGTCACAACCCGGGCTTGAATGTGCTCTCGTGCGCATCCAGTGAAATTTTATCCGAACTTATGGTGGCGAATGGGATACCAGGTATATAACTTAGGTATTTTTCATCCAGATTTGAAAAGGGGGAGTCAAACCACACCAGTGCCTTACGCCGGAGGTTATAGGTATGAACGGATCTGTGGATAACATTTGAGATCTAACATAGGTTAAATGATAGTAATGAAAGAAAAGTTGATTGCCCTCTTTTGATGTTATTTTTAATGCGTACCAATTATATTCCTATTGCTTGTAAGTTATGGGTTCGGGTGGGTTTTGGCTATTGAGCGTCATCGCTCACGGTACTATGTTGCCCTGGTAACTCGAACGCCAGATACCAAAGACGGAACAGAAGTGTCGTACGATTCGATCGAGTTCAATCCTATTGAGGAAGAAGCTGAAAACCTTGGTTTCCGTGTGCATAGTCGCTCTGATTAATCTAAGTTGACTTTATTTTGGAAGCTTCTAAGTTTATTTGAAAATTGTAATATTTTGATTTATTCAAAACGGCTGTAATATAATGACATATGCTTTTGAAATGGTGAAGCAGTAAACCTATGAATTTCTTTTGTGGAAATAATCTTTTTATTATTATTTTAATGTCTCCGAATTTTCGGGCGTTACACAAATGTTCCTCATTATGATTTTGGGCTCAAAACCAGGTCTGTTTTACATGTACGGTAGACATGCATGGGCGGATCCACAGAGGGGTCAAGGAAGGGCGTGTACACTTGGAATTTCATCTCTTGCACTTAGGCCCTGTTCCGCAATGAGAAAAAAAATTCTTATTTTTTAAGAAGGTAATTTCAAGCTAAAAAATTATGAATTTATTAAAATATAAAAATATGCAATATGGATCTTATTTGAAAGATTTCATCGAAATCTTTTATACGATGCAAAAAAAAATTAAAAATTTATTTTTCTATTATATTATTTTTAAGTTTGAAAATATGCAATAAACTGCATATTTTTTAGTTTGAAAATTCCTGTGAACTTATGTAAGCTTCTATTTATATTCTCAAGAAAATTACACAATCGTTACAATTGTTCCTGCTAGCTAGTCAAATCATCAACTCTCCAAAGCTTCAAAAGTAATGAAAGTGATCCCTAAATTATTCTGCATCACCATTTCCCGCCGCCCCACCCCCACCCCCACCCCCACCCCCAACCCCAACCCCCCCGCCGCCCCCCCCCCCCCCCCCCCCCGCCCCCCCGCCAAAAAAAAAAAAAAAAAACACCCCATTGTTCTCACACGATAACTTTTAGAGTTGGCTTTTGTTTGCTCAATTTTCGCATGTGGAGTCCACTGATTATGACGTTTGCTTGAAAGGTACGATTTTTGCCACCTAAATCAACCGAATATCGCCGTCCATACAGAATTTTCACTGAGTGCTTTTAATACTCTCTCCGTCCGTGTTTTTTTTGTCTATTTCATGGGTTTTCAACTTTTTTTTATCGGGAACATCATGATGCTTTGTACAATTCTTGTCTTTCTAGGCCCTTCAATCAATTAATTCAATATTTGAATACAAGGGTAAAAGAGCACAATTGACACAATTTACTCTTTAACTTTCAAATACTAGTATGTTTGTAAACTAACAAGGAAAATTCTAAAATCAGCCTAATAGACTGACGATAGTAGGTGTGTGAATGTGTATTAAAAGATGTAACAAGTGCACAGAAATATGTATTTTTCTTGTCTTTTAGTGTGTTTATCGTCAGCCCAGTGGACTGACAATAACAAGACCGAACTAACAAACATGGACAAACATTAATGGACAGATAAAAGTATCTATGTGTACTAACATACAGAGTCGGCGGAGAGAGAAGTCAACTGCATTATTGATTACGAAAACTAATTTAGAGCAATGCTACACTGACCACATTATGGGACAATATTTCAGATATATATAATGTGATGTGTCTTCATTGTATTAGTAAAATTTGTTTAACTACCTAACAAATGGTACACTTCTACCAATACATAAGTGAACAATTACATGGTACATATGGTCACTAAAATGTAGACCAGGGGATGGCGCACCACCGTGTGTGCACGGCACGGTGTTGTGCATGGCAATTGCGTTTGCTCCGATCTCATTCTGATGATTGAAAATGTTCACTTCGTAGAATTCATCATTCGCTTCACACAGCACCATTCTCCTGTTCCTAAAACATGGTCACCACAAAGTAGGGAAAATTTCAAAATACCCTCCAACCTTTACTTTAAATTTCAATTAGACTCTCAACCTTTTAAAAAAATCAATTTTACTACCAACGTTATCTTCCGTTAATCAAAACGCCCCCTTCTTCCGAATAACTAACGGATTTTGTTAAAGGCTTCATTAAATAGCTTCTTGATCGAATTTCGATGATCTGAGCCGCTCAATGTGATCAAAACGTGATTTTAAGGATATCCGCAAAAAAATCAGCAAAAAAATGACCGAAAAGGGCTTCATCTGAATAATTTTTTATTGAACAGTTCAATAAAAAACTGCTCAAATAAATCTATTCCCGGTCCTTTTTTTTGTTGATTTCTCGTGGGTACTCTTAAAATCACGTTCTAATCACATTGAGCGGCTCGGATCATCGAAATTCGATCAGAAAAGGGGAGGTGCGGACCGAAGCAAAATCCAGACGTCCTCACTTGAACAAATCTAGATCGGTCAGTACCTCCCCCTTTCGCGATTGAATTTTGATGATTCGAGCCACTCAATGTGTTCAGAACGTGATTTTAAGGGTACCCGCGAGAAATCAGCAAAAAAAAAAGATCGGAAAAGGCTTCATCCGAACAGCTTTTTATTGAACAGCTCAATAAAAAACTGTTCGGATGAAGCCCTTCCCGATTATTTTTTTTGCTGATTTTTCGCAGGTACCTTTAAAATCACATTGAGTAGCTCAAATAATTGAAATTCGATCGAGACGCTATTTAACGGAGCTTTTAACGAAATCTGTTAGTCAGTCAGACGGAAGATGGCGTTTTGATTAACGGAAGATAATGTTAGGAGTAAAATTATTTTTTTTAAAAGGTTGGGAGTCTAATTGAAATTTAGAATAAGATTGGGGGGTATGTTGAAGTTTTTCCACCAAAGTGTTAGCGCTAATTTCGTGTCTTATCGAAACACGATGAGACAGATTTGGACCAACAAAGCCCTCCGCTACCTCCATCACAATCCTATCCGTGGAAAACCAACTCATTTCAACCTTACAATCTCAGTTGAACCACCGCCACCCCCATGGAATTCCTCCTCCCACCCCCAATCACCGTTTTACCTTCCATTTTCGCCTTCCTACTCTTCCTTTACTACTTCCACAGAAAAAGAACTACTACTCCTACCGCCAACAAAAGATCCCCACCGGAAGCCGGCGGAGCGTGGCCTTTAATAGGCCACCTCCGCCTATTATCCGGCCATGAACCGACCCACAAGGTGTTGGGAGCCTTAGCTGACAAACATGGACCGATATTCACAATCCGGCTCGGGGTCACCGAGCCCTTGTAGTGAGCGATTCAGAAATAGCTAAAGAGTGCTTTACCGGTTCAAACGACAAGGTTTTCTCAAACCGGCCAAAATCTATAGCTCTGGAGCACTTATCTTATAACTATGCCAATTTTGGGTTCAGCCCTTATGGGCCTTATTGGCGCGAGATGCGGAAGATTACAATGCTCGAGCTTTTGTCGAACCACCGGCTCAAGATGCTTAGCCACGTGCGTGAGTCGGAGGTGAAACAATCGGTGAAAAAAGCCTATGAGATTTGGGTCAAGAAGGGGAGTTGTTTGGTGGAGATCAAGAGATGGTTTGATGAGATAACCTTGAAGTTAACAGTTAGAATTATTGCAGGTTTGAAAATATTGCATATAAAGTACTACTTTTTTAAAAATTTTGATGACAGGATGTACAGGTTAGCTTACTACTAAATCCTAGTCCCAGGCCCGGGGATGCTGCCAAGCACTCCTGCTTGGCAGCAATATCGAGCGGCCAATCCAGCTGTTCATTTCAACAATCGACGGCTTGGATCTTAATTCGAGCAACGGGCGGTTTAGATTTTTATGAGTTCAGATTAGATCCGAGCCGTTCTTACCGAGATGGACAGTCGGATCGGCCGCTCGGCACCGCTGCCAAGCACACCCCTGCTTGGTAGCATCTGGAGAATTTATTTTAGGAAATAAATAGACTTTGAACGTTTCAATAACGGGTGAGTGATAAATTTGAGAGCTCTCAAACATTGGTTGACACTTTGTCCTCCTTCAATGATCAATTATAGCAAAATCTTTTGATTTTAGAACTTAATTTTTACAATAAATTATCAGAAAATTAGCTTGATTTAGTATAATTGGTAAGTGTTTGTTTAATCAGAAATCCTATGTGTACCGACCAAAGTGTAGGGAAACCGTACCGACCGCCGCGCGCGGCCGTCTCCGGCCACCGGACGGCCGATCCGAGCCGTCCAAAAATTTAAAAAAAAAAATTCGAGGGGCCCCTCGCGGGAATCAACGGCATCCGAGGTGTGTAAGGTGCTTGATCCGAGCACCATTTTTTCGTGCGAATATACATATATACACGAAAAAATGGTGCTCGGATCAAGCACCTTACACACCTCGGATGCCGTTGATTCCCGCGCAAAGGCCCCTCGATTTTTTTTTAAAAATTTTTTGGACGGCTCGGATCGGCCGTCCGGTGGCCGTCGGTACGGTTTCCCTACGGAAACCGTCGGTGCAGCTAGCACTACTCTTGTTTAATTGGCGATTTGATCTAGCTCTAACCAGCCAATATGAGATTGAGCTAATTTTAGCATCAATGGTTTGAAAATCAAGTACTATAGAATTAACCCCCTTATCGAAGTAGAACCTAACGTGGCTCCTATACAGTTTGGTGGGTGAACAAAATAGTATTCGATAAATCTAAGTGCTTAGTTACTGCAGGGAATGGAAGAAAAGAGGTGGATGAGAGTTATCGGAAGGCGTTTAGGGAGTTTTTTGAGCTCATGGGAGTCTTTACCGTGGCGGATGCTATTCCTTTTTTGAGGCGGTTGGATTTGGGTGGCTATGAGAATGAGATGAAGAAGACGGCGAAGAAATTGGATGATATGCTTCAGGGGTGGTTAGACGAGCACAAACGACGGAAAACCGATGAGACGGCGGAGGCGGTGGCGGTGGCGGAGGCGGAGAAAGACTTCATGGACGTGATGTTGGAAATTCTCGATGGTGGTACAAATGAGGCACTCAATTTTGATGCTGATACAATCAATAAGGCTACATGTCTGGTACGATAAGTCTCCTTTTTGAAATTTTTTAAGAAGTCCTTATTTGTGGGGGGAGAATCCTTTTCGTATTGGGAAATATAGTCAATATATAGTTTGCTTTTATCTGTTTATTTGAAGGATTACTCTCTCCGTCCTCATTTAACAGTCTCCTCTCCAACGAACAACCCTAGCTTTAGGGGGCATGCAACCAATTAACTCCATATTTAATGAGCCTTTGTAGGGTCTTACTTTAGGGGGCACCGACACCACAACCACAACCCTTACATGGGCCATGGCTTTGCTCCTCAACAATCCTCAGGCACTAAAGAATGCCCAAGAAGAGCTACAGATCCATATTGGTGAGCAAAGGCAGGTAGAAGAATCAGACATTAAAAACTTAGTCTACATCCAAGCCATTGTCAAGGAAACCCTACGTTTGTACCCACCGGCCCAACTCCTTCCCCCACGGGAAAACACAGAGAACTGCATCGTCGGCGGGCACCACATCCCTGCGGGCACTCGCCTATTTGTGAATCTGTGGAAAATTCATCGTGATCCGCAGGTATGGCCTGAACCACTGGAGTTCCGACCCGAAAGGTTTTTGACGACTCACAAGGATGTTGATTTGAAGGGGAAGCACTTTGACTTCATGCCATTTGGAAGTGGAAGGAGAGTGTGTCCTGCAATCTCCTTTGCGCTCCAGGTGGTGCACTTTACGCTTGCTAGTTTGCTACATGCGTTTGACATTACGACTCCAACTAATGAGCTTGTTGATACGACTGAGAGCTTTGGATTCACTAATGTGAAAGCAATGCCACTTCAAGTCCATCTCACTCCGCGCTTGCCTTCTGAACTTTATGGAGGATGGTGACCCGATTTACAAGTGTGCGTTCTATCAACTGTAGGGTTATCTATGAGTAGTCATGATATTTCCAACAAAATTGTTTAATAGTTTTGAAATGAACTTGTCTATGATAAAGTGTGGAGATATTAGCTGGCACTGAGATATATATATACACTTTTTATGGAATAAATTATTGTACCTGAAAGTATCTAATGTTGTTTATCTCACAGCCCCAATGTGCCCTTGGTCATTCTCAATTTTTATTTTTACCCAATAAAGATAAAATGCTAGACGAGATGTTGGAGCAGCTTCAAGATTTTTTCCTCAATCGCATCAGTATAAAATTCTTTCGGCTCAGTACTGAGTGTTAATCGCTCATGATACGATTTTGGTCTTGGCGAAGGAGCCAAAAAGCCATTCCAGCAGGAGGACGGTGCTACAGATGAGGAAGAGTCCAACAAGCCATGGATCCCTCAACTGTAGTTTGCTCTGTTCAATTATTTTGGTCTTTGAAGTCCATATGTTAAGACTAAGGGGTTGGCCTAGTGATTGTGACACTCTTTTACCAAGTAAAATGCTTGGGTTCACTACTACAATAAACCATAAAGATCACAGCTATTGGCCGTGATTATAAGTTTTTCATCACGCTCTTGCTACCGTAATGGATTTGGGTGTGATTGTGAGTCACTCTCTTTTATCACGGTTATATACAGTATTGAAAGAGAGAAACAATCACGGCCAAAAGGCATGATCATTTATCTTTTATCACTGTTATAAGCCGTGATTGTTTCTCTTGGGCGTGATCATTTTTCTTTTCTGGGTGTGATTGTATGTCACTTTAAATCACTGTCTATAACCGTGATTGAAAGTTCAAAATGATCACACCACCATAAACTAAGATAGAAAATCATTGCGCGTGATCTTTTCTTTATATCTACTGGACTATCTTTTCTTGTCATTGCCAAGTTTCGAACATACGCACCCTTAGTTGATTTCCTAAGCTCTTACCACTAAGCTAGCCAAGAACTTCTGTTACATTAGGAAAACAAAAATATTTATACTTACTTCCTAAAGTGAGAAAAAAAAAATTTCTCTTAAAACTTGCTGAATTTTTTGAAATGCAATTAACATAATATTAAAATATATAAAAATACATAAATAAACATTGTTTAAAAAAATTTAAAAATATGACAACAGATCTTTTGGCAATCAAAATTAATTGTTGGTCACCAAAAGATTTTTTTTATTTATTTATAAACTAACCATTTCACATGGATTTTGTGTTTATATTGAATTTCAATTTCAATGGTAGCTTCTCAATTGGATTTTAAACCTTTTCAGATAAGGCTAAGCCTTAATAATATAATTGTTTTTTATCTAATGTGTAAAACGTATACTTGGAAGACATCCGAAATAACTAAATTTCACTACTACAATAAACCATAAAGATCATGGCTTGCCCACGTGAAAATCGAGCACTTGTGGAACAATCCGTCCGTCGTCGAAGAAACAATCGGCACTGGTGGAACCCAATTGTGGGATTTGCCTCTTCTCTCTCTCTCTCTCTCTCTCTCTCTCTCTCTTTTTGGGCGTGAATATGAAGATGAAACGTAAAGATTTTTTGGGATGAGTATAATTAGGGCTTATTTTCTTACCTTTTGTAAAAAAGAAAAAAAAAGAACTTTTCAAAATTCTTAAACAACATCGTTTTTCTCACATAACTTTTCAAAGTCTGTCTAAATGAGTACCAGCCTGCCCAAGTGAAAATTCAGACTGCGCGCCTAAATAAGTAGGCTTTTTATCACACCGCAAAAGTGAGATCATTTATCTAACTTGTTTCCACGCTAATGTTTTTTATCATGCTACAAGGATGAGATCATTTTTCTTTTATCTCGCCACAAGAGCGAGATCTTTTATCTCATTCTTTTCCACTCTAAAATATTTTATCACGCCACAAGGGTGAGGTCTTTTCTCTTTTTTTATCACGCCACAATTGTGAGATCTTTTCTCTTTTATCTCGCCACAAGAGCGAGATCTTTTATTTAATTTTTTTTGCCCTAAAATCTTTTATCACGCCGCAAGGGTGAGGTTGGTTTTCTTTTATCTCGCCGCAAGAGCAAGGTCTTTTATTTTGCGCTAAAACTCACTTTTTATCTCAGTTTTGGATTTAAACTGAGATAAAAAATTTTAAGCACCACATTTTAGCACACTTTCACTTAAAACCGTAATCTTTGTGAATCTCCTTAGTGTGACGTATATCTATTATTGTAGCAGTGGTTCGAGTCTTATTGCTGTGAATTGCAACACCCTTTTCCTATCCCCTCCTATCGATTGACAAAAAAAAAAAAAAAAAGTCCATATGTTAGTCGTATTAGAGAACTCAAATTTTCATATATTCGGATTCAGCTTGTAATCAAGACTCAAATTCTGGTTGGTTATCGTTTGATCACCTATGAAATTCTTCTTATTAGTTAAAGTACTTGGAAAAATAATATTAAATTATTGTTTTAGGGTTTTTTTTTTTCCCTCCTCCCTTTTTGTAGTACTTTGCAAACAAGCAAAGTGTGAAGTTTTCTCCCCCTAATTTAGACCTCGTATTTTTTAATATTTTACTTTGGCTCATTGAATGTAGTTTTGGAATACTTTTTTGGGTCTCTTTAAAAAAAAAAAAATAGGACTCACCATATAACAAAAAAGTAAGAGAAAAAATCTAGCGATGGCGGGTATGTATAATTTTGGGATAAATATTTTTTTTACATATAATAATTATATTTTTTAAAATCTTTGTTGTGGCTGTTGCCACCACTTGTCTCCCCTAGTTGCATCCTTGCCAGTCAAGTGACGATAGTTACTGATATCCTATGGTGTACTTCCATAATTAATACTCCTACCGCCCAACAGGAAAATTATTCGTGTATGCAGAATAAGATCGCCCTTCAAGGAATACAAGTTCAAAAGCTCATTTGTTTTGGGAGATAAGAGGTACTAAAATTTTCAGAATGACCGTCTACTTAATTATTTGAAGAGCAAAGTCTACCAATGCCGAGTCTCATTCAATGTGATCACAGCTAGTACTAAAATTTGTTCAACTCAAAAGTTTGGTAATAAATAGACTATTCCGATGATTCTAATCCTCTAGGTAAGCTAGAGATACGCATTCGACATCGTATTCGCAAATTTTTTTTTTAGAACGGTCGCAGGGAGTGACATTGTGTATCCAAATCTATGGAGACACTCCGGGCCCAACAATTCCTCCATCAGGAGGACACTCATGTGACTTTTTTTTGAGCGGTCGTAGGGAGTGACATTGTGTATCTAAATCCATGGAGACACTCCGGGCCCAACAATTCCTCCATCACGAGGACACTCATGTGACTCAAACCCATGACTTTTTGACTCTAATGCCACTTGTCGAACCGCTTATCCACCATTTCTTCTACGACCAATTAGTGTTACAAAATACTTTAATTAAATCTTATATGGCATTTGATATCGCACCTACAAATATGTTTTTATTGCGATCACAGAGAATGGTATAGCCAAAGTCATGGGGCATCACAGGCCCAACATTCCCCCTCCCGAATTTGGATCATGGCATTAGCAGGGCCCTTTTCTTTGGAAGAGAGATAATGCCTTGTCTCCTTTAAGCGAGTACTCCAAAAAGTAAACACGATTGACTGATAAATGCAGCATTAATAATGGTACTAATTTACTCAAAGTTGTCAAATTCGTACCGTACCGGTGCGTAAACGGAACGCAAAGAGTCATGTTCCGTTCCGGTTGAAATACCGGCCTGTTCCGGCTAATACCGGGTGTACCGGACAATACCGGCCTGTTCCGGACATTTTCCGGTGTTCCGACCGGTACAAAATTACCCTCTCTCTCTCTCTCTCTTTTTTTTTTTTTACATTTTATTTATGTTTATACTTAAAATATGGTAGATATATATTAAATATATATATATAATATTAATTGTGGTAAATCCGGAACGGTACCGGGATACAGCCCGGTACCGATACGTACCATTCCAGTAATGAAAATGGTACGCTGGCCGGTACGGTATTGACAACTTTGAATTTACTAGCTTTAATTATTTGCTTACTACCCCAATAATATATATGGACCCCTGAATGAGGACAGCATTAACTATGAGCACATGCTGCTTGTGTGCCTGATAATAACAGTACACATGATCAGTTTTTTTTTCAACTTACATGCACATCAAATAGTTCTTTTTGTTATGTCAAAAGTAAGTCATTTATACCGAGACTAGAAAATTTACAAGAAATTACTTTCTTGTGGCTTAACTCCAAGCATTGTAACATGTTCAATTGTGAAAGCAAATCTATCAACCAACCGGAAGAGCTATACACAATCGTTTTTTCCTTGCCGGTCCGGTGTGTATTATCAACAATCATCAGTCATCCATGAAGAAATCTCGGCCATTCGATCAAGAAAATACATCATTTTCATGTACGTGGTACGTGGCACCAACAACCATATTTTTTACTTTTCAAAAATTTTTATTTAGTTTTTCGTCGTAATTTTTTAGGTTAATCGTCTCGACGAGACGAATCGAAAAAGTATAAAAATATAGACGGATGTTAAAAAAATTAAAATAAGACGTCACTTTAGATAAATAAGACAGTTGTTTGATATTTTCTTCGTGTTTAGTGAACTTTTTTTTGTCATAATTTTGTACTTTTTAGACTCTTATATCTCCTCCAGGCGGATGATTATCTAAAGTTTAATGCATTTGAAAATTCTATCAAACGGTATCCAATGACCATAACTTCCAAGTCGTTGATATTCTCCTCACGCTTTAAAAGACCATAACTTTCGAGTCGTTGATATTCTTCTCGCGCTTTAAAAGGTAAACGATTTCGATATTGTACGTTTGGTAAAAGCCCACAAATGGCCTAATTAGAACGGACGGGAAGGGAGACGGGACGGGAGCTCAGTCCCTTTCAAAAAGGCTGGTTTACCCGTGTTTTTGAAGGCGATATCTCAGCTAGCTCCACATGGTCATGACAGCTCTCCCATCGCACCAGGTTGTATAATTGTACTACAATTTATGTTTCATTTGTTTAGCATTTTGAATCAATATGCAACCAAATTCAACCAAACTCGAAAGAAGCCTCGAAATGTATTCTAACTTGAATTCTACTATTTTTTTGTGGAGCACCTCAGAAAAGTCGACACATCACATGTCTGACCCGTCTGTCCCATTCTTTTTGGCCGTTGATCCTGCAAATGAATAGCTGAGATGGACAGTGTTGAAACGACGTATTTCAAAGAAAAGAGTTGAAACGACATTGTTTCAAAGCAAAGAGGTCGGCTCATCTCAAATGTTGATTTGCGAGATCAATGGTCGAAAGGTATGGGACAGACAGGTCAGACAAGGGGAGTCGGACAGGTGATCTCAAGCGACGCCTACAAGCTACAATTGACCTGTTGAAATTATATGCTAACTTCCATTAATTGAAGCTTGATCCCTGATAATTGGCCAACCTGGATGATTAACGCCATGGTCCCCTCAAAACGAATTAAAGACTTAACCACAGTTAACCAACAGCCCCTTTTCTTTTTTCTTTTTTATATTGTACTCTCTCCGTCCCTTTTTAAGTGTCTCACTTCGTAATTCCAACTTATTAAGAAAATATCATCATTACACCTTTCACATCAACTTTTACCTCCACTTTCCCTACTTACCCTCTATAAAAACATCATCATTACACTTTTACTCACTAACTTTTCAAAATGGAATCTACTTTTAGGGGCAAAATGAGAAATGTACCCACTTTTACCCACTAACTTTACAAAATGGACACTTATTAAGGAACAGCCTAAAATGAAATACTGGACATTAAAAAGGGGACGGAGGGAGTATAAATTACTATTAGTAAGGGGTTAGCAAGGAAATTAGTTAGTTACTCCCCCATCTCATTTTGTTTGTCCATTATTTTATTTGTCGCTTTTGTGTCTATTACTTATATCTTTCAATCTAAAATATTTTTCAAGTTTCGATAATTTTGTATTATAGAATAAATTGAAATCTATCAACTAAGATTTATATTGTATATTTTTAAAAATTTATATTAAGAAATATACGCAATAAACACAAAAGAAACAAAAAGATTAATGAACAAAAAAATGGGACGGAGAAAGTAAGTTCACTGAAAGTCCAGAAGTTATCCATAGTCCTAAGCCTAAAATATCTCTAACGAGTTTCGAATCCTGGCCTCCTTTGTGAAAAAATGGTGAGATTTAGTGAGAGAGAAAAAAAGACCCAATCAAAATATTTTATTCTCTCAATTTCTCATCAAAACATTTAATCCGAATAAGTGATTTTACTAGAAATGAGAACTCTTTTTTTTTTTTTTTTCTCATGAAAAAAAATAAACAGCCAATTCTTCCCGCAATATAAACTGGCTAAACAGCCATTCTTAAAGCTTTTCAGTACGCGTACATTCCGTCATTCCCCGGCCGCCGGAAATCTTTCTAACCCACTTTCCCGCCAAAATAATTCAGGACGCATGAGCCTGCGAGCCGCCTCTAACGTGATCGTCGCCGTGAAGGCGGAGAAGGTGATCTCGAAGGCTGCCTTGGCTTGGGCTCTGTCCCACGTCGTTCACCCCGGCGATTCCGTTACGCTCCTCGCCGTCATTTCCGGCCACAAAACCGATGGTAAGTAATTTGGCTTTGACCTAACTTCAAAATTCTCTCTGTCATTCATGTTTTGAGTTGTGTTGGAATTGAGGCGTTTGTGTTCTGACTTCTGAGTCACCGAATGCGCGTGCATTGCCATGAATGAGAGCGGGTAAGAGAACGTGAAAGCGCCTTTCGGAAACATTTTAAATTACTAAAATTCGTGGTCATGGTCGTGGTCGCAGTGGTTCTACCAGCGACGGATTAGGATGGTTCATGATGTTATGATTTTTTCCTTCTTTTTCTTTTTTCTTTTTCAATTGGAATTCTGTTTTTTGAACAACTTTTTCTATTGAATTTCAATCGAAGCTTATTGAGAAGTGTGTGTTTATTTCTCGGAAAGATTTGTCTGGTTTGGTTATCGTTTTGGGAAAAAAAACTACTAAATTTCGTGAAAGCCAAAATTGAGAGGCAAGAGCGTAGAGCATTGAGAGCAGGTAGGATGAGATCATTGTGGAACGGAGAGTCGAAGATTATGTGGCCTAACTTGTGTTCATTGTATGTTGGTTGCAGGTAGGATGAGATCACTGTGGAACTTCCCCAGACTGACCGGAGATTGTAGGACCGGTGACTGGGAAAAGTTACCGGAGCGGATATCTCATCAGATCTCTCAGTCATGTTCACAGATGAAACTGAAACTTCACGATCAAATCGAGGTGACTCTACTTAAATTCCCCAATTTCGCTTGCTTTACGTTGTAGGGCCAGCTCACACGCGCCTCTATTATTTCTTAGGGCCAATTCCACCCTTCACTAGTGGCGTCCAATTAGTGCCGGGAGTCCGGGACAAGTTCGTTTGAGTGGCCATACTGGTCTATTAGAGTCAATAACATTTTGAAACTGAGATCTAGAAAGGAGCAAACCCTAAGATTGCTATCTGGCAAATGCTTGATAACTCAATTTTTGAAAGCCTTAGAGCATCTCCAACCAAGCTTCAAAACTTCATTTGAATTCCTAAAAATGAACCATTTATACTTCATATAATGAAGAACCTTCTTCATTTTATACCCCACTTTAAAATGGTATTGTAGATTGTATTGTAATTTATTTATCATAAAATTAGTATAATTAGAAAGGGATTCACAATGCCTTTAAAATGAGACCAGTCATCAACTTATCTAACAAATTTGTTTAAAATCACAACTTTAAAATTTGGAGGAAAAGTGGAGGTTTTTGGAGAGAAATGGATGAAATTTTGAAGAAATGAAGAATGGTGATTGGAGTTAATGTAAATAATTGTACTTTGCAAAATCACTTTTGTAATTAAATATACTTTTTTTGGTTCTTCAAAATGAATTTTTTTGAAGAATTGAGTTGGAGCTGCTCTTAAGAGGTCAAACAATAAAATACTTTGGGTATCTGCTCACTCAATTGCGTCTTTGGAGAATCTCTTATTCTGGATTGGGGTTCTGGCACAGTGGCATTCGATTGAGTTGTTGAGGTTTGGAAGATTCTGAGCCTGTTAATTCCTTGGGAAAGTGTAATTTATTTCAGATTTGGAGGTACCATGTGCCTGGAAATGTTTAAATTAGATTGGCATGACCTCGGGAATTCTATGATCTTTATATAATTGCATTATCCTTCATAGTCACCATTCAGTACAACCCTGATGCTCCACAGTCCACATTAGCCTCGAGCGGTAAATTATGCATAGTGCACGGTTGCTGTTGGGGAAACAAATATATTTGTACGCAACAAAGAGATTTATTTCTACTGTAGTAACTATCAACACCGATGCACCACACTCTAAGTCCCCGTTTCTTTGAGCAGAAATGAGCATGGACTATATATTCCAAGCGACTACTATCAAATTTCTGTGGTCCGATGAGTTTACCCTCAGATATATTATCCGACAAACTTCTCTCTGCCGGACTTCTCCATGCCTTCATAACTTCTGACCAGAACAAACTGCAAGAAATTTTAACAAGTCTTCTCTTTGCTTACCAAATAATAGATTGATAGTTGTAACTTGTAACTGCCTGATCGCCCTGCCTTCATAACTGTTTGTTGACTTTAGGTTACAATACAGATTAAGGTGGTATCAGGTACACCAACTGGAGGTGTTGCTGCAGAGGCAAAGTATCATGCAGCCAGCTGGGTCATACTGGACAAGTAATTAAACATAAATGTATTATTTCTCATTTTCTTACCTATCAATTGGATTGTTTGGTGTCAAAATTACTACTTTTTCCATGATTCTTTAGTTTTTCTCCGTCATGGAATCCTCCTTATAGGGAAGGGTACCAAACTGGCTAAATGGGTATGGACACATCCTGTTATGCATTATACTGTTATATTAGGCAGTCTGTGTGTGAATAGAAATCTATGCAGTTGTTTCGCTATCTCCAATGACATGAGATAGGTTTAAAATAAGTCTTGAATTCTTGTATGCAACTTGTATTTGAGACTCATGTGTAGTTCGGTATTTTCATTTATAACCATGACGCATATGAGTGCTCAATTCAGGTCTTAAGTTTCAATGGGAGCATCTTGCCTTGCAATGATTTCAAGGTGTTTCAGTAGTTATTAAATATAAGTGACAAAGAGGTAGCAAGACGGTCATCAAAATTATGGTGGCCAAATCCACTTGAATTATCAACCAAATTGGGTTTCCGGTAGGTCTCAATACCACACTGGGTGAACCAGTGTACTAAATTCTCACTATATTGACTCAATACTATTGAGTATAAAATATGTTTTCATCTAAGTAGGTGATAACATTGTCTCTATGGGTGACCAAACAAGAAACAAGAACAGTTCAGCAAATTGGATTTCTTTGGAGCCCTTACTGGACGGGGCAGTTAGTTGGGACTTTGTTTTCCAACCCAATAGTTATGTCAAGGTTTCTGTCACTCTGAACCAACCAGACTCGTTGGGATAGAGTTTCAACTGAGTCTACTTTCAATGTTGATACCTGAAGTTCTATCCAAGTTTTATACATGATTCATTTGCATAGGCATAATGGCTCAATTAGGAAGTCGTACATTGGTAAGTCCTATTATTTTTCAGGTTGCTGCAATTTTATGTAGCATCCAGTGATTAGGCAATTGATGAAAATGTTTGTGGAGATATGGTTTTCCAGCTTTTTGTGTGCTCCCATAGTCACAAATTAACAGAGCATGATTTTACTTGTATTTGGGTTGAAATCTTCATAAAAATATGTCTTCATCTCTTTTTGATTGTAGTAAAAAAAAATTTGAACTCATTTCTCATGCATGTTGTAAAAACATTAAGGAATAGACCAAACACCAACATCGGTTTTTGTTCTTCCTAAACAGAAATTTGAAGCAGGAGCAAAAGCATTGCCTGGAAGAACTTCACTGCAGCATTGTGGTAATGAAACGCTCCCAGCCAAAAATCCTTAGGCTAAATCTAGGACCCTCAGATGAACTCCAAACCCCCTTCTTTTCTGCTGCTTCTTCGCCTGGTTCTGATTTTAGAGAGATACACAGACACAAGATGAGGCATTCCACTCCTGTGAGCAGCCCTGAAGAACCAAGTATTTCCTACGCAAGAACAACACAAGAATATTCGTTATCCAGTCCAGACACAAAGGAATCTCCTTTTATTGTCTATGAACGAAATCCACTTTTTGAAGGACCAAAGATGGGTATGAAGAGTCCAAGTAATATACGTAACGGCTTCAATGACCAGCTAAAAGGACTAAATGCGGACGGGGAAATGGTAGTTACTCTCTCAACAAGACCAAAATCATCTACAGATAAAAGTGATACCAGTGTGTTCTGGATTCCCCAAAATCACTCTGTTACTGAGAAAGCCCCACCTAGCAGAAACTACAGAAATACCCTCAAGACCAAATCTCCCACTCCCAGAACTGAATTTGATACCATTGTGCAGTTTAATAAGAAAGCGTACAATTTTGACTCAACCATCAGACAGGCAGTCTCTTTAGGCAGAACTTCCTCTATAGCTCCTCATTTATGTTCATTTTGTCAACACAAGGCACCTGTTTTTGGAAAACCGCCACAACGATTTGATTATAAACTCCTCAAGGAAGCTACTGATGGGTTCTCAGATTTAAATTTCTTGGCAGAAGGTGGGTTTGGAACAGTTCATAGAGGGGTCTTGAGGGATGGTCAGGTGGTTGCAGTGAAGCAGTTGAAGTCGACTGGTTCAAAGGGAGATACTGATTTCTGCAGGGAAGTGAGGGTTCTGAGCTGTGCACAACATAGGAATGTTGTGTTACTTATTGGGTTTTGTGTCGAGGGAAAAATCAGACTTTTAGTTTACGAGTACGTATGCAATGGCTCCTTGGACTTCCATTTACACGGTATAGTTTAATTCCTTCCATTTTCTGTCCGCCTGCATTTACGCACCTCATCCCTCAGCACATACTCTGATTTTTATTGCACGTAGGTCAATGTTTGTTTGTTTAATACGATAATATTCAATTGACTAGCTGTGCCCTCAGTGCATGCATCATCTGATCACAACACATTGTTTATGCATGATAGGGAACAAGGGAACAACTATAGATTGGCACTCACGCCAAAAGATAGCTGTTGGAACGGCAAGAGGGTTAAGATACCTTCATGAAGATTGTAGAGTGGGCCGTGTCGTTCATAGAAATATGCAGCCTAGAAACATCCTCCTAACTCATGATTATGAGCCTCTGGTACTTCTTCTTCTTTTTTCTGAACAAAACTGAAATCGTTAATATCTACAGTGTGCTGCACTAGGAGTAGAAATTGTTCAACTTCAAACTGCACCGATGCAACCCATGGACTTCTAATGTGGTGCCACGGCTACTACTCATCTTCACATACTATTTTTGGTTTTGAAGTTCATGTCTTGCCAACTTAGCTTCACTGGTCTTATTACGTGGCTTATCTATTTAGATTGCTGATTTTTGGCTTGCAAGATTGCCCACAGAATGCGATATATCCGATGAGCAAGTTGTTGGAACTTCAAGGTAATTGTCACATGTGTCCTTCAAAAAATATACCCAATATTGTATCCTTCTCTCAGTTGTGAACAACTCTGGAAGGCAGTGAAACTTGATTCTTACTTAGTTTTTGCTTAAAAAAACAGTGCGGTTTCACCTCTTTCAACATGATGCGTTTTGTGTATTATTGCCTTCACTTTTTGGTTACAAAAACAGTGCGGTTTCACCTCTTTCACGTGATGCATTTTGTATATTATTGCCTTCACTTTTTGTTTTCCTTAGTGCTATTCAATCATGCAACTCTGTAATGTAAAGTTCAAAATCTGGGATCCAAAGATTATGGCAATGTGATTATTGCCGATTCTCTGTCAGGTATCTTGCACCGGAGTACTTTAGTGATGGAAAGATTACAGAAAAAGTTGATGTATATGCATTTGGACTGGTATTATTAGAGCTGATTACAGGTCAAAGAACCATAGACTTCCAATGTTATGAGGGACAGCAAATGGTTCATGGAAATTTTCACTCCTTGACTGCACAACCTGGCCATATGTTTGTAAAAAAATACCAACTCAATGACTTGCCAACGGAGGTTCAGGCGATGAGTCATGCTGCCTTCTTGTGTCTAAACCCTGATCCTGAATCACGACCCCCTGTGTCAAAGGTTTCTACCTCCCTCTGTGATCTAATAATTAGATAGAACATTTCTTCAAGTAATAGCTTTTTCTTGCTGACTCTTTTCAATGGTTTGTGATTGCTTCACTTCCTTTGATCGAGAGGTTGATTGCACAAAATGAACCACTTATTTTTGTATTTACTAGGTCCTAAGAATACTAGAAGCAGGAGATGGAGTCGTACCTCTGGGCTTGGACTTGAACTCTGTGGGTAGTAGAAGTGGATATATGCAGGGCCTAAATTCAAACATACGACTTGAATCAACAAACAGGCATTCTCGCAGTCTTTCTCATTCTTAATAATACTCAATTGGCTTGGAACTTTATCTGGTGAGTTGCCTGGATCTATTTGTACTTGTTATTTTTTGCTGCTCTTTCTCATCACTTAACTGTTTCTTTTTTCCAAGTTTATACCATCGTGGTTATTGTCCACAGTCAGTCATTCTTTGGGAACTCAAGTTTGCTGCCTTCAATACAATTCAAATGTTGTTTCACTTCCTTGTACTGTTTCAAAGCTTTGCCTATTAATGTTCTGTCCAATCGATGATAGTTTTCGCCTATGATGCACGGACACGGATACGGACACCGATACGGACACGGGGACACAGGAATTCTAAAAAAATTGGGACACAGACACGGCGGAGGACACGCCATGTGTATTTTATTTATTTATATAAATAAATAAATAATTTTAGTTTGACACCCAGAAATTTTGAAAAAATTACAATTTGGCCCCAATTTTTTTAAAAATTACAGTTTGACCTCCAAATTTTTAAAAATTACAATTTGGCCTCCAATTTTTTTTTGGAAAATTACAGTTCGGCCCCTACTGTGTCCCCATCTGTGTCCCCCCGTGTTTCCAGCCGTGTCCCCGTAAAAAATTTAAACCATATGTGTCTCCGTGTCTGATGCTACGATACTTCGACCTTTAGAGGTGTCGGTGCTTCATAGGTTTTTGCTGATCCTAGACTCCTCGTTACAGACAGTAAAAAAAAAAAAATTTCTTTTGGGAAAACGAATATTCAAGCTGCCATAAGAAAGGCTTTGAGATAATCGTATATAGTTGTAGCCTTGCAAGTGTGAGTTGCTACGACACTTGGTTTATAGGAAAAGATAAGATTTGCATGACAACCCTAACTGTTAGTTTTTAGAAAGTAGTAAGTACTTGGAAATGAACCATGCAAAGAAAAGGGAAAGAAAGAGTGAAAATTCAAAACTACTGTAGGGAATTCATGGGCTGATGTGCCTCATAGTAGTCGAAGATTTCTCATTTCCAAGTAGTCTGCTCTGCAATTGCACACATAGTAATGGTATTCTCATTTGTCGAATAATGCAAAAGAACAAACAGTTTGACTCATCCTGATTAAGTCATTTCACTACATAATAACTTGTAGAACATTTTTCTTGACTTGTTTGTCAATTTCCTAGTTGATAACTCCTGAATCACGAAATGTTACAATGCAGAATAATTTCTTGTCACTGGGATTGCGTAACCTTTGAAACCTCCGCCTAGCTAGTTTTGACTTCCTATCCGAGTAGTCCTATTATACTATCAAACCAGACAAACTAGTACAGAATTCCAAAGTTTGTAGAGCCAATATAGATAAATGCACTGACATGAACGACATGTTTCTGTTATCGTGGTTCGAGTATCAGTTTCGAGATCTAAAATCCTCAACAAAAGACAGCCTGGGTTTGATTTAAAATGGAGGCGCAAAATGAATGGCACCCATATGGTGAGGCTAGTGCCTCCTGACCCGGGAAATTCCCCAGGAGCAAAAGAATGGGGGAATGTTAGAAAACACATTCACAAACTGCAACAAATGAAAAACTGTTTTTTAGGATACATTAGCTATGTTTGTAAGGGGGAAAAAAATCTCAATCTGTTTCAATGCCCTCTCCAATAATCCAATAATCATGCATGTCCACAACAATACAGAACAACAATCCTCCTGTTCTTCAATACGACGTGTTGCCATACGAGAATCATCACAAGTTCTTCATTAAGGTTACACGTGTCACTCACCGTATCGGAAGTTCTGGCCCGGCCCCGCCAGCTTGATCAGTACTTTGCTGATGGAATAGAATCCCACGAAACGTTCCCCTCCGAGGAAGTACTGTAGTGTTGCTGCATCATGGCCATCTGATGCAGATCAGGCGCCAGTTCCGACACGCTCCACACCTTCACAGACTTGTCGAGGCTCCCACTGTACACCACCCATTTTTGATCCCCAGCCGTCGATTCCCGGTCCTCCTCCACGGCAAGACACTTGACGGGCCCGGTATGGCCCGTCAAGACGGACAGACATGTGTGGACCATCCCCTCCCTCCTCCACACGCATATGGTCTTGTCCGCCGACCCGCTGAACACCAGATTACCTGCAGCCGCGAGGCACAGAACCGCCAGCTTGTGCCCCTTGAGTGTCCCACCGTGGCACAGCTCCTTCTCCCTTTCCCAGAAATTCACCAGCCCGTCCGACGACCCGCAGTAGACCACCGAACCCGACCCGCTTACGGCCAAAGACGTAACCGCACACTCTTGTTTCAACAGCGTGTCTATCAGTGTGTGTTTCGTCACCTTCCCTGCAATCTCTCTCGTCCAAACCTTGACGGTCCCGTCAGCGGATCCAGTGAAGACCATTCCGTTAACGGTGGCCACGACTGAGTTAACGGCATCGTCGTGGGCCTTAACGGACTCGAGACACTTCGAGTTTTCCATCCTCCAGACCTTAAATGTTCTGTCCCAAGAAGCCGAATACAAAAGGCCCGCTTGTTGATCCATGCTCAAGCTGGAAATCGCATCGATGTGCTTAATCCAGATAGCAGTCCGCTTCCTCTTAACTTCCACGTAGTTCCTCGGCTTGATTGAGCATTTGAATATGTCCATGAAAGTGGGCAATGTCCCGGCCCGCTTGTGAACGTTCGGGTTCTTCGGGTGGATCTTCCACACCCGGACCTTCCCGTCCTGATGACCCGTGAAAATCTTCTCCCCCGAGATGATAATAGCCTTCACCAACCCGCTGTTGGATTTGAACGCGGAGAACTCCTTCATGTTCTTCCAGACCCGGATGTTCTTGCTGTCGGACCCGGTGTAGAGGAGGTCGCGAAAGGCCGCGAGAGAGTAAATGTGGCCTTCTTCGCGAACGAGGGAGGAGATGAGGCCGTTTTGCGGGAGGTTTTGAGGTGGGTTCTCGTCAAAGTGCTGGGACCATGGTGATTTGTTGAAGGGAGTGGTTTGGTTCCAGGGAGACATCATCATGGGGGACCCCTCTCCGCTCATCCGGCTCGGGTCAAAGGCGGAGAAGCTGCTGTTCCGGGCGGCATAGTCCTCGTCAGTGACGGTCGATGAGGAAAGGTTCGGGTCGGAGTGCATCATGTTGTGGGACATTGAAGGTAAGCTTTTCCTCTCACTGTACATGGATGTTTCAGGTAGTTACGTTCACCAAAATCCTATGTATTCTTTGAAGGAAACGAACAGAAAGGATTGCCGAAAGGTTGCAGATATGATGAGAGAGAGAGAGAGAGAAGGATTTTGGAAGGAGAATATAAAAAGTGTAAAGGGCGGGAGAGGAGAGAGAGAAGAGTAAGTTATAAACGGAGAGGAACGGTTAAGGGAGATATGGGGCAATGGGATGAGGACACGTGTTGGGACAAAACGTTAGTCTTACGTGTGGACAATTTTGTGGGGGAGAGAGAAAATTAGGGACCGACGTTGGTGTTGGTTTTGTTTTTTGTTTTTTTTGTTTGTTAGAAAAGGATTGGTGGTGAGACATGCACGGCGGCTGGTTTGTGCACTATTATAAGAATCTATTATGGGAAACTTTTCGAGCTCTAAAATATGGAAAATTACTGCTGGCTTCTCCAGAGCACCGCCACGTGATATTACATGCGTGGGCATTTTTTGCCATACATTTGTGTGGATTTCGTTACGGAGCTTATGGTGGAAAAGGCTCATGGAGCAGCGCCATGTGACGTAGCAAAAGCACTGCGTAATCACTCTTGAAATATGGGTAGGAGGATAAAATGTGCCAAAAGGTACATAATTTTTGTTTGTGTTTTTAGAACAGACCCCAATGGTCTATAATTTGATTACACTATTGTCTTTTAAACCTACAACCTGTGGGCGAAATTAAATCACCTTTTATTTAAACCATAGGTGCAATGAACATTGAATTTGTATGGACAGAGGCATGGATCTTGAACTTAAACTAGCCAGGAATCAGGATACCTCGTGTCCCAATCCAATAGCGTATTTAATTTTAAATTTTTGTATACCAGCGAAAATCAGGATTGTTAGAATAATTAGATAACATTGGAGGAGAAATTGAACACATGACCTCCTTTCTTCTCACGCTTATGTGCACCCTTTGATACAGTTGGACCAGGGGCCTCTTGGCCAATCTGATTGTGTTATTTTCAAACTTGTCATGGTAATTTCTTTTTTTCTTTTATAACACGGCATCCGACCTAATTGATCGACTAATTCTAGGAATCAATCTACCGCCCAAGGATGGATCGAGGGCGGATGGGACCGTACGACTTCCCTACCCATATTTCAAATTTGTGGTAGAAATATGGTACTCTTTTTACAAAAACTTTAAAATTATGTAGGTTTGCCCGTCTAATACTGTCTTGAACAATCCAACACTCGCCAAAGCAAGAGCTTTTTAAAAAAAGTGATGTTAGTTGTAGCCATAATTTTACTTTTTGTACTATGATTTTGTTTTTAGAATAGATAACAATGCACAAAACTATATGCAGCTACAACTATAGAAGATGACCATAATAGTAGTTGACTAGATTGTTGAAAATATAATATGTAACACTCTTTCTCGTAGTATTTTTACAATTTATATTGGTAAAAGTAATACACCTTTTATATGTTATTTTCTAAAACAAAATGCACCCATCCAATCTTGAAATTTTGTGTCTATCCCTGCTATCATCACTAGAGAGAGGTCTAATTAAAGTCGAGAAACCTTTACAAAGTGGCCAAACATAAGTAGAAGGAACATAAAAAGGTCAATATTGAAATTCTGCGTCCGTCCATGTTATTATCACTAGAGAGAGGTCTAATTAAAGTAGAGAAACCCTTATAAAATGGCCAAACACAAGCAGAAAGGAACATAAAAAGGTTGATAAATTCACATGTAAAGGTAAAAAAATAAAATAAAGTTTGGTTATAACTTTATAAATAAGGGGGAGTGAAAAATAAGGAGCGTGTTTATTTACTTAAGTTTAAACACATTTGAATAACACAGTAATAGATTGTACTTCTCTTCATTGTGGTCTGAGCCAATCAAAGCAGCCAATATATTCACATTTATACGCACGTGCATATGCTTGCCGAGTGAGAGTATGACAACAAATAAGAGGTTCGGTTCTTTTAAGCTCACAGGTTCAATTCTCACCGCCAATAAAAAAAATCTTTAGGTCCATCGGAAATTCATTTGTTCATTAATTTTAAGGTCCTGAAATTATACGGGTTGTTGGTAAATTGGTCAAACAATTGGTTTTTAAAAAGAAAAGCATCCACTATGCTTCAAGGATGAACAATCTTAACGACCTAACGAACTGCCCATGCGGGCGACCGACACGTAGCGGAGCGACCGTTGTGGCAGCTAACATCAAGACAGACAAGTATATGTGTAGCTCCATGACAAGTTTTTGGGTGCAAATAAGATATAGGACACGTGGTATCCGATTGCACATTTGAACCGTCCAAAACCCTATAGGAGACGAGGTACCGTCCGCGCATTTGAGCCGTCCAAATGTATTTTGGACGGTCATGATTTTAGAGAGAGAGAGAGAGAGAGAGAGGAGAGAGAGTGTTCGGCTGGGGGGAGAGAGAGAAAGTGTGTTCGGATCTGGGCCGTCCAAAATACGTGTGGACGCCAGATACACACTGGGTACCATCACGTTGTACCCAATTTGCACCCAAAAGCTTCTCGCAACTCCACAACTGGTATACTGCCACGTCAACGAAGGTCTTTTGGCCTTTGCTAACGTAATGGCTATGTAAAAGCACAAACATTAAACAAACCATATCCCCTTATCGGAGCTAATTATAGGAAGTCTTTTTCTTTTTCCCATCAAAAGATTTAAAGAAATCATTGGAAAAGGCTTTCAATTTATCCCCGCAACTTTAGGCAGATGCATGAAGTCGTACCCTCCAAACCTCGTGAAGGCTAAACATTTCAAGCTTTGGAGTCACGGGAGAGTTTGTTTAGTCTTTAATTTTAGAACCTCAGAATTAGTCAAGATGCACGCAGACTGACCCGGATAATTGACTATTAAAAAAAAAAAAACACTTAAGGTAAATGCATCGTTGTTTTTGTTGGGTGAAAAAGCATTTTGTTGAATGACATCGAATCTGTAGCTCCAAGTTTGGACAAACTATAAGGTATCCCGTATAAATTTTTATGTATGGAGTATTTAACAAATACTAGTACTTTGGCCCACTAGAGGTATTAAAAAATGTTTGGCAAAAAAAAAAAAAAAAAAAGGTATTAAAAAATAGACACAATTGCCCCTCTTCACGACCGATAATCTTACCTTTTCTTGGAAACGGCAACAGATTTATTACTAAAAAAATCTTGACAAAAGATACATCAATGGATCAAGCCCAAAACACCTAAATGAGCAAAGCTTATACAAAGAATGGGCCAAGCCCAGCCCAAGAAGCCCAAACCAAACCCTAAACCATTTCAACATCAGTCACCGCCACCACCAAATCGTCTACCACCTCACCGAGCAGCCAAACCACCCCCATCAGAACCCACCTGCTTGGACCACGTACATACCACCACCAGGCAACGAACCAGCAACCCGCATTGCCGCCGAACACAAGATACCAAACCCCAATAACGACCGCGGAAGAACCGCCACTTCGGTCCTCACAGACGACCGATAATCTTACCTTGACTAACTTTGAAAAAGTTTTTGATGGAATTCTGCGTCCACCATTGTCTATGAGACTTTGTGTATCAAATATGGGTAATGTTCATCAGTTAATGGACTTCCCTCATTCTACAGAATTCTAGAAGCTGTAATTCATGTTTTTTTTTTTTTGTTTGGTAAGAAACTGTGTTTCATGTTTTCTTACCTATCTTCCTCCAAATGGAAAAACACACACAAACAGTGTTTCCTTATCATGTCGACAAGATCCATATGCTATAACCATGATCAAATCCTTAAGATAAGCTTACCACATTGTGACAGTGATTCAAATATCACCTACTTTTTTTTCTTGACGGTTCCAGGAGTCTGGGCCAATTTACACAAATCTCAACTAATTCTCACTCCGATCCAGTCAAAGGCAGACTATCCACGCTTGGACTAAGAAGCTCACAAGAAATCACTTGCTTGAGGCCTAACCACTGGGCCCAAGAACTCAGTGAAAGTTGCTTACAATGTTTAAGGAAGCACAGGTAATATTTGAGAATTAGGGAAAATGACGGCCCATGACGTGTTTTGATAATTAATACCCGCCAAGGACATGCTGAGAACATTTGAGTACATTTGTTAATGCTGAAAATGTCCTTGGAGGGTATTAATTATCAAACACGTCCTTGGCCGTCATTTTCCCTTTGAATTAAGTGTTAGTAAAATACGTCAATAGCAAGAAAAAACAAAGTTAAATTTAGTCTAAATTCCAGATCACTTTAATTTCATTTGTTTTTAATTTGGGGGATTTGCTCCCGCTCTCTCATAAGGTCTCAAGATTGAGACCCCTCATGTATTATCAACTCCTATGGAGTTGGTTCATAGGAAGTTGTGCTCGGACTTTAATTGGTCTTTCTGCAAATGAGCGGTGGAATTGGGCTTTCAGAATTAGTCAATGTGCGCATAAACTGGTTCAGACACCCGAAATTAAGCTCATTTAAGGTGGTAGAAGCGTACATTAATTAGATGGTTGGGTATGGCTGCACAAGGGCACCATTCATGCTACATCAGTCCTGGACATAATCCCACAACTTTTTCTTTAGGATTGCCTTATTAAGGTAGTGATAGTAGTTAAAGAAAGAATGCTAATGAAAATTATTGGTTGGGTCAATCAGCCACCCAAGAAAATCAGCCACATAAGGAGGACAAGGGGACAAAGGTGGCTGAGAAATTATTCCTCGGGAAAAAGGGCTTGACCTCGGGCGAATCATGGACCAGATTGGTTTGGTACGGGAGTGAACAAATGACATAATCAATTGAGACGAATTAGAGGACTGTTCGGTTCGGTTTTGAACCACGGTATATTTCCAATCGAGAAATCACGTTCGCAAACTACAGTATATAACAACACAAAAAACACTACGAAACAATACTATTTCTGAAATAGTGTATATGCACACTTATAAGTTTTGATTGCAGTAATTTACTTCAAAGATTAGGCCCCAGCCCACAAATATATCCCGGCTGGGAATGGGCTTGTTTCTTGGGCCCGTGGCCTACCTGAAACTTATTTCCTGCACTATTTTCACATGGGTTTTCTTTTCTTTTCTTTTTTCTTTTCTTTTTTATTTCATGTGCATTTAATCTTAAGTTTATTTTTTGCTCCATAATTCTGGAAGGTTTTTTTCTTTCCTTTATCCAAATTTTTTTCATATTTTTCAGTTTTGTGTAATTTTTTCTGAATTATTGGTTTTTCTCGACAAGAAGAATCTAATAAGTAAAAAATTATGTTCAAACATCACTCTTTTTGAATAAAAAAGAAATCCAAAAATTAGCCTATTTTGACTAATTTTTTTATTTATTTAAAAATAGTATTTTCAACATAATGTTTTACTTTTTTAGATCCCTCTTTTAGAAACGAATTAATAATTTTAAAGCAAAGTTAACAAATGTAAAAAATTAATTCAAACAAATAAGTTAGCCAAACAACTAAATTATTATTTTTTTTGTATGCCAATTTTTATTTTCATTTATTTTGATAAACATTCGCAAAGGGTGAAAATTTCATGCTCCTAAAATATCATCTTATTTTTTTGTTATTTCAAAAACATTTTTTTAATCAAAATGGTCTCGTGCAATCAAGGCCTTTTTAGCATTTGAAGGAATCTATTTTTCCGTAGTATTTGACTATTTGTAATCATTATATTCCTTCCTCAAATGAAAGAATTCATATTACTTACCTTATTCCACCCAACTTTAGAAAGCATTAGATTCGACAATACAATTTTCTTTTTTTTTTTTTGGGCAATATTATTGTTGGGGGAGTAAAAAAAGTAGACCCTTTCAAAAGAACCCTAGACCGACAGGACACCGAATTAGCCTAGAAAAATCAGTGGTGGTGCACTCTCTGCTTTTTGCTCTGTTCCAAAGTGCCACACACCTGCTTCGTACCCCAACACACCAGCAGAAATGTTCCCACACAACCCTCGGTACATTAAGTCGACCATTCACTGAAGAACGTGCAAATTGGTCCAAGGCATTAGTGAAAACAGCAATAGAAAGTGATGAGGTATCCATTGCTACGGTAGGAAAATGAAAAAAAAAATAGAAATAGAAATAAATGTGTATTTCCTATATTTGTGTAATTCTATAGTACCGGTCTTGTTGCTGTGTAAAGTACGTAATTTGAATTGTTTATCTTTCTCGGATTGTCGGGTTCGTAATGCCCACAAAGGAAATAAATTCATTAGACCCGATACAAACATGAATGAAACACGTTTGTTTGGGGGGAAAAAAATTAACGAATAGTATAATTTGAGAAGAAACATGTTTGCTTCGTATTAGTACTGAGATGATAAAAGATGATTTGAGGGGTTCATTCATCCTCCAAAAAAAAGTCAGGGAACACACCTTCCGACTACAATTCCGGACACAACCATTCAATGTACGTAGGTTCACATGTATCGAACGACTTTGGATGTAATTGTGTCCGTAATTGTATTTTGCTCCTTCCTCTCTTGCCGTCCCCCTATATATCCTAACTAGTAAATACCCAATACCCCAAGCCCCACTACAATACCCCCACAGGCCAGAATTCCAAACTCTTTTCTTTTCCATCTAATTTCTTCCTCTGTTTCCTCTGCATCACAAACAAAGCAAAGATGTCTTCTATAGTTTCCAAAAACAACCCACCTCCCTCAGACCTAACTGATCAGAACAATATCAACGAAATTGATCCAGAAGAGAGAGAGAAACCAAACCTCGTCACGACCCATCTTTACTTGAAGCCCACTCACTCCACTGAAACTCTGGACAAAGAAGTCGTCCTTCGCCGTCTAAGGCAGAGGAAGCGCATGAGCAAGGTTGGGACTGCTGTCAAGGCCCTCCTTACCTCCCCCTTCGCTTCCAAGCCCGGCGACAAGGCCTCTGTCCGCCACAAAAAATGGGTTGATGATGCTTTTGCTGCACCTTAAATTCACTTACTTAGTTTCTGTGTCGGATTCCGGTGAAGTCCGCCTGTGGAATCCTTTTGTATGTATAGGTTTTTCTCTTTTTGGAGTGTTATATTTTTGTTTGTATGGCTAAAATAACCAGCTACCATCATTAATTTTCCATGTTTCCAACGATAAAATTTTCAATATAACGGTTATTTGTAACGTCTCTCACAGATGGAATCACGTGAGAGGGCGGTACAAATAACCGTTGCATTGAAACTTTTTTGTTTCCAACCTCTCATTTCGCACAATTTTAGTTTCCTGCAACATGGTTACTCGAATAGTTCGATTTTGCTCGTGCACCTCACTAGTGGATAAACTTGCAAATTCTTTGAACTAGATGTTGAAGTTACTTTACGTGCACATCGACTAATCATGGAGGACCCGAGTCCCATTTGATTAAAATACAAGTTCATAAAGGACTCCGCCATTTTGTCTAACCGGGGAAGAACTAAGAAGGTAGATGGGTAAACGTAAATGAGAAAATTCTTTTTAAGGAGGTGTTGAAAACACTTATTTACAGCACTTAATCATGACCGTCCAAAAGTATTTTGGACAGTCGGAATGTTAATGAAACTATTCTGAATAAGAGTTAATTGTGACGGGTCATAATTGAAAATGAATTTTAGTCATAAGCTACAGTCGCATAACTTCTCTCCCTAGACCAAAACGCTCCCTCTTCTCTCTTTGGTTTTCAAATTGTTTAAGGGGGAGGCTTGGAGGGGGAGGCGCCTCCTCCTCCCCCCGGGCATCTCCTCCTCCTCTCTCTCTTCTTTTTCCCTTCTCTTTTCCCCCTGGCTTCGATCGAAGCACCCTCTTCTCCTCTGTTTGCGTCGCTTGATCTCCGATTTTGTTTTTCTTCTCCGGCATTTGTTCCGGCCACTGGGTTCATTGTTGGGTGATCCTGGGTTGTGGCTTAACGGCGTTGGCTGGAAAGATTTGTTGGAAGAGGTCAATTTCAGTGGTTCGCGACCCCTGCCGGTTGCTCTGTTGGGTGTTCACCGGTTTGCTTAACAGTGTGGGGGTTGCACCAGTGGGTCGGTCGCCATAATGGGTGGTCGAGCTGTGGGCGTTGCTCCAGTGGTGGTCGGCAGTGTGGATTTCTGTTGCTAGGGTTTTGTTTTCTTTTTGCAGGTGGTGTTTTCAGGTGTTTCCTGGTGGCAGAGGGCATGGAATATTGGGGGTTTCTCGGCGGCAGCATGGGGGTTGTTTGAACTGCAGCAAGGGTTTCAATGGCAGCATGGGATTTTCGGCAGTGGCTACAAGGCGGCTTGATGCAACAACGGCGGTATGCATCAGGGGCAACAACAGGGGCTAGTTACCCGGGTTCCGGTGGAGGCTACGATGCAATTAGAGGTGGATTGGTGTCTGTGCCGCTCTGGGCAACAACAGGGGTTGGTTCCCCGGGTCGCGGTGGTGGTAGGGATCGTCTTTCCGATGATAGGGGCTGTTGGGTGCTGTTAGGGCTGTTGTGTTTGAGCTAATTGTAATATCTGGGTTTTTAGACCCATAGGGGTGTTTGGGCTTCGGCCCTATTAGGTGGGCTTCGGCTCAAAGGATGTCCTTGATTGGCTTCTTGCCAATTGTAGGGTTTGGGTCTCGGATTGAGCAGATGATTGTTCTTTGAGCATAATGCTATTTTCTTGCTCCTATTAGTCTTGTAATAATTTCAAGATTAATGAAATTTTTTTGCTGTTAAAAAAAAAAATTGAATCTTAGTTATTGATTGCTCGAATGACGGCTAAGATTATGCCGCTCCATAAACAAGTTGTTCTCGGAGTGTCCATGAAAAAGTCTTATCTCAACGCAAATTTACTCTCCCCCATCTTATTTCGGGATTTTCTATTACAGATTCTCTGCCCGTCGACTTCAGACTCTTGGGACATCATCTCTGAGACCAGTAAGTTATCCTTTTTGTTCATCGGTAGGGTGTTTGAATCAATTTATGCGTCATATTTATTAAAATAGAAGTTCATGAAGGAGACTCCATTGTTGCATCCGATCGGGAAACACAGTAAAATTTATCCTTATACGATATGGGTGTGTAATTAGACTCTTCCTTTGTTTATTTTGGGATTTTTTTTAGAAACTTTCGTTGGACTTCGGACTCTTGGGGCATTAATTATATCGTTGAGGCCAACACTGTTATACTCTCTGTGTCTCATCTTGATAGTCCCATTTGAGAATTTCAACTTTTTTATAAGAGCATAAAGATGATTTAACTTTTCAACCATACCCTAGCAAAAAGTGATTTGATTGATGAAGGGAAAAATGACGGTCTATGACGTGTTTTGATAATTAATACCCGTCAATGACATTATGTCTTTGGCGGGATGTCCTTGACGGGTATTAATTATCAAAACATGTCATGGGCCTTCATTTTCCCATTGATGAATGTAGTAGCACTTCAATTTAGACATAAGGGTAATAATGATATTTTACCAAGTTTCTACGGTTGATTTCAGAAAGTGAACATGTATTTGGGACGTCCTAAAATAAAATATGGGATTATCAAAGTGGGACGGAGGGAGTATATGATAATGAGCACATCTTTACACCAATTCCAATTACCCTTTCTTTGTCACTAGTGACCTTGATTTTAATGGCTAATATATCACACAAACTACCAGTCATTAGTGAACTGCTTTTAATATTGGAAATCGTCCGCAAGAAGAATCCTTCTTCTTCTCTTTTTTTTTTTTTTTTTGTTACTTATCGAAAAAAAATATGAATTGCTTTTAATAGGACCAATAAAAAGAAGCAATTAAGAATCTAATGCCCTTGTAAAGTGCCTTTTGAACGATTCCAGGAATCCAACTTTAATGTGCTTATCGACCAAATAAATGAGTTGGCACGGAGTCACATCTTAAATTTTTCACTTGCCAGCCTAATTTTCCTTCAAAATTTGAGTGAAGGATAAAGAATTGGCTTTTAGTGATTTGTTGGGTTGTCTTTTCACACAATGTATTCATGAATTTTGTGCGTGACTTTTTGAATGTCTTTGCACGAAATTAAATAAGTATCTGATCTAATTCTTTAAATTGGTGCTAAACTTTTGAAAAATTATGCGTAGCAATACTTTATTTTTATTCGAAAATTGCAACTTTTCATAGTACTCAGACTAAAATTTTGAGACATGGAGAAATATGTTCCGGGGAAAATGAGAACATGAACACCATTGCAAGTCTCGACTGAAGCAAGATCGAGTTGTACGAATTGGCTCAACTCATCATGTTTGAGTCAAGTGTGGGGTCAAAGTTCTAAAATTTTACTATCTGAGAGACTGAGACCTCAAACTAAGGGACGCATAATTCAAAAGTTCTCCTTCTTCTTCTTCTTCCTCTTTCTTGCTTTGTAACCCCAATATTTACGCACTCTTCGTCTAATCTCATAGTTGGGAAGCTAACGATTCGATATATCCTACCTCTCTTAAAGAAGAGCCAGTTTTGCCAATTTTTCGCTAGGCATTTTTGTCCAATTTGGACAATTTTAGCCCTTGATTGAAAGGCTTGCAATGTTAATAAATTGGGTGTTTTTGTCATTCCACATTTCCAAAGTCTGGAGTACGTGGCATCGTTGTGGTATACGTGGCTTATTGTGGTGTGGGTCTCTGAGGTGGGATTACCAGAACTAGGAGGATTGAGAGAGAAATTCTCTTCCACTTTACTTTCCCCTTCTCCCTCTCTATCCCACCAAATTACAAGCCATTGCTGCTGCTTCTCTCTCTCTCTCTCAGGAACGAAATCTCCAACGCCAGTGCTTCTTGAACCGGAGAAGATCAGGGACATTGAGTTCGCCAGTGCTCATCTTCACAGCTCTCCTTTCGCCGTGCTCTCTCTCCCTTTCTCACCACAACAAACGTTAATCTCTCTCTCTCTCTCTCTCTCTCTCTCTCTCTCTCTCTCCAAATCAGGGCAGGCGACTCTATTCCGGCGCTTCCTACCCAGCCCGCCTGATTTCGGCTCAAACCCAGACCGCTCGTTTCTGGGCCACGACTATACACAAGTTCTCTCTCTCTCTCTCTCTCTCTCTCTCTCTCTCTCTCTCTCTCTCTCTCTCTCTCTCTCTCTCTCTCTCTCTCTGTGTGTGTGTGATTAAGCAGCACAGTTCTTCTACTCTCGGTCTGAAAAAAAAGTTAAAAAATCAAACAGTTCTTCTGGTGCGGTAGGTCTCTCTATCCTTTGTTCATTTTCTCTCTCTTCGAACATCATGTTTAAGCTTTTTTAGGTCTGTATTGATTGGGATGAAATTTTAGTATTCTTAATGAGAATTTGATGATTTTCTGAATTTCTGATCGAGGCATAATAATCTAGATGAAGCATATATTTCCACTATGCATGTACAAATCTTATCTGCCAAAAAAATTCACTGTTAAGTAAGTTAATGAGATGATATACAGGATGATTAAAAAGAAAAAGATGGTAGTATATACTCCCATCTTAAAAATATTGTCCCGTCCACGAATCGAGAACTTAAAAAAAGTACAGGTTCTGCATGTTGGTGAGTCACTCGCACTATATCAGTTGCACAGGTTCTGCATGTCTCTCATTGATCTCAAATCATCTCCTTTCCTCTATCTCTCTCTTCGTAACTTTTGCAGAGTTGATCACAGAGTTGATTCCGTTCCAGTCTTCCAGATATACACTTTTCGGTCTACATATCTGGTTAGTTTTTTAACATGACTTCGGTTGTACGATTTGGTTTAGAACATCAGCTACAGTTCATTCCCTTTCTTATTAATTTCGGTTATTGTAAATTTGCTGAAATTTCCCTACAAAGGGAATGGATTGTTTGTTAAATTTCAGATTTTTTTTGTGAAACTGTGGTTTTCGATTTGTGCATGTTAAGAGCGAGGGAAATTTATAAGAAGGAATTTGGGTACTGGTTGCGGTATATCAAAGGTGTATAGTTTGTGGCTCTTGATTTGAGCTTGATTTCACATGGCTGACTGGGCCATGTGATACGCCATTTCGATTTTGTAAACATCAGCCAAACTGGGCCTACTTTTTTGTCCAATTTTAAATAATGGTTTGTTTAGAAATTCATAAACTAAGAACTAGGGAAAATAGGTTTCCTATGGTTTTAGAATCTATGTTTCTTCTACAATCTAACTGAGCCTTGATTACTTTTTGGCTATCCACTCCATCTTTTCTCTCACTAATTTGTGGTTCATGTTATCTAATGAAGAATGGCATTACCCTTAAACCTAACATTAGTGAGGTTTGTGGTTCATGTTACGAAGAATGTTATCCAATTTGTGGTTCATCTTTTCTCTCACTAATTTGTGGTTCATGTTATCTAAGAAGCAGCTCAAGCAACTATTAGTGAGGTCTAATGCATTTCGTATCCTATTCTGCTTGTAGTACACAGTCGTCTCCCAGCTCTGGAAAAGGAAGTGGTTATGGATTTGCTGACAAGGTTAGCCTCTGTCATGTGTTGTTGACTTTCACTACTTGCCACTCGGGCAGGTTATGTAGCATTTAAGGACATAATTACCTTAAACTTAAGTATGGTTTATGACTTTGATTGATTTATTTCGAGTAAACAAGTCCATATAGCCACTCCAATTACTTATGCCAAATGCTTATTTAGTTGAGTGATTAAGTGTGTTAAATCTTGCAATAACTAATCTTATGAATGTGATTTATTTTGATGTGTTCTGTGTCATGGAATTCGGAAATGGATGGGATTTTTCTGGTATACCTTTCATTCACCATCTTAGGATTCTTAGCAAGGGCAAAACATTCATAACCATTAGTTACCTATTAAGTGTGTGAGTGTATTTGTATTTGTGTGAGAGAGAGGTATTGACGGTGCAAGGCTTATGAAAGGGTACTAGCCATTAGTTACTTGTGTTCATTCCATATGTGTGGCTTGCTATACTATTTTTAACCCCCTCGGTTCTGTAACCTGTTTATGTTATTATTTTTAGCCTGCAAAAAAAAAAAGAAAAAAAAACGATAATTAGTAGAACGAGCTTAAGGTGGGACCTCTTGTGATTCTGTGCTTCTTACCATCTTCTGGTACTTAGAGCTTGGATTAGCTTAGGGATTCTCACTGTTATTATAACAAAGACATCACATATATTGAGAATCGTTTTTCCTTTGAGTGATGTTTCCTACTTCCTGCTGCCCTTCATTGATTTATCTGTCCGTTTGACCTTTTTTTGTCAGATTGCCGATTGAGTGGCAGTATAAGTGCATACTGTAAATATACTAATAGAAGCCTTCCATTGTACTCTTTTGGACACTTTGTTTATTGAATATTTAGGCATTTGATCTTTGATTGAACTTGAGTGCAAAGCAATGCATTGGCACTTATCGAATGATCCCCTCTTCCTATAAGATGACAAAACTTGGTCCTCATGCTCAATGTCCTACTCCCTAGATGGGTCAATGTATCATCGGGTTCTATTGCTTCTATTGTACAAACCTCAAAACATAGTGTCATGTAACTTCTTCTGTTGACGTTCACTCATTGATTAAACACTAACTTGATGTTTGCTCATTGATTCAACACTAAGTTGAAGCTTCTTATTTTCAGTGAGTCAATTACTGGGAGCACTCTTGTGGCTTAGTCTGAGCAGCTACCTCAACAAAGTTTAGTGATTGTCATGAGGCACAAATTCAATCAGCAAGATGGTCTTCCCAAGTTTGAAAAGCACAAAGCAGCAAGTCAAGATTAAGGTGTCCAACAAAATCAAAATAACAGTTCAAAAATCATAAAGATATTTATGCTTCATCTCATCTCGGAGTGATCTACTTGTACTTAGGTACAAATATATTAGTTCTTCCTTTCTATCCAAATTATTTGTAGTTTACACCCTGTATCAGTTTTTCTTTCAATGAATTAAGCTATCGCAATGGGAAAAGAATTGGAATTGTAGCCTTTGACGATGTCAATTAGCGGACAACTCAACGGGCATGACAGACGTGCAAGGCACGTCGCCATGCACCTAGTACTTTTAATAACCTCAAGAGTTTTTGGTGGCAATGATAGTCCAACATTTGATCTTGACGGGTAAGTTCTATACTTGCCATTAGAAAATCCCGCCAAGTCTGCTGCGAGGGAGTCCTTCACGGATGGTTCAACCATAGGGAATGGGAGATGGTAGCATCTCCCCGTACAGCAGTGCAAAGTGGCATATCCGACCGCTCATCTCGGCAAATCAACGGCTCGGATATTATCCTAGCAATGGGCAGTTCAAGTTTGTATGCGCTCAGATTCGATTCGAGCCATCCGTACCGAGATGAACGGCCGGATCGACCATTCGGCACGGAGCTGCTCGGGTTGTAAAACCATAGGAATGAATCACTGACCCACTAGTTGTTGAACAGATGATTTATTGGCCTGGCTAGCTTCCGGACAGTAACTTGTATTTTGTAGAGCTAAATGGTCAAATATTTGAAAGTCCACCGTAACGGTTAGATATATCCAAAACGAAATAAGACGAAAAATTAATTACAGAATAGCGGGAGCAAGTCGCGGCTGAATTACAGACAGATGGTCAATGTTAATTTGCTCTCCTAGCTAGATGGCTCTTATGAGCGGACCCGAGAGGTTGCCGAGCAACTCCTTGTCGAGCGGGTGCAGAGCGGCCGATTTGACCGTTCATCTCAGCACGAACAGCGAATCGAATCTGAGCGCATACATATCTGAACGGTCTATTGCTCCGTTAAGATTCAAGTAGTTGATTGTCGAAAAGAGTGGTCGATCCGGCCGCTCTGCACTGCTTTGCAAGGTGCTGCTCGGCAGAGTGGCATTTTTACCCGCAAGCTAGGAAAATTAATCTACAACAAAACTGATAATTTACTACAAAGTTTTGAATACTAACTTTTTAATTAGTCAGAGTCGAAAATTTAATCTCAAAACTCAAGCGCTCCAAACCTAACTTCTCTAAAATCATATATTCATATCATTTTTGAGATTTCAAGAATTCGTAGAATTCGATAACATGTTCGATAAAAAGTTTTGACAAACTGCAACAAAAACTGTAGTTTTTAGGAACAAAAATTCTTTAAATCTAGACTCTTTTTGATAAAGTTGTCAGTTTTTGTTTCTCGTTTATGAAAAATAAGAAATGAGTTTTTGTTTATTTATTAAAAATAAAAACAAAAAACATATTTGGTGGCCATAATAGTTTTTTGTTTGTTTATTTTTTGGGCTGCCAAAAGTGTTTTCAAAACAAATGAAAACGAAATCTTTGTATTTCTAGAATTTCTGTAAAATAATAGAATTGATTATATATTTTGTAAACAAAAAAAAATAACACAAACATGTTTATAGTATATGTTTCAAAAAATATCGGAAACAAAAATAAAAAACTGAGAAATAAAAGCTTTTCCAAACAGAACCCCAATGTTACTCCAATTTTTCGAAAACGCGCACATTGTCATTTTAGATTTGGAGCTTTCACCACATGACATTACGATGCCGTGGAAGGACTTGCAAGTTGCTTCTGAGTGTGTTGAAGGGCGAAGAATTTTTCGTGTGATCGATTCAAGGGGGAAAAGGGTCCCATTTCATGAGAAAACATACTGTAATATTAATGCTTCAGAGCGGTAATCATTCTAAAAGTGCTTCTAGAGCCCTGCTCGGTGCTCCAGCCTCTAAGGTTTTTCTCCACCACATATTAGGCAGCAAAGTTCATAATGTCTAGTGGAAAAAGACCCTAGAGCAGCACTACATGGCGGCGGGTGCTCTAATGATTTGGCGGGGAAAAGCCCTTTAAGTACTCCGTGGCAGTGTTCCAAGAACATTAAATAATCTCTCCCCCTCTGACCTTTGACACGAATCCCACCCACCTTGTTGACTTCCCTGGCTCGATAATTGATGGATTCATTTTATGCTGGTTGACTTATTGACCCCTCTTTGGAATTAAGGAACCCAGAGAGTGCGAGAGTCAGTTGCAAACAAGGATTTCCCTCTCGTGAGGGAAGAAAAATGAGTAAGGTACGTAATCAATCATCTAGCCGATATGATTTCGCGGGTAGAGAATAAGGTCAAATACTGTGGGTTTTTTTTTTTTTTATCCGTGTTCTTTCACCAGACGAACCAGCGTTATTTGATTTTTGCTTCGGAATAGCTGTAGCATGCTTAATGCTACCACTCTATCCATGTCGCAAACATGAAACGCTACGTGTGCGGTAAAAATCGTATGTCTTGTTAAACTTTGGTAGCAAGCAGTGTCGGCCTCGATATTTAGATTGCCCTAGCCTAACCTCTTATTTTGTTGCCCACCTACTATTAAGTCATACAAAATTAAAAAATATACAAGCACAAAAAAAAAATCAAAATTACATTGTTCTTTTAACTTGAATAACATAAAAAAAAAAATCAACATCAAAATGTAAACTCCGGTCATAGTGCTTTATGATTAGCACGATCCACTTCAAAGAAAACAATTTCTCCTTGCATTTTTTGGAACAAAATTTTCAATTGAGTCATCGTATTTTAATTATCCAAGAATTTGGGACTTTTGATTTTTGTCTTTTTGGACTTTTTAGTTGATATATGTGAGAAGAATAAATGGTCTCGAAAAGCATAGAAAATTAAAAAAGCCGCAAACGCCCAAAAATGCTTTTAGTGGAATGGAGCCTCATTTTTCAATTGAGATAAAATAAAATGCCTGCTGAAATTATAAATTGGGAAGAAATAATACTATTATTTAAAAAAAATGATTTATATTCAAAGTCCAAAAACAACATTAAGGACAAAACCCAAAGCTTCGGGGAGTTTATATTTTTTCAAGAGAGATTAAAAACCTGATCTTTGGAGGAAAATGGACTTGCGGGATTTTTTATGTAGTTTGATTTTGGAGATTTTTAGAGCATCAGGAAGGAGGGAGAGAGAGAGAGGAGGAACAAAAATAGAAAAATATAAAAGAGAGAGTGGGGGCGTTGGGATTTGAACTCATCAGCCCAAAGTTTTGATAACTTGTCAGTTACCACAATACTAATCAAGCTCTTTGTGTGACTAATGTAAACTTTTTTATACTTATATACCTAAGTTTGTTTGCTTTTTTTTGGTTACCCCAGTCTGGACTCTGGAGGTTGTCCAAGTCCAAGAACTTGGAGGGTTTACTCCGGAGTCGACCCTGGTAGCAAGTGGGGTATATGCAAGTAAAAGGGACCGGACATGGGTTATCAATAGTGCACCAAATGCACTGCAGGGAGTCAGGGACCTCGGGTGAGTCCTTTTGAAATCTCAGCACCATGACAAGAATCGTCGTTCCTTTTATAGCACTTTTAATGAAGTACAATTAATTCTCCCATGGTCCTACAACTTATGCCGCTTGATCACATCGGAATAATGTTAAAACGATCATTCATCGACAAGTAGAATATAATAACTCTTGAATCTCTTCTACCAACCACTTCTCTCTTATATATGTGTGGGGTCTATTAATTGTAAAACCGACGCATATGTAAAAGAAAAATAGACGAATAGTGATAGGTAAAAATGTACCTAGCACAAAAGTTGACAACCTTTACAACCAGGGCCAACTCTGGCCCCTAGACTTCTTAATTTAGATTCCCCTACTCTGCCTCTTCATTTCTTTGTTTTCTTTCCCTTTCCAAATTCTTCCCCAATCAATAATGTCACACCCCGAATCTCAGGAATCCACAAAATCTTCTCCCTTTCTAAATTCCACAGCAAAACGCCATAAAACCCCTCTCTCTCTCTCTCTCTCTCTCTCTCTCGGGAATCCGCAAAATCTTCTCCCTTTCTAAATTCCACAACAAAACGCCTTAACCCCTCTCTCTGTCCACAGTAAAAATAAATAAATAAAATCTCTTCCAGCCAAGGAGAATCGATTCAATTCTGATGATTACAACAACTCAAAAACTCCTGTTTTTCAGTATATGTATTCTCCCTTCAATTTTCGCTCACCACCCAACCAACTGCAAGCGTTCATGCGGACGGGGCCAGCTGAAAACCGTCCCGTTCCCGTTCGGATTCTCCTCCGGCTGCCCAATCCAACTCAACTGCACACAAAACGGCACCGTTTCCATCGACCGATTCGCCGTCCAATCATTCACTCCCGACACCGTTCTGATCAATCTCCCGGCCCAATGCGGCCGCCCAATCGAAACCCTCCGCCACCTCTTCAGCCGCCACTACGCCCCCACTTCCCAAAACGGTATCCTCCTCGAGAACTGCAGCAAACCCATAAAAACGTGCGAGATTCCTGACACAACTGTCCAGACCCACTTCGAGTTACTCGAGTGCGGGCCCAAGGGAAACAACAGCAGCAGCAGCAGCAGCAGCAACAACAACGTGAGTTGTTACTCGGAGGAAAATAAGAGGACGGAGTTTATTGAGTACTCGGGGGTGATGAGGAGTGGGTGTGAGTCGCTGTTTTCGGCTATATCGGCGGTTAAGACGTTGGCGGGGAGTGGTTTGCCGGCGGTGACGTCGTTGGAGGTTGAGGTGGTGCAGTTGGGGTGGTGGTTAGAGGGTGGTTGTGAGTGTTCGGAGAATGCGAATTGTACGAGACTTTTGTCGCCGGTGGATGGGCGGAGGCGGTATCGGTGCCGGTGCGGAGATGGGTTCGTCGGCGATGGGTATAGGGCGGGGTTGGGCTGCAGGAAAGGTGAGTTTTGTGGAATTAAATGTGTTTATTTATGATAGCAGTATTGAGTTTTTGAACTTTTGGTAGATTTCTATTTACCCAATGCTTTTGAGATTTACATAATCTCGTAATTAAATACTCCTTTCTTTATGGTAATATATCTTTTTGGGGGCCAATTGTTGTAGAACTTTTTCTTAGGTAAATAGGAAAGAAAAATGATACGCACACTCTTTTTTTTATAATACACACTTTATTTTTTTTTTCTATTTTTTATCATTATTCACATGAATTTATTATTTTGCCCTTGGATATATGAAAAAGTGAATTAAAAAGGGAAAAAAGTAAATTCATGTGAATAAGGACTGAAAATTATAAAAAATGAAAGTGTGAAAATCACTTCCCGGTGAAAAATGATTTTTATAGGTGTATAGCATTTTTTTTTTTTGTTGCTAAGCAAAAGAATTTATCAATCTTTATAAAAGATTAAAAAATTAAAACGATCAAGAGCACAACGGCAAAAAGCCACCCAAAATCTAAAGAAAGGCAAGACGCCAACTTGAAAACCGAAAAACCAGAGCCAAGAACCTCACTACCTCAAACCCAAACAAGCAAACGAAATCCAATATACCAAAACCTAACCAAGACACCAACCCAAACACAGCCGCGAACATAACCCAAACAAAAAACAATCAAAACTACCTAAACCCGAAAAAGAAAATCATCACAACGAACAAATCGATGAGGCAAACCGAAGGCCAAAAGATCAAACCGAAAATGCTATAGCTGTATACCATTTAAGTGGTAGAAGCTTTTTAATTTCCCATGCCACTACCCCAAATGCCAAACCAAATACTCCCCTTTGCAATTCCTTCATAAAAATATCGTGTATGTTTATTGTTTGAAATAGGGTAGTTGGCATTTAAAACCTCGAACATAGGAGTTTGTTCTTTGGTAGATGTCAAGTTCGAAATATATTATGTGTTATCAATTCTTTATCCCAACTTTAATTAGGTCTTCACTAGTGAACTATGGATTGATCAGATTAGTCGAGTTAGACATCAACTAACTTGGGTATCCTGAGTTATCAAGACAAATATGCAGTGTCTAAAGGAGGGACGGATTGGTTTATGGGTGGTTGATTGTTGTTACATAAATGCAGGTGCATGGATGATATTAAAATTCTTTTATTTACTGACTCAAATATACAGGATACAATTTAAGTTGAAGATATAGGTTGACCAGCTTTTTAGTTCAAGTTGAGATTACGCCCTTTTGGTTTATAAATTTTACTGAAAAAAAAGGTTAAAAATTCCAGTCGTAAATACTTGCGTCACATCTTAAGTCCGTTGGATTCTTGTTGGACCCTAGGCCCTTGCAAAACAGATCCAAATCCTCTATAATAAAGTATAGAAAGTAGGTTTTGGGGAATTTTTTCTTGGATATTTTCAAAAATATATTTGGGTAAAAGTTATAAGTTTTTGCTTTTCCGATTCTTTTATTCGAGACGAATCACTAATTCATAAAAAAATAGGCATAAAAATTAAATAGAGACAAAATAAAAAAGCTCCAAAAATCTTAACTGAACTTAGGCATTGATACCACTAGGGGCCTAGGGCAGGGTTCCAAACCCAAGTTGTGGCCGCTAAACGTCAGTCTAAGAACGACTATGTTCTAGAAGTTGGGGGGGGGGCCTTGTGCATTGAAAGGGAGAGACTTAGTTTAGTGGTAAATACTTGAGACTAAGGGGTATGCTTTTTTATACGGTCTCAGGTTTTAAATTTCTCAAATGCTATCAACATCTTTGAATTCAATTTCTGCGGAGCATTTGCTCCGTCTTGAAGTCGGGCTCTTGCTACTGAACGATGGGTTTAAAGTCCTTAGAAGTAGTCGAGTTATGCGTAAACTGACTCAAATATGTAGTTATAAAAAATAATAATAATAATAAATTAAAAAAAAAAAAAACAGGGAGGGACTCGTGGGATAAAGCAAAAGGCTTGGCAGGAATTCTTTTACAATTGGATGCATAATTTCAATAAAATACGCCTTCCTGCTATAGTGTGAATGTGACACCTTAGAAATTGATGTTCCACAAGGAAATTTAAGTGAAAACGAAAGGAACCGACCCAATCATCCTTACTTTTTTATGTTTTGAGCCCTCGTGATCTATTATTTATTGAAAATTTATTTGGTGTTCTTGGGGCACCCATCACCTTTATCCACTCCACCACACAGTTTCTGCAAGGCTCCGTACTAAGTGTATAAATTTCACAAAAATGTGTCGTGGATAAGAGTGTTAGGGCACCATATGGCGGTGCCTCAAAACCACCAAATAACTACTTCCTATTTCAAAAGGCTCCACTCAAATGATCATAATAACCCTTTTTCTCAACAAAATACTACTCTTGACTTTCTACTCACTCTCTTGACACTAATCACAAGCACCAGACCGACCAACCACTTGATATGATGAGGAAGTCCAAATTTTCGTCTATCATTTTTGTAGTGGATTGGGGCATTGTTTTCCCCCCAGCTAGCTAGTTGAGCAATTAAGCACAAGCGTTTTGTAAGTGTAAATCGTGCATTAGAAAGGTGTAGATTTAACTAGTAGTACTATAAAATGCCTTTAGAGGGACCCCATAACCCTCTTTCTCCTTGGGAGTCCAGTTTCAAACAAGCCATTCGAGTACATGTAGAAAAAGTTGCCATTGCAATTGAAAACCTTTTGAGTAGAGAACCACTCACTGAACATGAAATTTGGAAAGTGGAGAGACTTTTGGTTAATAATTCTACCTCAATCATACAAAATGCACAAGACTTCCGCTTACAGCATGCCGAAAATATAGAATAATAGATAGACTATTTTCCGGTGAGGATGCGATATCACATCGTCATAGCAACAAGATGAACTATGTTAACGATAACAAAGGTAGATTTTACTTCATTTGTGCTATAATCCTCCTTACTCCTCCATAGTCTCCCTTCATGGGCCCGTCCCGGGTCCTGTACGGATATCCAAACTGCGAGTTCATACTTTCTGCAGAGAACGATATCTATAATATAGTCAGCTTGATTGGACATTGAAGATGAGTACGTCAATACTCCTATTTGTTTACAAAATGGATGCCTTTTAAGTTAGAACTCTATTTACAGTCCACTTTATACGCATTGATCATGTGACCATAGGTATCCGATTAAACTGGTTTTCTTTCACAGACGTTCTTCTCTGTGGAATCTAGAACCGGGATGGGCCCACAAGGGTAGAGTTTGGAAGAGTAAGGAGGATTTGGGGTATGAAAGGAAGTTAAGAAGACACCAATCTAAGAGGGTGGAGTGACTAGTGAGTGACCAAAGTTCTGTTAAGAAAGGTGCAATTTGTTCTAACAAGCAATATATACAATGAACAAGTTCGTGTTGAGGGGAAAATGTACCGATATTTTGTTCACCTGTTGTACCTAGTCAAACTGCAAAATACCCAGCTTGAAGAATATCCGTTTTGGCGGCATATATGATTTATGCATCATTCAAAGGGTGTTACAGTCTTTTTTGAGGTGCGATTTCTACTTCTAATGAAAATAAACAGTTTCTCTGCTGCCTTTTCTTGTTTGAACAGCTTCTTTAACATGCAACCCTGCAAAATACATGTCCGCCCAATGCGGTGGTACAACAAGAGTTGGTGCCTTAGTTGGAGGTAATTCCAGTTTTATACGAATGTTTGATCTCGTGCCTTAGTCGGTGACTCTGGGTTTGTTTCTGAATGTTTAAGTCTACTTGCCTCAGGTATTGTTGCAGGAGCTTGTTTAATGATCAGTGTGGCTCTGACATGTTGTTTTATACGAAGGCGCTCCAATCTAAAGCACACAAAGAAAGTGAACCGCCGGTTATGTGAAGCTACAGGGATGACCATCCCCATTTATCCCTACAGAGAAATGGAGAGAGCCACAGATTACTTCTCAGACAAACAACGCCTAGGAACCGGGGCTTATGGAACAGTCTATGCGGGAAAACTCAATAAAGATGAATGGGTTGCCATTAAAAGGATTAGACATAGAGACACCGAAAGCATAGAGCAAGTCATGAATGAGATCAGACTCCTGTCTTCTGTGAGCCACCCGAATCTCGTACGCCTCTTAGGTTGTTGCGTAGAGAAAGGGGAACAAATCCTCGTTTACGAGTTCATGCCAAATGGAACCGTATCTCAGCATATACATCGGCAAACGAAAGAAGGACTTACTTGGCCAGTTCGCCTCGCTATTGCTACAGAAACAGCTCAAGCCATAGCCTTTCTTCATTCTTCGATAAGCCCTCCCATATACCATAGGGACATCAAGTCAAGCAACATACTTTTGGACTACAACTTCAAGTCCAAAGTAGCGGATTTTGGGCTTTCTAGGCTTGGTCTCACCGAAACATCTCATATTTCCACCGCCCCACAAGGGACTCCCGGCTACCTGGATCCTCAGTACCATCAGAACTTCCAACTTTCCGACAAAAGCGATGTTTATAGCTTCGGAGTTGTGCTTGTGGAGATCATAACGGCACTAAAAGTGGTGGACTTTTCTCGACCCCAGAATGAGGTGAACTTGGCTTCTCTGGCTATGGACAGAATTGTGAAGGGGCGGTTAGACGAGATAATTGATCCATTAATCAAGGCAGAGTCGGATTCGTGGACCCTTTCATCAGTACATCAAGTTTCTGAGCTGGCATTTAGATGCCTTTTGTATGATAGAGACATGAGGCCTTCGATGAACGAAGTAGCGCTTGTTCTGGAGCATATTAGGCTCAGTGGATGTGCCTCAGTAGAAGATAATACACCGGCTTTATATAAGACATCCACTTGTTCATCGTCATCTAATTTGAGCGAAAATACACTCGGTGTGACATTTAAGAAGCCAGAATTGGATCCTAGAGGTCTATTTGTTACAGAGGCTGGGGCTATCAATAGCATCAGTACAGCGGATTTTTCGCCTATTTCAGTGCAGGACCCTTGGTTAAGCGAGCAAAGCTCGCCTTCATCGAATAGTCTGCTCCATAATATGGTCCAATGATCTTATGCTGATATTTTTTTGGATTATTTGCATTTTTGCATCATTTGGATTGAATTTCGAATGTACATTTGCTTTACACAGGGTAAAAACTGAGCGTCTTATTTTTTTGGTTTACAGATTAAGGTAAGTTCGTTCCCATGTTTTCCAACAATAGCTTCTCTTATTGATGGGGGATTCATGAATCATTTTGCTTGTGCACAACTCAATAGCTTCTCTTGTTAATAGTTCAATTTTTCTCACAGAGCACTCTTTATTGATTTCTGGAATCAACAATACCTTGCTTTATGTAAACAGGAGATCAACTGAGTTGGTTACAGAGATGACAACCTAATGACTTGACTGGTGGTCAAGGCCCGAGACTTATAGGTTTACGCTCTGAGGTATCAAGTTCGAAACCTCCTAATTAAGTGCAATCACCTCTTATGGGATCAATTCATACGGAACTTGCCTTAACTTTTCCCCTATGCCAAATTACACCCTAGTGTATTTTAAAAAAATTCCTTTAGTTGTTTGATTTCTAAAGAAAGAGAAGCCAAAGTTAAAAAAACAAATTCAATTTTCTCTTCACTTTCTTCTTAACTTTCCCTCTAATTTTCCCATTCATTATTTTTCCTTCCCTTCCCCAAGTTCCAAATAGGGCCTAATGGAAGAGATAGGGGGAGAGAACTAAAAGGGAATTCTCAACACTTGTTTGATAGGGGAGGAGAAATGAAACCACAATGGAAACTATTTTTCCTTCTCTCTTCTTTTTTCTTTCTAGCACAACACTTCCCATAGTGGAAACTTTAAAGCATCAATCAGGCCTGCTCTGAGCTACTCATCTCTTCTAGGCTGCCTGGCTGCGTAAGCCATAAGGATGCATTTGCAATCATCCAAACATAATTGCTACCAAATGCAAGCTAACAGGTGTTCGTCTCGGTTCCGGAATTGGCCCCAAAAAAGTCCAGGAGGTGTTCGGCTTGGCTACGGTTGACCTCAAAAGCGTCATTTTGAGGTGCAACAAAGGTTTGCAACTCCCAAGTCCGATTATCAAAACCAAACATATGAATCCTAGCTATAGAAGCAAAACATACAAAGTTTTTGTTTTTGATCGGTGCAACATATAAGCTTTTAACATCTTACTGCTTGTGAAAAACCAAAAACTAGTCGTCGCATAACCACAAAACTGAATACGGCCCTACAAGAGAAATCATAGCATAGAATAACACAGCAGGCACATGATATTGGATGCTTAATAGTTAATACTAACATGAATTCCTTGCTCAAAAAAATATTGACACAAATTGCAATGGAAAAGGCCAAGAGGAGTGAGTGGAAAATATACAGAAACAATTCAAACCAAGGGAAAGAGCTCATGACAGCAACTCCTTTTTACACATTCGCTCTAGATTTAAGCTTCCATTTTGGTACAACAATTTGTTGAGATTCATCACATACAACCCAAAAAAAAAAATCAAATTTCACACCAATAACAAATTACGTATAAGAGACCAATCTCTGTTTTGGGTGATATAAGCAGAGAAAGCTAACTGAGTGTGCTTGCACTTCACCCCCTAGCATCAGGTAATACAACTTGGACATATATACACATATATCCCTCCATAATCAAAGCTTTCAAGTTTGCAGCGCTGGACTGATACATTTGACACTTTTTTTTCTGGTAAGTCTGATACATTTGAGACACTTGAACTTTATGCTCTCTTCCAGTAAACAAATCTTCTGAGAGAGGGATATCAGAGAACCGATTTCTAGTCTCCAATGCAAGCTACCATATTGCTCACCTGTGTACAACTGAATCACATGGGAAAGTGCAAAAGCTAGATTGGCAATGAGAGACGTATTTCCGGATACCCAATTAGCCAAAAGAATCAAAACCGAGTAAATTCCAATGCTTTGGAATCCAAGCCTCCGCTCAATTGACAAACCAAAAATAGGCAATGAAAGCTATATCAACTTAGGTATCTCCTTTCACTGGTAACTATGAGTAATATCTACACTCAAGTAAATTCGTTAGCAGCTGAGGGCCAGACCAATGGTTAATGCAAGCCTTTTCCCAGTATGCGACGCACAGAATTTGGTTTGTTACTGATAAACAAATCCTCAGCAACTCTATGTTCCATCAATGCTTACTACTGTAAAAAGGCAGATGAAACATAACCCCAGAACCATATGTTACTTCACTTGCATAGGCCAACAACAGCTAATAGAGGGAACAAAACCACCCAACGGAAAAATAGGGAAGTGCTCATAAAAAGCATGTGTTAAAGGACACAATTACACTGTCTACAACATGCTTGCTATGAACTAACATCCCTTGAATCCATACTCTTCCAATTTGTTTGTCAAAACAAGCACCAACCAATGTCTTCAAAATTCAAATTCACCCACTAAGATAATCAGAGGGATATGGCATCCTATTTTGGAAGTTATGCGTAGCCCAAATGAGGACAGAGGTCATTCGGGATATAGCATCAAACCTAGTCGAGGGAGAGAGAAAAAAAGATAATCTCATAGGATGCCGTGCTTGCATAAAGACTTGCATATCAAATACTTGAAGATATTCAATGAGAATGATTTTGACAACCAGCATTGCATCCTGACAGTAAAATAACTTGTGATGTTCAGCAAAATTGACTTCAGAGAGTTTTAAAGTATTTGCTTTTGCCAAGCAATGATAACCTGCATTGCATAACTGATAACACAATGAAGAACAAGCTTTGCAAAACAGACTTCAAATGAAGTGCTAAATTCCCTCAATTCTCACATGTTAACTCCCATTTCCAACAATCCCCCAAATTCAAACTTCAATGTTCAACTTTGGAATGGCCAACCAAAATAATGCTGAACTTTATCATTTGGCATAGCGGTTTTTGAACGGCCAAATTAGGCAGCAGAATTCATACGCCAAATGGTAACTCAGATTTCTCATTACAATTGGCCGGTCAGTTGGAGTGATCTAGCACTCCATTTGTTACTTTGTCCACTCCAAATTGATCATTATGGCTCTCTTGGAGCTGCTCTAAGGCCTAAGCCTGCAAAAGTTTTTGCAATCTCCAAATTTGAAGATCTCAAATGTTGTTTGACACCCTTAATGGTAAAAGAAGCGGAAGTCCGTTTCTCTCCCATTTAAATGTCAGTCTCCATGGGAGTTTTGACATACAAAGCTTGGGTGTAAAATTTGGCATAGCAAAAGCTATATACTATGGATTGTTATATGAATCCACATGTCCAAAGTCATAGCGTCAGTTTAAGAAAAAGGACAATTGGAGATTCCCATTTGAATAGTCATGCCATTTGCAAAGTCAAAGGACAAATATGCTAGTGCTCAAATTTGGTAAAAATAGTCAAAAAAATTTAGATGAATTTCAGATTACATTTGACAAGTAGAGTTCATATTTTGTAGATGCCAAGTATCCAACTCTTCAAATTGCCACATGAGCACCTTCAAATAGAACTTGACATTTCCTAGATGAAATCTGTGTTGAAGATACTCCTACGTGACAATTTGACATCTTAAACATGATCTCTCTTAAACAACAATCCTAATTTATTGAATTAGTATATAACTTTCTTTTCTACACTTCTCACCTTAAAAGCAAACAAACCATTTGATTCCAAGACTTATCCACCATGATAATGATGTCAAATGCCATTCTATCCTTCCTTCCTATCTACAAGAGTGGGTTTGCCTCATCATGTCAGATTTGACAAGACGACTCTAGATTCTTTAACCGTTTAATCTACCCTAACTACCAAAGGACATCAAACAAAATAACCCACTAGAAGCGATAGGCTTAGAGTTTGGAGCCATTTTCAGTCTGAGTGATTGAAAATGGATAAAACAAGCAAACGTGATCTAAACTCAATCTTCAACTTTGAAACTCAAAGTTCATAATACTTTCATGAAAGATAAAACATGGCTGTTCATGCGAGATGCACTAAAATTTATCTTGTCCACCTACTTGACACGAGAATGAATAGAACCAATTGATTAAAATGTTGAGGCAAGTCCTACTATTTCAACCAGCCACAAAAGGGAGTTTCATTCACCGACAAGTCAAGTGAGTGAACAAAATCAGAGTCCATACTTCATACCCACCATGTCATCATGCAATATACGTGTACACAGGCACAGTGCATTGCGACATTCTTTCAGGATCAGATTTTGCTGTATCGGAGCAAGTTTGTTTAGGACAGCCCACCTGAATGAAAACAACCTGACAAGTGGGTGAACATTACCCTCCAATATGTGATTGATAAAAACAACGGGTAAGCTCAATCAAAAATTACCGATCCCACTGTATTAACCAATCACATTAAAGGATAATGCTCAACGACTTGTCAAACGAGTAAAGAAATCGAACTCCAAACTGTTCACTGAGGCCGCTATATACACTAAGTTACAGGAAAGAGGGGGTTTCTCTCAGACAAATGCCTCATTGTCGTCATGGGTGAATGGAATGGATAAATAGAGTTCAGACTCGTCATCATTTTAATCATCACAGAGAAACCCACAATAATCCAGAAATCAACAGATCAATTGAAATCAGAAAAGCTAGAGATCGTACTGAGGATTAGTAAGTAAAACCAATAGGAGTAATCAAAGAGAAAGAGTTTAGAGGCATGAGCAGCAAACCTCAAAGCAATGACTGTTAGACCATAACAACTGTTCCATGGAGCGGCGCTGCTTGCTTTGGCTTTATAGATAGGCGGATAGCATCGCGGATAAGGTTCCTAAAGATTTTCAGCACGGAATGGGTACCACCTGTGATGCCTGCTCTGCACATTTAAAACGTCTATTTCTGTTTTGGACAGCTCGGATTTGAATTGAGAAAAAAGAGAAAAAGAAGAGAGAGAGTGATTCAATCTCGGTCGTCCAATACACTTTTGAACGGTCAAAATATGTTGCTTGAGCACCACATCGGCTGGCCGACGTGTTATCACCCGGCACCCAAAAATTTATCGATTCCTAAATGCCCGAGTAACTGTTTGTTCGAGCTTTATTTGATGGAGAGCTGCTAATGGTACACAAAGGACGTACAACAGCCGTGTACAGATGATTTTTATGCCCATCTCGGGTCCCACGAAGATGATCGGAGCCGCTTATTTAGTTCAAAACATATTATTTACGGTCCCTGTAAAAAATCATCTCCATCCGATATCGATAAAAGCATTTACGAATCATCCAACTTTACTTCGGAAGTTGGATGATTTTTTACGAATCATTCAACTCGACTAAATTCTGAAGCAAAGTTGGATGATTCGTAAATGCCTTTACCGATATCGGATTGAGATGATTTTTTACAGTGACCACAAACAATATGTTTTGAACTAAATGAGCGGCTCCGATCATCTTTGCGGGACCCGAGACGGAGGCAAAAACCATCTGTACATGGCTGATGTACAACCTTTGTTGTACCTTAATCTTTACTGTATTTTATGGGAATTGATTTTGTCACTCCCCTTCTCTCACAAAATACAAATCATCTAATAAGGACACAAAATGGAGTGTCATTAACAAAAAAGAGAGTGGCAAAATCACTCATCTGTTTGATACTCCATAATTAACGATTTTTACGAACATGTTTGAATTTTGTTTGTCGAGATTTATTTGATAATAATTAACGATTTTTACCATAAAAAATTAACTATTTTTACGAATATGTTTGAATTTTGCTTGTCTACCCAAGAAATTTTTTCAAAGAAGCTTTAATCGAGTCGGGTTATAGCCGGCTTGTATCTCGATGGAATTGGGTGAAGGAACGACGCCGTTTCGGATGGCTTCCAACTTGTGTCTTGGAATACGCTCAGAAGCTAGGCCTCATTCCAGAAACCTTTTTAAAAAATAAGCAGCTTATTTCACATTTTCAAATTCAAAAATAATGTAAATAAAAAATAAATTTTCAATTTTTTTTGCATCGTATAAAAGATCTCGATAAGATCTTTCAAATAAGTTCCATATTGCATATTTTTAGATTTCAATAAGTTTATAATTTTTGAGTTTGAAATTGTCTTCTTAAAAAATAAGGATTTTTTTCCCGTTGCGGAACCGGGCTCTTCCATTTTCAAGTTGCGAGGACAGGGGTTGATGAGCACGACACCGTTCCAATCAACAAGGGGAGAGAGCATAGGTAGTTTAACAAGTCATCAAAGAGATACTCCCTCTCTTTCTAATTGTCAGTTTACCGGTGCTCATAATCAAAGTCACAAAATGCGCATGTCCGTGCATGTATAAGCAGAAGCACGAGCTCGAAAGATATTTCAAAAAAAAAAAACATTCCAAATTATAAAAATTCACAAGAGCGCAAATATGTAGCGATGATTAAGAGCAAATGCGAAGGATCGTACTGAAAAGAATTATGTCAGTAAGCTTGCAATAGCTGAACCAACGAGGCAACGAACCACCATAATTTTTTTTTCTCTCTCCCTAGCTTGGATTGAATTTAGTATATTCTGTAATGAGGTGGGATTGATCAGGTGTGACCAAATCCATTTTTATAAAAATATATTCACCAAAATCATCTCCAATTATGTAATAGTTGATATTGGATTAACACGATTTTTAACAAGAGTTATCTCCTTGATAATATCTACAACTTGAACAACCTCGATCAACAAAAAGAACTCGGCATGAGTTCGCAATTTACCAAATAGACGTCCTAGTTCCTGTAATTGGAGCTTTAAACGGAGGCGACGTTGTTATAAGTGACCTCGCATTTTCAAGATGCGAGGTCTTTGTGAAACTTCAGCAAAATCGTTTTGGGTTACCTCATGTATATTAAACGGACCGAGCTATTTGTAACCACAAATTCTCTAAATGTAACTTGTTTTAAAATAAACCATTTTCAAACAAAAATGCCCTTAAAAAAATAGACAAAAATATCCTTAAAATTACTAAACACAATCCACCCATCTTCCTCCCTCTCTACGACCGGTTCCACCATAGCCACCCATCTTCCTCCCTCCCTCCCACCGGTTCCACCATAGCCACCATACTCACCGTTTCTTGCCGAAAACGAAAAAAAGAAAAAAACAGCACAGAAATCAGAACTCATTCAGAAGAGAACACCTCTAATTCCCATAACCACGCAAAAACAAGTTTATGTGAGCGGATTTAGAGCCCCTCCATCGCCGCCAAGAATTTTCAACAACAAACAGAGATTCTACGAGCTTCAGCTCCTTCGTGTGAATCCTGTACGTAGACATCAAGCATTTTCAACAACGAGCAGTGGTTCATTCGATTTCAGATTTAGGGCGGGGTCATATTCTACTCTCGTTGCCTAGAAAATTTCAGATACTAATTTCTGAAAAATACCCACTAATTCGGAAGTTAACTTCTGAAATTAATCAAAGAATTCAAAAGTTAGAGTTGATCGCGCATTACCAAAATGCGTGATGTCAATCGTGCATGCACGAAATGCTTTTAAGGATATTGGATTGTGCTAAAACGCATTTCATCAATGCACGATTCCAATTACCATAATGTGCGATGAACTCTAACTTCCGAATTCTTTGAATAATTTCAAAAGTTAATTTCTGATTTTGATAGATATTTTCGGGATTGGATATCTGATTGGAGGTTCCAAAGAAAAAATTATCGACCTCATCGAACTTTGTTTGCCACGACTGGAGTTTTCGCTGACCATGTAATCTTTTAACAAAAAGTATAATTTTT